>NC_036443.1:30844216-31156716 GCF_002775205.1 Xiphophorus maculatus | reverse complement strand
GATGACACGCGAAATTCAGATGGAAGTCTGGAAGTGGATTTCTCCGGTTCAAAACAAAGCAAAATTGATCACAACAAGTAGCTAATGGCATAAATGGGCTGAAACAGACGAGGAATCTCAAAAAAATGCACGTATATTTAGGATACGTGTCATGAATTGCAGGTGTTGAGGTGGTGAGGCAGACACTGTAAACCCAGGATGTGATAAATGAATGATTTTAATGGTGAATGTCCAGCAAAACACAGTCCAAAATAACGGGCAGCACGGCCGAGCGGAAACCAGGGCTCGACGCCGGTAGCAACCGTAAAAAGGAATGGACAAGGGAACAACACGAATGCACATTAGACGAGGACCCAACAGAGACGCAGACACACAGGTGGCATTAAATACACGGGAGGGTAATCACAGAAACGAGACACACCTGGGAACAATCAAGAGGAGGACAGGACAAGGAAGAGACTCAAGGACACAGAAAACTCGAAATTAACACACAGAAAACACAGAACACGACAGTACCCTCCCCTCAAGGGCGGCTACCAGACGCCCAAAAAAATACAACAAAAAAAACAACACAACAAGGGTGGGCGGAGGGGCGCTGGACGGGGGGCCAGAGTCCAGAAACAACAACAAAAAACGACCCAACGGAGTGGGCAGAGGCACAGGAAGGGCCAAGAGTCCAAAAACAACAAAAAAACTACCCACAGGTGGGCGGAGGCAAAGGAGGCGGGAACCACGGAGGCGGTCTGCCGTCCGCGGCGCTGGAGGCGGGAACCACGGAGGCGGTTCGGCGGTCGTCCGCAGCGCTGAAGGTGGCGACGAAGGGTCTCCGGGGCCTCCCAGAGGCGGCGAGGAACGCAGAGAGTCGGGGTCTCGGGAGGAACGCAGAGAGTCGGGGTCTCGGGAGGAACGCTGAGGGTCTCGGTCTCGGGAGGAACGCCGAGAGTCTCGGTCTCTGGTGCGCCGGCTGGTGGTGCTGAGACTGCAGCGGCGGCGAGAGGCGGAAGATCCTCAGCAACGGCGGCGGCGAGGGGTGGAGACATCGCTGCGGCGGAGACTGGAGGTTGCGCTGGTCCCGGAGACGCTGGAGCTGGGCTGGCGGAGAGACTGTGCAGCTTGGGAGGCAGAGGTTCGCCAGCCATGACGGCTAGAGCCGCCTTACGCTTCCACTCTGCCTCCCTCTGCAACTCCACCAACCCCGGGTGCGGAAAGCGAGGAACCCAGTAGTCCAGCAACAGTCCCAAGCGGATGGCAAAACCGAGGCGTCGGTCGGCAGCGTACGGCTTGGCCATTGCCTCCTCATACTCACTGATAGTTTCCGTGAGTTCTTGTAACTCCTCTGGGTCCATGTCGAAAAAAAAATGAATAGTGTGCCTCACCGTATGTTCTGGTCGGGTCCTTCTGTCATGAATTGCGGGTGTTGAGGTGGTGAGGCAGACGCTGTAAACCCAGGATGTGATAAATGAATGATTTTAATGGTGAATGTCCAGCAAAACACAGTCCAAAATAACGGGCAGCACGGCCGAGCGGAAACCAGGGCTCGACGCCGGTAGCAACCGTAAAAAGGAATGGACAAGGGAACAACACGAATGCACATTAGACGAGGACCCAACAGAGACGCAGACACACAGGTGGCATTAAATACATGGGAGGGTAATCACAGAAACGAGACACACCTGGGAACAATCAAGGAGAGGACAGGACAAGGAAGAGACTCAAGGACACAGAAAACACAGAACACGACAATATGATCCATATTATTTCAGTAAAAAAGACTTCTCTTATAATCTTGAGGATTTACCAGCATCGAGGCGATACACATAACTAACTAACTATCTGGAGCTGCAGACCTCATATTATACCCACATAATCTCTCTGTGGTGGAGAGAAGGTATCATCATGCATCAGCCACCTTATTGCATTTCAACCCGTCCACACATGGAGCCTTACACTGTGGAGGCAGGAGCATCTGGAAGGACCGGCATGCTGTAGTTGAATTTCCAGGTGAAGGTGAAGACAACAGGCAGTTTGTGGCTTGGCAGCGCGACTCTGGGTTCTGGTCACAGAGCGGTCATCTCAAGCTGGTGGGTTTGGACAATCCAGGACAGATTTCCCGGTCCTTATGGGCAATGCAGGGAATTTATTACAAGCAGAATATATCTGCAGAGCTGTGTGCTTTTAAAAATTTTAATGCTTTCTGTCAGCATATAAATATTTTTGCTTATTCAAAGGATTTCTAATACTTTGTTGTGAATCCTTCTCAATAAAGGGTTTAAAAATATTGTTTTCCCAATTGCTCATTTTTGAGAGCTAAAGGACAATTTTACCACCAACATTACTGAAGTACTTGTTGTAGTGACTTGTTCTTAATCAAAGAAAACAAAACAAACCTCGGCCACTGGGGTCAGCTGACTGACGCTTGCTTGACGCTTCTGGATCCAGTGAATGAAACTTGTGGTTCTATGATTGTGGAGCATTTATTGATCAGAAACTCTCCAACAAGATCCGACTTTTCAGCGTTGCACACTTACAGAGTTAGCGTAGTACAGCCAAATGATTCACATAATTGCCGCAACGCAGTGATCAACAGTAGCAACAACGACTCTGTGTATCGCTGCAATCAGCACACCTGCCGAGAGGTTACCTGTCATGCCATTTAAACATGATGCCACCCACTGTCATTTTCAGGTATTACACCAAACAAAAAAATAAACATATAAACCCCCAAAATGTGTCTCTAGTAGACTGGCCCCTAATTGTAAATGGCAGGTGACATTACAATTACCTTCAAATGAAATTATAGAGCCATAACAAATATGAAACAAATTATACCCAGTGATACCCAACATTTGTGCACATTAGAGACAGGTCTTGCTAGAATGCTTGTTTTTGTTCGAAGACTCAGAGAGCATACCAAACCCTTTTTGTCTGGAAAAGTTTCCAACACTTGTTGCTTCAACACTTGCTCTTTTGACAGGGTGAGTGGATGCTTTGTATCTTCTGGTAAAACTGACTTACTCAAGCGGCTTCCAACTCTCAAAAGTCTGTCCTACAGACACGGATCTAGTTTGCAAATAGAGCTTTGTCTTGGTACAGCTGTTCCCACTGATAGGGCAGCAATCTCTTCTGCCGACTATAGAAAATAATGAAAATTTCAGCATTCAAAAGATCCTCAACCGACAAGGTTTGATTTGTTGCTGTTTTGCCCTCTCCATTGTATGTTATTCCTCTGCACTCGTTTTAAGAGTATCCAACTTTTTTCTTTTCAAAAGAACCTTTTTTCCATTTAATAAACCATGCAACTGCCACTTTAAGTTTACTCCAATCTGCCAAATATAAAAGGCGCTGATCTGTAGCATTAGGAGAGTCCTGAGTGATTACATTTACTGTGACATCTCTTTTAATCTCAACATCTTCAGCAGCAATTGTGGCTTCGACATCATCGGAAGGCCAATCCTTTTCTGATTCAAGCAGAAACTTTGGGCCTTCAATCCAACTTTCTCCTTTCAGCAAACCTCTCACCTTCGTTCCTCCTGAGGCACAGTCTGCAGGATTGTCTTTAGATGAGTTAGATGAACCACATCTAACTCATGTGACACATGATAGATGTGTGAAACATGAGTTAGATCTCTGATGGTTGACATGCAATTCGCCACAAATATGCAGAAACATTTGTCCTCGTTTTTTATGTACTTGAGCACTAAAGCGCTGTTTGTCCAAAAAACTAATTGATGCAATTGCAGATCCAATTCTGTTCTCAGCATCTGATCTACTCGAACCGCTAGAACAGCTGTGAGTTCCAGATGAGGAATGGTTATCGGTTTCAGGGGAGTTACTCTTGCTTTTCCCAACAAGAAGGAAACATGGACTTTGCCTTCATCATTTTCAGTTCTGAGGTAGGTGATGGTGAAAAATCCAACTTCACTGGGATCAGAAAAGTTGTGCATCTGAGCCTTAATAGACTGTCCAAAATGTTTGGTCTCAATGAATCTTGCAACTTTAAAAGAAACCAAATCCTTGAGATCCTCCATTGGCCACCATTCAGTCCAGTGGTGGCCAATATCTGCAACTATGCTGTCATCCCATCCACAACGTCTTTGACAGAGCTCTTGCAGCATGACCTTTGCTGGCAGTGTCACTGGTGGAAAAACCCCCAAAGGATCATAGACTCAGAGATTACAGACAGCAAACCACTTCTGGTGTGTGCGTGCTCTTTTATTGCCATTTTGAATTGAAATGTTTCTGACTCCACACACCACTGTAATCCAAGGCCTCGCTCCATTGGAAGCTCATCTCGGTCCAGATCCAGTTCTTCCCAGTTCTAGCTCTGTGCTCCTCTTCAACAGTCTTTAGTGTGCAGCGTTGTTGACACCCTCTGGTTACCCTGCTTTGAGGGGCAGAGTATCAAATTCATTCTAGTGCTGCCACACAAACACTGTTGCTTCACCCTCTCCTCCTCTGGACATCTGACATATACCACCTGAACCTGGGAATCTCCATTCTCTATCTCAAATGTAGTATTTTATTTGAAGGCAGTCAAAAGACTCTGAATCCAACAGAGTCAGGAAAAGCAGAGCAACATCTAACAGATACGTCCATTTTTAATACACTTCTGTCATCAGAGAGTACATTCCATACAAGAACACTGTTCTGGACAGAGAAGCAGAAGTGGCAACATCAGCCGGTTTGGTCCGGTTCTAATCGGTTCTTATGGTAAGTAACTCTTCACGCTACCAGGAAAACGTCCTTGGCCGAATCCTGGAAGATTCTGCAACAACTTGAACACTTTGTAAAAAAGTGACAAAAACGAGAACAGACAGTGACTTACTCAAAGATTTCCACTTCACAGACAAACAAAGTGAAGGTATATAAAGTCTGTGTTTCCATCTCTGAGACATCCTGTGACCAGAAACTGCTGCTGGAACAGACTCTTCAACTAACCATCAAAACAAGGTGACATTTAAAGTCCTACTGCTCATCATGATGCTTTATGTCATGATTGAGTTGATTTGTGACACTAATTATGAACTTTCCTAACGATTCTTTCTACAGATGGCTGCCGGTCTTGTCTTCACTCTGCTTCTTGGTCTGAGCTTTGGACTCTGGGATGGAGCTGATGTAAGTATGGAGAAGGACTTAAAACAATGACTGGTATGTCCCTGTTGTGAGCTTTGGCTGACTGACGTAGATCAGATGGAGCAATCTGAGCCATCATTTGGTCGAAGTTCAATGAGGAAACTTTGTTTTGTTGGGAATTTTGTGCTAAAACTTTGGGTTTTTCCATCCGCAGGCATGTCAACTGAAAGGTATGTGCTTCTTTTATTGTTGGAGTTTCTATAATCTAAAAAACGACTATTACATTGTGAGAAATTCTTTAAAAAGATAGGAAACTTTTGCTTTAATAGGTCATCCTTTCAGCAAAAGTACAGGACTTAATTTCTGTATAACGTAAATTAATAAATTGTTTAGTCAGTACATATTGTATAGAAACATCCCATCCCACAAGGCGGATAGGTCCTAGTAGTTTTTACAGAAGGCAGCTAGAATAACTGAATCAGAACCAATAAATGTGTCATTTCAGAGGTTTTTCATTTGAATATATTTTTTAATAACTGTCATTTCCTAAATCATTTTGTTAAAGTGCAATATTTTTAGTTGATAATTGATTTAATTTAACATTGATTATACTTTTTAAATAGTTATTAACTGACTTAATTCCCATTTTCATAAGCTGTAATTTGGATTATTTTCTCATATTTTTTAATGTATTTTTACCATAATGTTTGATGCAGCTGAACCTCTGGGCTGTTTAGTATTAAAATGATGCTGGTTAGGAGTGTGATATATTTACCTTCTCTCTTCATATTTCTCAGAAATTACAGAGGTTGACTGTCCTCCTGGTTGGACTTGGTTCCAGCGTCGCTGTTTCCTGTATGTGAATGATCAAAAGTCCTGGGCTTCAGCTGAGGTACAATAGATGTGATGGTCACAGCAGATTTGCTACATTTAAAAGAATGTAAATTTATTGATATAAGACAATAAGATTAACCAACAACAAGGTTACAGAAACTGATTTCCATTAAACAAATAGAACCATAATTTCTAAAGGTCGATATTCAGCTGCACCAACTGTCTCACTGCACAGAGGAAAGTTTAAACCTGTTTTGCCTTTTCAGAATGACTGCCTCTCAAAGAATGGAAATCTGGCCACTTTCCACACTTCAAATGAGTACTACTTCCTCAAAAACCTTGCCTACGCGACAACTGGCAATTACACAAGAAGTTGGATTGGAGCTCATAGTACATCAATTGTGAGAATTTAAAAACATATAAATAACTCTGGTTGGTTGATGACTTTTTATGTCAAGATGCATTTCTCATGGCACTTTTTGTAAATGCTTTGAGACGACCTTTGTTGTGAATTGTTGTTATATAAATAAACTGAATTGAATTGAATAGGTGTTCCTAATAAAGTGGTCAGTTCAGCCAAATACATTCCAGTTGATCCTGGTTATAACACGATGCAGTTAATTGCAGATTAGAATATCAATTGGTCAACAGTTATCTCAGGAAACCCAGTTAGTTGTATTGAATAACTGACTATGCTAAACTCCCTCATGCTGAGGAAGCATGTGGCAACAGTGGAGAGGAATGAGAGGAGACCTCCAACAGAACCAGAACCTGCCTCTGTTTTCCACCGGCTGCTCTGACCAGCTGAGGGTTTTAAATAGAAACGATCCAAACACAGTTCATGTTTTCTATAATGAGTGACAGAAGTCTATGTTGGTTCTGTGTGATTTGTTTGCATAGGAACTTAAAACTAAATGTTCTTTCAGGACGGTACCTGGTTTTGGAGCGATGGTTCCAAGTTTGTGTTTTATTCCTGGACCCGAAATGTCGCAGCCGAAGGGAAAAAATGCATGGACATCAATGTAGAAGGTATTTGTTACTGGAGATACCCAATCTGTAATTTAATAATTTCGTTTAAATGTATGTTTTCATAATATCTTTGTATCTGGTGGCTTAGTAAGTAGGAGTTTGTCCTGTAATTGGTGGGTTCCTGGTTCGAACCCCCACTCCATTCATGTCTGTTGTGTCCTTGGGCAAGACACTTCATCTGCCCTGCATGCTTTCTGTAATTGATCAAATCATGTCCAAGTCTTTGTCAAAGGTTTGCAGTCAGGATTTCTCTCTTTGTCTCTTTACAGGACAGTCACTTTTGTTTGGTGCTAAATGTAACACGAAGCTTCCCTACATCTGTACCAGAGTCCCATAACTTTTCTCTTCTCATCCCTAATAATCTGAAATGCCCATATGGCTTTCCTGCTGGTGATGTCACTTCCACCTGGATGTCAAGCCTCGATGACATCACTGCTGGAAGAACCTGATTTCACTTCATTTGATCACTTAAATAAATGTTTTCTTTCTCTGAAATCTGACTGATTGATTTTATTCATTTATTTAAAATATGTCAACATTGCATTTAAGCAGCAACTTATAAATTCAGCCATGATTCTGACAAATAACGTTTACTCCATTCAGCTTGTGCCCACTTAGCCCCTTACTTTTTGCTTTTGCTATTGAGCCCCTGGGTCTGGTGATAAGGACAAACAACTCTATTAAAGGTATTACCAGGGGCAGGGTTGGGCATAAGCTCTCTCTTTATACCAATAACCTTTTGTTATACATATCGGAGCCAGAACTGAGCATCCCTCACATTTCAACACTCCTCTCTCAATTTGGGGAAATCTCTGGGTATAAAGTAAACATGCACAAGAGCAAGTTTCTGCCTCTGAACACAAGCAACCTAGATTATATCACAAGTGTTACACCTTTTAAGATAGCTACTCATAGCTTTGTCTATCCAGGTATTATAATAATGACTTTTGATGACCTCTATAAAAATAACTGATAAATTGCTTATTGAGACCCAAAATGACTTAAATAAGTGGTCAGCACTCCCCCCTCTCTCTAATAGGAAGAGTGAATACAATCAAGATGTCAGTGCTCCCTAGATTCATATATCTCTTTCAGTGTCTCTATGTTGTTGTTCCAGGCGCATATTTTAAAAAATTACATTTGACCTTTTTGACTTACATTTGGAATGGCAAAAAGTCTCATCTTAAGAAAGACCGCCTGAAAAAATCAAAGCAAGATGGGGGTCTGGCTCTTCCCAATATCCAACACTTTTACGGGGCATGTAATTTGGGTTGTTTGTCCTTTTGGGTGCTCTACAGCTGCAAGGATGGTGGTCCCATTTGGGTGGAGATGGAAAAGCTCTTATGTGCCCCTTTTTCTCTGCCAGTTTTGATTGGTGCAGCCTTACCCTTACCTCTTAATCATACTTCCTCTAACCACATAGTCTATAATTCCCTGGCAATCTACTCACAATTTAGGAAACACTTTGGCTTTCATCAGATGAGTCTTTCCAGTCCAATTTAATAACCTTTTTCCTCCTTCGCTGCAGGATGCTACTTTTGGTGTGTGGCAAAGTAAAGGTCTTTATATTGAAAAGAAGTTTGCTTGTTTTGAACAACTGTCTAACAAATAAGAATTGCCTACCTGACACTTCTTTAGATATTTACAGGTCAGGCATTTTATTACCTCATATACATCCAGATTTCCTGACAAGCCTCCCGATAACCTAATACAATTAGGTTGCAATTGATGAGTTGATGTTCTTTGATCCAACAAGGAGTAAAGCGATCACTTCTTTGATAAAATTGATCTCCCATTTAGATTCCCGATCCTTTGTCAGAATTAAATAGTCCTGGGAGCAGGATCTTCAAATTACAATTAGTGAGGCAGTTTGAGCTGATTGTTTGGGGGAAATCCACTCATCTTCAATATGCGTGGAATATAAATTAAGTGAATGGGAGTTTGTTGGATACTGGTTCCATGGTGTCTACGATTACTGAAAGCTTCTTTCACCAACATTTTGAACCATGGGGTAAAGATAAGCTTCAAATATGTAACTAGCTACAGCTCAGGGCTGCTAATGGATTGGCTATACCATATATTGGCTATCTAGAACTTGAGGTTGAACTTTTTGATAAAACTATGACGCATTGTGGTGTGTTGGTGGTCAAGGACACCCCGGGGGGTGGTTTACCTCCCCTCCCTTGTGTTATTAGCAGATGCTACAGAGAACTTTTTGGACAACATAGTTCGGCTTTATTTGACCTGCCAGTGTTATCTCAGGCCCCTGAGTCTTTTTGGCAGGCTTTGCATCAGCCGGCCGAACAGTGCATCAGTGAGAGCCATGCTCAGGTGGGGCCTTCATGTCTCACCTGAGCGTGAAGGCCTCAGGTGGGGCCCCTGGAATTGCCAGAGTGGGTGGTAAAAAGGCTTGTCGTATCCCTGGTGGCATGATGAAACTGGTTGCAGCCACCTGCTCTCAAAAATATTCGGGCACAAGTGCTTTGTTTGAACCCTTGGAGTCTGTCTTACCAGCCCGATTGCTTGCCTCACTTGCTTTGGTTAGGGTGGAGAATGGCATCGCTGACATTCTGGTTATCAATCTGGGTTGTACCAATGTGCTTCTTTATCCCCGAAACAGGGTTGGTACCCTGGTTGAAGTCACTATGGCAAGCTTGCCAGCTGGTGTTACAAAGGTGTCACCCTGTGCTGCAACCGTGTTTCCAGTCAGTTTCCGAGGTGGCACTGGATCAGCTGAAGGATGTGAACTTGTCAAGTTTGTTAGCAGACAACCAGGAGAAGGTGAGGTCTCTCCTTAAACAGTATGCATCTGTTTTCTCAGCACATGATGGGGATTTAGGCTGCACTAACCTGATTGCCCATAAGATCCCTCTCATGGATGATGTCCCTGTTCGCCAGCACTTCAGGCGGATCCCTCCATCTGATTATGATGTGGTGAAGGGACATATTAACCAACTCCTGAACACTCAGGTAATCAGAGCCCATTTGCATCCCAAATAGTCTTGATAAGAAAAAAAAGATGGCAGTCTTTGAATGTGTGTTGACTATAGGCAACTTAATAGTAAAACCAGGAAAGATGCCTTACCTCTTCCTCGCATTGAGGAATCTTTAGATGCACTGACAGGTGCATGTTGGTTTTCCACCCTGGATTTAGCCAGTAGCTATAACCAGGTCCCAGTGGCTGAACCAGATCGGGCAAAAACTGCTTTTTGCATCCCTTTTGGGTTGTTTGAGTGGAACCGCATGCCATTTGGCTTGTGTAATGCCCCTAGCACCTTTCAGAGACTGATGCAAAGCATCTTCGGTGATCAGCAGTGCCAGTCTCTACTGCTTTACTTGGATGACATTGTGGTGTTCTCTTCTACTATAGAGGAGCACCTAGATAGGCTGAGGGTGGTGCTGGGGAGGCTGCAGAAAGAACCTCAAGGTAAAGTTGTCAAAGTGTGCCTTTTTCCAACAGGAGGTCCATTACCTGGGTCATGTCATTTCTGATAAGGGTGTTTCCATAGATCCAAGTAAGGTAGATGTGGTGGCCAATTGGCAACCTCCAAGTACCATCTCAGAGCTGTGTTCATTCTTGGGTTTTGCCAGTTACTACCGTCGGTTTGTGGAAGGATTTGCCAAGTTGGCTACGCCACTTCATAAACTAGTGGCTGAAAGTGGAAGCACCAAGCTCAAGAAGAAACAGGACCAAAGGGTCCTGGATCATTGGACTGAGGTTTGTCAAAGTAGTTTTTTTTGTTGTTTTTCGACCACCGAGGGGGATACCCGCTTGTCGCTGTTTGGCTCTGTTCATTTGTTTGGGTTGTTCAATAAAGAACATATTCTTTATTTGATGGCCGTGTTTCTCTGGCTTTTGTTACGGCTCACGAGTCAGGTCGTAACAACCCATAACATACCATCTTGCCAGTAATGGGCAGTGTGAACAATTTAATCGAACATTACACAATTTGTTGCGTACCCTGCCAGTGTCCCGTAAATGGAACTGGTGTTCTTGTTTGCAACAACTTCTATATTCTTACAATACCACACCTCATCAGGCCACAGGAGAGTCACAGTTTTTCTTGTTGTTTGGCCAAGAGCCGAGATTACCGGTTGATTTCCTGTTGGGGAGAGTTCAGGATCCTGTAGGTGGCAGTGTCCATGAATGGATCTAGGAGCACCAAAGCCGGTTACAGGTTGCTTTTGAGGGTGCTAGGGAACGTTTGAAGGAGGCTGCTGAGCGTAGAAAAAGAATAATGACCAGTGTGTAAAAGATGCTCCATTGAAAGAGGGGCAGTTTGTATTGCTGCGACAGCTCGGTGTAAGGGGGCGCCACAGGATCTATGATGTATGGGGTTCTGTAGTGCATAAGGTTCTCAAAGCACCTAAGGAAAGAGGCTCTGTGTACACTATTGCACCAGTAGATGATGAGTTAAAGGTTAAAACTGTTCACCGTACTATGTTGAAACCAGTGGTTTGGACTGGGTCTCCAGTTGGGTCTGTGCTTAGTTCACCCTTACCTGATCGTTTGCCATCAGAGGAAGACCTGTCAGAGGAAGACGATTTCTTGGCCCTGCGTACAGAGTCTTTATCTTCTCCCCCAGTACAGGGTGCTGTAGTGACCCAACAAACTCCTCACCCACTGGCTACAGTTCAACAAGATCAAGAACTGCCTGGTCCTTCTAGGATGCAGGGCCGTTTGGAGATGGAGCTGCCATCATCCCCCCAACATGTTACTGGTAGGGGAAGTGTGGGGTGAACCCAGAGGTCAACTGCAAGTCAGCACTCAAATGTGCATCATCTCCCTAGACCAGTAGAGGGCCCTGAAAAGCAGGTTGGGATTTATTTATTGCATCCATCCAGTTCAATAGCACAAAAATGACAACTATTTATATAAAGAAAGTCCTGGCAAGTGGCTCCTCCTGCTGTTGGGTCGGAAGGGGCTCTCTGGTCGGGGTGGAGGCATCAAGCTCTGGTAGGTGCCAATGGCTTCCTCTACCTTCTGCCATTTTCTAAAGTCACCTATTGATCTGTAACTTCATTTCAGACATAAAGCTGCTGCAGCTCGCTGGAGACTGCTGCTTTGTTTCTTTTTCAACTATTTGTTTGGTTTCTTAGTTTTGTGCTTTTTGTTTGTTTTGGGTTATTCTATTGTTCTGTGTGTCCTCCGGCCTTGCTGTGGGTAGCAGACTGGTTTTATAGATTGCTTAATTAAGACATTGATTTTTAATGACTGGTTGTGTCAGAGGTTAGGGGTAACCTCATTTTAGCACTTTGTCTAAATTGTAGTGTCTTTTCTTTTTATGTATTTGCTCTGTTTAGCCCCACCCTGTTGTCTCCAGGCTGAGAGCTGAAAGCGGTGGAGGACATCCAGGGAGACTTTCATTTGTTTTATGAACCAGTTCCCCACATTTGGACTTCCCTCCCCCTGCTGGTAGGCTCCAGTACTGTGCACTTCCCTTCCCATTGTGGTTCTTTAAACTTTAATTGTCTTTTAAAACATGGCACAATAAAATGTAACATTATTTTGGTGGAATAAAGTCTTGTTCTCATTGGTTACGAACCTTAGGTGCCTTGCTGGCTATCTATTTTCTTGGGCGCAATTCAAAAGGTGGCGTTGTTGACACCCTCTGGTTACCCTGCTTTGAGGGGCAGAGTATCAGATTCATTCTAGTGCTGCCACACAAACACTGTTGCTTCACCCTCTCCTCCTCTGGACATCTGACATATACCACCTGAACCTGGGAATCTCCATTCTCTATCTCAAATGTAGTATTTTATTTGAAGGCAGTCAAAAGACTCTGAATCCAACAGAGTCAGGAAAAGCAGAGCAACATCTAACAGATACGTCCATTTTTAATACACTTCTGTCATCAGAGAGTACATTCCATACAAGAACACTGTTCTGGACAGAGAAGCAGAAGTGGCAACATCAGCCGGTTTGGTCCGGTTCTAATCAGTTCTTATGGTAAGTAACTCTTCACGCTACCAGGAAAACGTCCTTGGCCGAACCCTGGAAGATTCTGCAACAACTTGAACACTTTGTAAAAAAGTGACAAAAACGAGAACAGACAGTGACTTACTCAAAGATTTCCACTTCACAGACAAACAAAGTGAAGGTATATAAAGTCTGTGTTTCCATCTCTGAGACATCCTGTGACCAGAAACTGCTGCTGGAACAGACTCTTCAACTAACCATCAAAACAAGGTGACATTTAAAGTCCTACTGCTCATCATGATGCTTTTTGTCGTGATTGAGTTGATTTGTGACACTAATTATGAACTTTCCTAACGATTCTTTCTACAGATGGCTGCCGGTCTTGTCTTCACTCTGCTTCTTGGTCTGAGCTTTGGACTCTGGGATGGAGCTGATGTAAGTATGGAGAAGGACTTAAAACAATGACTGGTATGTCCCTGTTGTGAGCTTTGGCTGACTGACGTAGATCAGATGGAGCAATCTGAGCCATCATTTGGTCGAAGTTCAATGAGGAAACTTTGTTTTGTTGGGAATTTTGTGCTAAAACTTTGGGTTTTTCCATCCACAGGCCGTATGTCAAGTGAGAGGTATGTGCTTCTTTTATTGTTGGAGTTTCTAACACCTAAAAGATGACAATTACATTCTTTAAAAAGTTATTTAAAAAGATAGGAAACTTTTGCTTCATTGGGTCATCCTTTCAGCAAAAGTACAGGACTTAATTTCTGTATTAAGGACTGCGTTTGGTGTTACATGATGCTGATTGTTGGATGGATGTATTTACTTTCTCTCTTATTTCCTAGCTAACACACCACTTGACTGCCCTGCAGGCTGGACTTGGTACAACGGTCGCTGTTTTGTGTTTGTGAAAGACTTAAAGAGATGGATAATGGCAGAGGTACAACAGATGTGATGGTCACAGCAGATCTGCTACATTTAAAAGAATGTAAATTTATTGATATAAGACAATAAGATTAACCAACAACAAGGTTACAGAAACTGATTTCCATTAAACAAATAGAACCATAATTTCTAAAGGTCGATATTCAGCTGCACCAACTGTCTCACTGCACAGAGGAAAGTTTAAACCAGAGTTGTCTTTGAGCAGAATACCTGCCTCTCAATGGATGGAAATCTGGCCTCAATGCACAGTATGGATCAGTACAACTTCATCAGAGAGCTTATCTACAATGAAACTGGAAAACACACATCAACTTGGGTTGGAGCTCATGATTCAGCACAGGTGAGAATTTAAAAACATATAAATAACTCTGTTTGGTTGATGACTTTTTATGTCAAGATGCATTTCTCATGGCACTCTTTGTAAATGCTTTGAGACGACGTTGTGAATTGTTGTTATATAAATAAACTGAATTGAATTGAACAGGTGTTCCTAATAAAGTGGTCAGTTCAGTCAAATACATTCCAGTTGATCCTGGTTATAACACGATGCAGTTAATTGCAGATTAGAATATCAATTGGTCAACAGTTATCTCAGGAAACCCAGTTAGTTGTATTGAATAACTGACTATGCTAAACTCCCTCATGCTGAGGAAGCATGTGGCAACAGTGGAGAGGAATGAGAGGAGACCTCCAACAGAACCAGAACCTGCCTCTGTTTTCCACCGGCTGCTCTGACCAGCTGAGGGTTTTAAATAGAAACGATCCAAACACAGTTCATGTTTTCTATAATGAGTGACAGAAGTCTATGTTGGTTCTGTGTGATTTGTTTGCATAGGAACTTAAAACTAAGATGTTCTTTCAGGAAGGCGTCTGGATGTGGAGTGATGGTTCCAAGTTTGTGTTTAAAGTCTGGGGTGAAAATGAGCCAAACAATATCCGTGGAATGGAACACTGCCTGCAGATCAACCACAATGGTATTTATTACTGGAGATACACAACTTGTAATTTAATAATTTTGTTTAAATGTATATTATTATATCTTTGTATCTGGTGGCTTAGTAAGTAGGAGTTTGTCCTGTAATTGGTGGGTTCCTGGTTCGAACCCCCACTCCATTCATGTCTGTTGTGTCCTTGGGCAAGACACTTCATCTGCCCTGCATGCTTTCTGTAACTGATCAAATCATGTCCAAGTCTTTGTCAAAGGTTTGCAGTCAGGATTTGTCTCTTTACAGAAAGAAATCATACATCTGATGAAGCCTGTGCCAAGAAGCTTCCCTTCATCTGTGCCAGACCCCTATAACCTTCTCATCCCTAATAATCTGAAATGCCCATATGGCTTTCCTGTTGGTGATGTCACTTCCACCTGGATGTTAAGCCTCGATGACATCACTGCTGGAAGAACCTGATTTCACTTCATTTAATCACTTAAATGTTTTCTTTCTCTGAAATCTGATTTAACAGGCTAAACGAGCCACTAACCGAGCAGCTAACACCGTAGCTAGCAGAGCGGCTGTGATGGAAAAATTACAATAAGGTCACATCTGCTTGTTGTTAATTCTTTATCCTTGGTATAAAACTCATGTGTTATCTCTGCCTGACAGAGCTTTTCATCCAGACCTGCTTCATTACTGATTGTCCTATAAGCTCTCTGTATTGTGCACAATATATGAATAAACTTGATTCAGTGATTTCACCTGAGCAGTGCTTGGAAATAGTATTTTTTCCATGACAATTTGGTGCCGAAACCCGGGATCCTTCGACTGGACATCCGAGGACGTCGATGAACAGCGTTAAGCGCGCGACCTGGACTAAACTCCAGCCTCAAACCTCGTTTACGATTTAAGAGAGGAGGGCTGTTGGTTCGGCTCCTGGACTCCAGAGCTGGGATAAACAAACTCAAAACCACTGTTATCAGGTGGGATACTCACTCAGGCTAATAAATTAATTTTTACAAATTCTAAAATTATTAAATCTAAAATAATAAAGGATCTGATAAACCTTTCACCCTGGGGAATAGAGATTGATGCTGTTAAGAGGAAATGTTGGGTTAAAATCCCACGGGGAAAATTAATAATAAAAAATATATTTATAAAAATTAATAAAAAAATGAAAGATTGAAATATAAAATACATACAGACAGTAAAACAAAGTGAAAACCTCTCAGATTTTGCCAAAAGCCAAAGAAAAAAGATGGGTCTTAAGAAGGACTTAAAAACAACAAGTGAAGAAGCCAAAGGAAGATCGTTGCACAGCTTGGGAGCTGCCACAGAAAAAGCCCGGTTCCCTCTGAGCTGCACTTTGTCTTTGGTACCTTCAGGAGCAGCTGATCAGCTGACCTGAGGGAACGGGACGGTGTGTACGAATGTAACGGCTCAGACAGATAGGGAGGGGCAAGGCCATTAAGAGCTTTAAAAACAAATAAAATGATTTTAAAATGAATCTTAAAATGTATTGCAACCAGTGTAAGGAAGCTAAAATAGGGGAAATATGGTCACATTTTCATGTTCCTGTTAAAAGATGTGCAGCAGCATTTTGTACCCTCTGAAGCTGGGAAATATATAAATCACTGAGTCCTATATAAAGTGCATTACAGTAATCCAGCAGTGTGGTCACAAGTGCATGGATCACTGTTTCAAAGTGCTGCCTGGAGAGAAAAGGTTTTACTTTGGCTAGCTGCCTTAGGTGGAAAAAGCTGGATTTTACAACGGCTCTAATTTGTGCTTCCAGCTTTAGACCAGCATCCATCTTAACCCCCAAATTGGTAATAACTGGCTTGACATACTGGACCAAAGAGCCAAGATTGGTCAGGGAATCTACAGTGGATCTGCCAAAAATCACTACTTCTGTCTTATCTTCATTACGTTTCGAGAAATTTAGGGCCACCCAGGCCTTCAGATCTTCCAGACATAAAAACAGACCGAAGAGAGGTGGAGTCTGCGTTCTTTAGTGGTAAATATATCTGTGTGTCATCTGCATAACAATGAAAAGCAATCCCATATTTCCTAAAAATAGAGCCAAGAGGAAGGAGGTACAACAAGAAAAGAAGAGGGCCTAGAACTGAGCCCTGTGGGACACGACAGTGGAGCAGAGGGAGACCTACAGGCATCAAGACAGACAGAAAGTACGCTTGGCCAAATAAGATTTAAACCAGTCCAGAGCTATGTGACCGATTCCCACCCACTGTTAAAACGGGAAAGTAAGATGCCATGATCGACTGTATCAAGAGCAGCTGATAAATCCAAAACAACACAGTCACCAGAACCAGTTGCTAAAAGTATATCATTAAAAACTTTTAACAGAGCTGACTGTGCTATGAAATGGTTTAAAAGCTCGTTAGGGGGATGTCTCTCAGAACCCCAGGTAGTGCAGGTGAGGATAGTCCTTGATTCTCAGCAAGAGGATGAATTTGTTGAGCTCCATTCATGGCTTGACTGTTCTGTAGAAAAGGCTACAAGTAGAGTGCTGTATTCTGTAACCCTATTTATAACAGTAAAACTCCAAACCACACCCCTACCAGAGACAGTTGAGGCGGCAAGTCTAATTAGCCCACCAAAGAGCAGGACATAGGTGCCTTTCAGGCTAAGTACAAAGTATTGGGGGGAGAGGAAGCAGATTGGGTTGATCACTCAAAGAGCAGGACAGGTAAAAACAAAAAGGATTACAAGAAGTCAATAACATCTGCACTCATGACTTCAAACGCTACCACCAGCAGCGAGCAGAGGTGTCAAATTCATTAACATATAAACCCCTCACCCCTTCCCTTTTCCTTCCCCCCTAATTATTCATATTCATATTCATAACCTGTCATATTGAAGTTTGACGAAAGGGTGTACTTATAATCTCTCAAACCACTAGTGTAAAAATGGGGAGGCAGACCGATCTACTCCTTGTAGTGACTTGTAGATGATTTTGTGTCAGTACATTATGCACAGTCAGTAATAATATTTACAGACAAGTAAGAAAATGTAAAGGAAGAACCCATTGTTCTTAACATATAGTGCTTAATTTAAAACATGATAAACCCCTGCTCAATAATAAAATGCTCTCACCCAGAGTTCAAAAGAGGAGGAGAGGAGGAGACGGGGTGTAACAAGCAGCATACGTTGATTGAAAATTGACCACACATTGATCAGATGTTGGCATTTTCAACCACAAAACAACATTGATTCAATGACACATTTTCAACAATGGTTACTCGCCTAGAATTAGATGATTGTTTAATAGTTGACCCACCATCAATTGTCGAACTCAACAAAAAATCAACCATATTGACCATAATCCAATGTTGAATTACCATCGATTGCTATATAGGTGGTGACTAGAGCATGTGGGCGTGTCTGGATGGCAAATTGCAATCCCTCGCCGTTTGCATACAGTTGATTCTAAATCACACATGCATCATCCTATTTGCATCAAACTGGATAAAAAATAACCTCTGTTGTTACGCAATAGTCAGCCCCGCCCTAAATCTCTCAACACCCATGGACTGACTACTGACCAGCTCTCTGTGTAACGGGTCCAGAAAACCGCTAAACCTTCGAGTATTACCCTGATTCAGGTCTAGCAGAGATAATCTGTCTAAGCTGGTGTCGAAGGAGACTCAACTAGCCTTTAACTACCTACGATCCAAGAGTTAAGACTTTTTTCAGTTAAGAAGCAGTCAGCTGAGTAGTGCTCACAACTGCATAACCTCAATAATCACTCCTGTTGACGGTAGCTTTCCCTCTATCAACAACGTACGCTTGTTACAGACTAGTCAATTTTCAGTGGCTCGGCATGAGCCCCAAGGTCATTATTTTATCAACACTAAAAAAATTTCTGAAGCCACCACATTTCTAGAAACATGTACCTGGATTTTACATTAACTAGAAGAACCATAAAATGACAACTGACTCAATTAATTTAAATGTCCACAATCCTTATTAGAATTTTGATGCATCTTTATTAAGCAAGCGTTTAGCAGGGGTAAATGACAGACAGTTTAATTATCAATGATTAAACTGTCAATTTGAATATAATCACCTTAATAATGTCCTAACCTCTTTCCCTAAACTGTGTTACTAATTCATTGAAAGAGGCTATGGGAGGAACTCCTACCCAGATGGAAAATGATCTCAGCAACGGAAGGTTCCAATGTCCTTGGTCAGAGTCTTTGTAAGGCAAAATCCTCTTCAGAATAGAATCAAAGCAGAACTGGTTGTTATCTTCCAAACACTCAGATCTTCATCACTCAGTGACCTTTGTCTTTTCTCCAAGTTTGTTGATCAACTTTGAGATCTTTGGGTTGAGGCAGAGTAGGCAGTTGAATCAGGAACCAGGGCTGAGGGTCGAGGGTCGAGGGGTCTTGTCCCTTCTGGTGGTGAGGAGTCTCAACTTCCCCGTGGCTCCATGGTGTGGTCCTCTGCTGATCTTCTGTCTGCATCCTCTTGTTGACTTGTGTTCAGCACCGTGGACTAAGAACCTCTCTTCTTGTTCTTCCTGATCATATATACCCTCTCAACCCATGACTTTATATGGTGTACCTGACTTCTCAAGCATTCAACTACTTCATGGAAAGTCCCCATCATCCACACATTTGGTCAACACCCTTACTCACTTCCTTGTTCTGACCATCTGGTTTCAGATTCTTATTTGGAACACAGTCTGAGGCAAGTCCGGACATGTTCAGACTTGTCTCTTCCCTGCCTCTGTACACACATTGTTTGATTATTTCCATTACATTGTTATATATGCTGTATGATTATCAAAACCACTAAACACAACATTCTTAAATGCATTCTTTCATACATTACTCCTTTTAGTAATCGTTTGATCTTGATTTTATTATTTTTAATTCATCCTATTTCATAATCAATCCTCCTTAATCACCAATAAATCAAAATAAAAAATCATTAGTTTATAATCATGATTAATTCACATGAGTACATAAGTAAATTCAACATAACTTTGTCTTGTAATCATCAATAAATCAAATATACAGGATTCACTTATTTCTCTCAGGCCTTCATGATCTGTTTTCTGCATTAACCTGGAATGATCTCACCTCCTTACACCAGTTCTCATAACACCTCTAAAAATGGCAATAGGATTATATTAGAATTTGACTCTGGTGCGGCCCATAAACTACTGGAACAGAAGTATCTCTATGATAAAAAGGAAGATTCTCTAAATGCGCTGTCTGGTGTATAGCACATTAAAAGCCCTGATGGCTGTCACCTGCCTAACATAGATCTTGAAGTGCTTTGAACTATAGAATATCGACACATGCCAGTCTGAAGAGGAGTAATCATTGGCCATCTTCTCATGGATGACATAAAGCTGCATGTCAAGAACGAACCAGAAATAACTCACTGATCCTAACCCTGATATACAGCAAACTCACTGGAACATCATTCAGACTGCAGAAGGTTTCTAATTGTTTCCTAAAAAGGCAAGGTGATCACTGCTAAACACAGAGCAGCCAGCATGAAAACAAAAGGAATCATCTCTAGACCTCTGTGACAGGATTGTCTTGAGACATAAATCTGGAGAAGGATCCAGAACCTGCCCTGTTTTTAACACAGGAGGACTGAAGCTGGTTTTTGAGTCTTCAGGATGGCCGAATGCTCTTGTCCTCTGCCACAGAGTCCTTCTGGCATGACAGATCCCACTTCTGACACCAAGAATGTGGTGGAAATTCCTTATCACACAGCTAGAGAAACCACTCAAGAATTGATAAAGTTTCAACTTTATCTTTCAAGTGTTTTATTTGAAGGCAGTCAAAGGACTCTGAATCCAACAGAGTCAGGAAAAGCAGAGCAACATCTAACAGATACGTCCATTTTTAATACACTTCTGTCATCAGAGAGTACATTCCATACAAGAACACTGTTCTGGACAGAGAAGCAGAAGTGGCAACATCAGCCGGTTTGGTCCGGTTCTAATCGGTTCTTATGGTAAGTAACTCTTCACGCTACCAGGAAAACGTCCTTGGCCGAATCCTGGAAGATTCTGCAACAACTTGAACACTTTGTAAAAAAGTGACAAAAACGAGAACAGACAGTGACTTACTCAAAGATTTCCACTTCACAGACAAACAAAGTGAAGGTATATAAAGTCTGTGTTTCCATCTCTGAGACATCCTGTGACCAGAAACTGCTGCTGGAACAGACTCTTCAACTAACCATCAAAACAAGGTGACATTTAAAGTCCTACTGCTCATCATGATGCTTTATGTCATGATTGAGTTGATTTGTGACACTAATTATGAACTTTCCTAACGATTCTTTCTACAGATGGCTGCCGGTCTTGTCTTCACTCTGCTTCTTGGTCTGAGCTTTGGACTCTGGGATGGAGCTGATGTAAGTATGGAGAAGGACTTAAAACAATGACTGGTATGTCCCTGTTGTGAGCTTTGGCTGACTGACGTAGATCAGATGGAGCAATCTGAGCCATCATTTGGTCGAAGTTCAATGAGGAAACTTTGTTTTGTTGGGAATTTTGTGCTAAAACTTTGGGTTTTTCCATCCACAGGCCGGATGTAACCTGAGAGGTATGTGCTTCTTTTATTGTAGGAGTTTTTAACACCTAAAAGATGACAATTACATTGTGAGAAGTTCTTTAAAAAGACAAGAAACTTTTGCATAGATCGGCTATATTGGGTCATCCTTTAGGTGCAAGTACAGGAGTAATAAACTGTTTAGTTAGTACATATTGCATAGAAACATCCCATCCTACAAGGCAGATTGACCACTGTAGTTTTTACAGAAGGCAGCTGGAAACGCTAAGAAGGCAAATTATTTTCTGAATAAAATAACAGAATCAGAACCAATAAATGTGTCATTTCAGAGGTTTTTCATGTGAATATATTTTTTAATAACTGTCATCTCCTAAATCCTTTTGTTAAAGTGCAGTATTTTTACTTGATTATCCATTTTTTAAACATTGATTATACTTTTTATTCATTTTTACCATATTGTTTGATGCTGTCAGGAAAGTGGGATGTTGTGTGTTCTCTGTGGTTCTACACTTCCAGTAGGTATCCACAAGAGGGTGCCACAGTGAGCCAGTTGAAGGGCTCAGGGCCGATTCCCTGCAGGTATGCAGCCAGACTTGCAACTCCTTCAACCTCATCATACGTAGATACACGGAGCTGGTTGCCTGTCACTCTTTGCCTGAGTGTTAACTCATGTGGTGATGCCAAGCCCACCTTGTGAACTTCTGAGTAGTTTTCTGTGTGACGTATCTGAGCCCTGTGTTACTTCTTGTGTTTTGCCTCTCTTCAGGTCTGCTCCATCATTGTTGTACAACCTGCCCCCCCTCCACCAGTTCTGCAGCAACCACCATCAGACTCTCTAGGCCTCTCCCTACTATTTTGCAGTTTCTACCTCAAGACCAACACCCCACTCAGCCTTCCCTTGTGGACTTCCACTAATTTATTATTTCTTCCAGAAGCCTTGTATCCCCACGTTGCCTACCTACCCTGTATCACGCATGTAACCCCCATATATGTGTGTAATATTATTGTTAGTAATAATTTTATATTTTGTTTTTATTGGATTTTGTCATGTAATTTAATGCACCAGCAAATCGGTTTCTATTTTAATTTTGGGTTTTCTTTTGCTACCAGAAACTGCCAGTTAGTTACACTCTGGTTTAAACAGCAGAGAAAAATAGGAGTAGAAGAAGGAACCGTAACTGGCTGCAGCACATTGTGCTGAGCTATTACACGCTGAGAGAAAAGAAAGCACGTTATATGATAAATTTTGATGAATTCCGGTAACGGTTGACAGAAGAGAAGATAAGTGACCTGATCCTTGCAGTTAAATCAATTTCTGCTGTGATTTTCTCCGGTTGTTTTTTTTTAGAACCACATTCAACTTGGAACGTTGTCCAGCTGCACACCGCCGCAGGCCTGGATTGGATGTGCTGAGCTCCAGGTTTCAACCCAAGACCTGGGACTGCTGGATCCGCTGCCTGCTTTGCACTGGATTAAGATAAGATTTTCTATCCAAAGAAACACATGGCCATTGAATTTGACAAAGACTTGACTGACTGACTTAAATTTCAATTACTGAACTAAAGAAAGGAACTGAACAATAAGAAATCTGGACATAAAGAAAACACACTACCTGATGTAATAAGGGTGGACACTTTCTGTTGAAAAAAAGTTACAATAATATTCTGTTTAATTTTGTATTAAACAGTCTGTTCATTTTCCTTGGCAATATGGTTGTTTGTGCTTATTATCCTCCTTTTTGAACTTAGCAAGAAGACTAATTGTAACTACAACACTTGAAATCTAAATTTCTCAACTTATCTGTTCGTAAGCTACACAAATTTGTTACACACATTATTCCACTTTGTAAATAAACCCAATTTTACTGATTTCTTCTCTGCATGTGGGTTAGAAGCCTAAACAGACACATGACAGAACACTCAGGCCAACCCGACCCAGCAGAGAGTCTTGGGAGAGCACTATCAGAACAGGCCTTTGGCTTTCAATCACATGAAACTGTACTCTGAACCCTCTCTGCACCATATAATAGTACTAATCAGGCTTTGGCTCATATTGCTGCTGTGTTACAGAATATGACTGCTCAACCTCCAGCACCCTAGCGTGATGTTTTACCACCAGCACCAGACAACTTGTTGGTGATGTCAGTTGTTGTGGGAGTTTCCTTCTCCAGTGCTCTTTAATTTTCAATCATTTACTGTCTTCTCCCACTGACAATAGCAAGATACACTGCCTGGCCAAAAAAAGTCGCCACCTGGATTTAACTAAGCAAATAGGTACAAGCCTCCTATTGGATAAGTACTGCATAGGCGATTATCTTTCAGCTGGCAACAAGTTATTTAACCCCAGCTGATGCAATGAGTAACTCCTCATTTCTTAAACAACCATGGCAAAAGACACATCCTGTGGTCGTGGAAAAGACGTTAGTCTGTTTAAGAAGGGTCAAATCATTGGCATGCATCAAGCAGAGAAAACATCTAAGGAGATTGCAGAAACTACTAGAATTGGGTTAAGAACTGTCCAACGCATCATTAAAAACTGGAAGGATGGTGGGGAACCATCGTCTTCCAGGAAGAAATGTGGTCGGAAAAAAATCCTGAATGATTGTGATCGGCGATTACTTAAACGTTTGGTCAAATCAAATCGAAGAAAAACAACAGCAGAACTCAGGAGTATGTTTAATTGTGAAAGCAAAAGCATTTCCACACGCACAATGCGAAGGGAACTCAAGGGGTTGGGATTGAACAGCTGTGTAGCCGTAAGAAAACCTCTAATCAGTAAGGCTAACCAGAAAAAAAGGCTTCAGTTTGCTAGGGAGCATAAAGATTGGACTCTGGAGGAATGGAAGAGGGTCATGTGGTCTGATGAGTCCAGATTTACCCTGTTCCAGAGTGATGGGCGCATCAGGGTAAGAAGAGAGGCAGGTGAAGCGATGCACCCATCATGCCTAGTGCCTACGGTACAAGCCTGTGGGGGCAGTGCTATTGCTGCAGTTGGTCAGGTCTAGGTTCAGCAACATTGTGTGCCCAAAGAATGAGGTCAGCTGACTACCTGAATATACTGAATGACCAGGTTATTCCATCAATGGATTTTGTCTTCCCAAATGGAACGGGCATATTCCAAGATGACAATGCCAGGATTCATGAGGCTCACATTGTGAAAGAGTGGTTCAGGGAGCATGAGACATCTTTTTCACACATGGATTGGCCACCACAGAGTCCAGACCTTAACCCCACTGAGAATCTTTGGGATGTGCTGGAGAAGGCTTTGTGAAGTGGTCAGACTCTCCCATCATCAATACAAGATCTTGGTGAAAGATTAATGCAACACTGGATGGAAATAAATCTTGTGACACTGCAGAAGCTTATTGAAACAATGCCACAGCAAATGCGGGCTGGAATCAAAGCTAAAGGCAGTCCAACAAAATATTAGAGAGTGTGACCATTTTTTGGTGGCGACTTTTTTTTGGCCAGGCAGTGTAGCTTACAGTCTTGGCTTACTCTCTGGACATGCTTTGAAATGGGCAGAAGTCCGCTTTCAAGACTACACAAACTTTGGGATTAGTTTGTAGAATTTTGTTAAAGAATTCAAAATGACTTAGCTTAAACCCTAACCCTGAGTCCCTTTCTAGGGTGTTATGGAAGATCAGGCAAGGCCAACAGTCTGTCTCAGATTTTTCTACTGACTTCTGCACCATTGCAGCTGCGTCTGGCTGGGACTCATGTGCACTAAAGAGTGTTTTTATTAATGCTTTAAATGAGTCACTGAAGGATGTAATGGTTCTGCTAGATGAAACCAGAGACTGTAGATAACCTGTTTACCCAAGTAACCCATATTGAGCTGAGATTAAAGGAAAGACTACAAGACCGACCAAGAAGAAACTACCTCATTCCTCCCATTATTTTTTCACCCACTTTCACTCTGTCTCCTCATCCTCCTCAATCTCTAAGTCTCATTCACAAAAACCAGAACCAATGCAACAAGGTCAGACCTAGCTATCCCCTGAGGAATAGTAGCGCAGGATGCAGTCCAACCAGTGTTTGTATTGTGGAGGTTCTCATCACTTCATTGACACTTGTCCCCTTTGGTTAAAAGCCAAAGTCCATCAGTAACTAAGGGGAGTCTAATGAACAAGCCCACATGCACCACATCTCCTTGTTTTTCCTTCCTGCTACACAGTTTTTTCAATAATACTCATTCCATATCAGCGCTTTGGTTGATTGAGGTTGCGAACAGACCCTCATTTCCCAGTCCATTATTCATCAACATAAAATAGAGTCTATTCCTATGAGGAACCCTCTTGAGACTACAGACCTCAATGGAAGACCCTTGCCACCCATAACCCATTGTACCAACCCATTTACTCTGATCATCTCAGGTAACCATCTTGAAACTGTTACTTTCTTTGTTTTTGATTCCAAACATTCATCCATCATACTAGGTTTTGACTGGCTACAAAGACACAATAAATATCTCAACTTGTGAAATTGCTGTATTGAATCCTGGCCCACTGTCTTTCTTCCTGTCTGCAATCTATAATCCCTCCTAGACCACCACCAGGGAATTCACCTGTTGATGAATCCCCAGAACTGAGTCACGTCCCAGAGGATTATGGATCTTAAACAAGTTGTCTGCAAAAGCAAGGCTCTATCGCTGCCACTCCACAGATAATACGACTGTGCCATAAACTGTCTCCCTGGAGCACCTTTGCCTTCTAGCTGTCTCTTCAATGTGTCTCACCTCGAAAGAGAACCCATAGAGAAGTATATAAATGAATCTCTTGCTGCTGGCATTATTAAACATTCCTCTTCTTCTCTGGGGGTGGGTTTCTTTGTGTTTAAGAAGGATGGCTCACTCCGATTCTGCATCGATTACCATGGACTAAAGCAAATCACCAAGAATCATTACCCTCTGTCACTTATCTATTCAGCTTTCGAACCCCTCCATGATGCTAAGATTTTCACCACACCTGACCTCCGCAATGCCTAACACCTAGTCCGTGTCAGCCAGGGAGATGAGTGGAAGACTGCTTTCAAGACTCCTCTTGGACTCCTCTGCAGTGCCCCACGCCATCTTTCAGGCTGTCCAATGAATCTGGACCAATGCCATTGCTTCTCTCAACCAAACAGCAGAACATAACAAGAGATTCTCATACAAGATACATATTCCCACCTCAATACACCCCAGGTCAGAAAGTCTGGTTATCCTCCCATGATGTCCCATTAAAGTCCATGTCTAAGAAATTCTTATCCAGGTTCATCTTTCTGTATGAGATCCAGTCCATCATAAGTCCCTCTGTTATCCGTTTTCGCCTACCCCAAAGTCTTCATATCCACCGAACCTTCCATGTTTCCCAGATCAAACAGTCCATACAAGCACTTTGTGCCCTCCTTCGGAGGCCCCACCTCCCACCGGAGTCATTAATGGGCATCCAGCTTTTGACATCCAGTGGATCGTGGCCTCCTGTTGGCGAAGTTGGGGGTATCAGTATCTTGTTGACTGGGAATGCTACAGTCCTGAGAACCGTTCATGGGTGATGCAGTATTTCTGTCATGAGGTGCGGTGGTGAGGCAGACGCTGTAGACCCAGGTAAGATGAGTAATGAAGGTTTTAATGTAAAAGAATCCAGAAAACACAGTCCAAACACCTGGCAGCACGGCTGAGCGGAAGCCAAGGCTCAACGCCGGTAGCAACAGGTTAACCCAGTGGACATAGCAACAGAATAACGCTGACAACGACAAGGGCCCGACAAAGACACAGACACACAGGTGACACTAAATACACAGGAGGTAATTAGGGAACGAGAAAAACCTGGGAGTAATCAAAGGGAGACAGGACAACACGGAGACTCAGAGACACAGGAAACTTAAAATAAACACACAGAAAAACACGGAACATGACAATTTCATCTTGACCCCATCTCTCATAGCTGACTACGAAGCCTCCTTTGCGTCCACTTCTTCTGGGAAACCAGATGCTGGTTGTTGGGGGGAAGGTGATGTCAGGAAAGTGGGGAGTTGTGCAGCCACACCCGCAACTCCTTTAACCTCATCCTATTCTAGTTATAAGAAGCTTGTTGCCTGTTACTATTTTGCCTGAGTTGCCTGAGAGTTAACCCATGTGGTGACGTCAAGCTCACTTTGTGAACTTCTGAGTTGCTTTCTGTGTGAAGTATCTGAGCCCAGTGTTACTCCGTGTTTCCCTCTGTTCAGGTCTCCCTGAGTACCACCTTGAATCTATCTGTGAAACCTCTCAACCATCATCAGACCAGAACCAGCCATAACCCTCAGCTTGGATTTTCTGACTGGTAACTTTTAGCTCCTCCATCAACGTTGTACCACCTGTCCAACAGTTCTGCAGCAGCCACCGTCCCTCAGCCTACTATTTTGCAGTTTTTACTTCAAGACCAACAACCCACTCACCCTTCTATGGCGGACTTCCTTATCATTCTCTGTAAGTCCTTTATCCAACATTTCCTTTTACCTTCATCTACTCCACTAATTTATTATTTCTTCCAATTTATTATTTCTTCCAGAAGTTCCCCACATCGCCTACATACCCTGGACCACCACCTTTGCAAATAAACCCCATTTTACTGATTTCTGTCTTGAGTCTTTCTCTGTATGTGGGTCAGAAGCCTAATCAGAGACATGACAAATGCAGCTGAACTTCTATACTGTGTCTGGTGTTAAAATTATGCTGATTATCAATTGAATGTATTTACCTTCTCTCTTCACATTTCCCAGTTGACATATGTGAAGGGTGTGAAAAGGATTGGACTTGGTACGACGGTCGATGTTACCTGTATGAGAAAACTGCAAAGAACTGGGCTACAGCTGAGGTACAACAGATGTGATGGTCATAGCAGATTTCCTACATTAAAACAAAATGTAAATCTATTGACAGAGGACAATAAATTTAACCAACAACAAGGTTACAGAAACTGATTTCCGTTAAACAAATAGAACCATAATTTCTAAAGCTTGTCATTCAGCTGCACCAACTGTCTCACTGCACAGAGGAAAGTTTAAACCTGTGTTGCCTTTTTCAGAACTTCTGCCTCTCATTGGGTGCAAATCTGGCCTCATTCCACAGTGTAGGGGAGTACAACTTCATCAGAAACCTTATCTACAAAGTAACTGGAAAACACACACAAACTTGGGTTGGCGCTTATGATTCAGTAGAGGTGAGATTTTAAAAACATATAAATAACTCTGTTTGGTTGATGTCTTTTTATGTCAAGATGCATTTCTCATGGCACTTTTTGTAAATGCTTTGAGACGACGTTGTGAATTGTTGTTATATAAATTAACTGAATTGAATTGAACAGGTGTTCCTAATAAAGTGGTCAGTTCAGCCAAATACATTCCAGTTGATCCTGGTTATAACACGATGCAGTTAATTGCAGATTAGAATATCAATTGGTCAACAGTTATCTCAGGAAACCCAGTTAGTTGTATTGAATAACTGACTATGCTAAACTCCCTCATGCTGAGGAAGCATGTGGCAACAGTGGAGAGGAATGAGAGGAGACCTCCAACAGAACCAGAACCTGCCTCTGTTTTCCACCGGCTGCTCTGACCAGCTGAGGGTTTTAAATAGAAACGATCCAAACACAGTTCATGTTTTCTATAATGAGTGACAGAAGTCTATGTTGGTTCTGTGTGATTTGTTTGCATAGGAACTTAAAACTAAATATTCTTTCAGGAAGGCTACTGGATGTGGAGTGATGGTTCCAAGTTTGTGTTTAATTCCTGGGGCAAGAATGAGCCAAACAATTCTGGTGGAAACGAACACTGCATGGACATCAACTTACATGGTATTTATTACTGGGAATCACAATCTGTAATTTAATAATTTCGTTTAAATGTATGTTTTTATTATATCTTTGTGTCTGGTGGCTTAGTAAGTAGGAGTTTGTCCTGTAATTGGTGGGTTCCTGGTTCGAACCCCCACTCCATTCATGTCTGTTGTGTCCTTGGGCAAGACACTTCATCTGCCCTGCATGCTTTCTGTAACTGATCAAATCATGTCCAAGTCTTTGTCAAAGGTTTGCAGTCAGGATTTGTCTCTTTGTCTCCTTACAGAACAAGAAAATGTGAATGATTATGGCTGTTACGAGAGGCTTCCCTTCATCTGTGCCAGACCCCTGTAACCTTCTCATGCCTTTTAATCTGAAATGCCCATATGGCTTTCCTACTGGTGATGTCACTTCCACCTGGATGTCAAGCCTCGATGACATCACTGCTGGAAGAACCTGATTTCACTTCATTTGATCACTTAAATAAATATTTTCTTTCTATGAAATCTGATTGATTTAATTATAGGATTTAAAATATGTCAAAATTCCAATTAAGCAGCAACTTATAAATTAATTGGTAATAGTTCTAAATCTCAGCTATAACTTTATGCTGAAAATCATCAGAATATCAGTGCGTCAGTATAGTAATAACAATCTATGAAATATGAACAGTTTTCATAAACTCTGTACCACCTGTTTTGAACAAATTCACTAGTGTCACAAATATTTTACACCTAATGAAACCTTGTAAAAATGTTTGTCATCATAAACCTCTGAAACACCAGAGCATCTTTAGTTAAAAATCTGTTGACCCAACCAGAATACTGCAGTTGGGTCGTTATTAGGTCTTACAGCAGGATGATGATCCAAAACACATGAATACAGACATTTTTCAGCAGACGGAGAATCAACTTTCTACCATGGTAATCCCATCGCTCAGACCAAAATCCTACAGAACCCCAGTGTGCTTAGCTGAATATAACCACAAAGAGAATACAGAACATAGACTGCTTAAAAATAAAGGATTGTCGGGACTCATTAAGTAAAAACCTGTCATATCTGCTTTAACACTACGAACCCACATGCAGAACACAACTCGGGACGCGAAAGATCAGTTAAAGTGATTTATTTACAAAAGATTTCCAGGGTAGGCTCTCAGTCATCGAAGGGACGGCGACAGACAGGTAAGTCAGGACTTCTGGGAACAACAACAGATCGGGAGGTGAGTTCAGGGACCGTGGGGATCTTCCAGAGCTCTAAAGTGTATGCTTACTCGGGGAGGAGAATAAACAACGGCGTGGCCAGGTGTGGAGGCACTGGAGGTGGAGGTTGTGCTGCGGTGGAGGGCGGACAGGTAATAGGATCCAGACGGCGTCGCAAGGGAAACTCGGGACTACAGCCAGACTTGACGTTGCAGGAACAGCTGAAAAAAAATCCAAACAACAGATGGCGTTAGCTCAGAATCAACAAGAAGCTCGACTAGGTCGCTGGAGAGGGCTCTGGGTTACCATTACAGGCTAACACTCAAGCGTTGGTATGCTGGCAGTCGCCGTCTCTTGAAGTCCCGCTGACGAGTGGATTGGGAACCGGTGTGACGGTGACGTCAGCCCTTCAGTCCTCCTATCCTAGCCTCCATGGTGCCATCTGGTGGCGATGGCAAGCCATAGGAATGAAAAAAAAACAAAAAAGGCAAAACAAAAAACCCCAACTCCTGACAGTACCCCCCCCCTAACGGTCGCCACCTGGCGGCCGAGACGACCTGGCAGGCAAAGAAGAGCGATAATCAGCGATCAAATCCAAATCCAAAATGAACGAACCAGGGACCCAGAGGCGCTCCTCCGGGCCAAAGCCCTCCCAATCAACAAGGTACTGCCACCCCCGACCCCGCCGACGGGAGTCCACAATCCTGCGAACAGTGTAAGCGGGGTGCCCGTCAATGATACGGGCGGGAGGAGGGGGTTCAGGTGGAGGGCACAAGGTGCTGGTCTGGAGAGGCTTAACTTGAGACACATGAAAAGTGGGATGGATCCGTAGCGAGTCTGGGAGACGGAGACGGACAGCTGACGGATTGATTATGGATTCCACCTCAAAAGGTCCAATGAACCTAGGGGACAGCTTCTTTGACATGGATTTTAACTGAATGTTCTGAGTGGATAGCCAAACCTTCTGACCAGGAGAGTACACCGGAGCCGGAATCCTTCTGCGATCAGCGAAACGCTTGTTCTGAGTTGAAGTTCTATTGAGGGCGTTGATGGTTGATCTCCAGACGTTCTTGCGGCGCCGAATGTGGTGTTGGACAGAAGTAACGGAGATCAGATCCTCCTCAGCGGCAAGAAGTGGGGGCTGGTATCCTAGGGAAACCTCAAAAGGAGATAAACCAGTAGCGGCAGAAACATGTCTATTGTTTGCATACTGAACCCATGGCAGGAAAGTACTCCAGTCAGATGGATTGGTGGATGAGAAACAGCGGAGGACCGACTCAAGTTCTTGATTCATTCTTTCCACTTGACCATTGGTCTGAGGATGATAACCAGAAGTTAGAACTACTTTGGCCTTGAGAGCAGCACAAAAATGTCTCCAAACTTGGGACCCCGATCCGAAAGTATCTCAACTGGGATGCCATGTAAACAGAAGACATGTTTAATCATCAACTGAGCGGTCTGAAAAGCACTGGGGAGCTTGCGAAGGGGAACTAAATGACAAGCCTTGGAAAAACGGTCTACGATGGTGAGTATAGTCGTCATCCCTTTAGAGGGAGGTAACCCAGTGACAAAATCAATGGCAATGTGAGACCACGGACGCTTGGGAACAGGTAGTGGTTGAAGGAGTCCTGATGGGGGCTGATGAGAGGACTTGTTCCGGGAGCAAACAACACAGGCTCGCACATAGTCCTTAACATCCTTATGGATGGATGGCCACCAAAACCTGCGGTTTATTAGAGAAATGGTGCGACTCGTACCTGGATGCCCTGAAAACTTAGAGGCGTGGATCCAATGTAGAAATCTGGCTCGGACAGCTGAGGGAACAAAAAGTTTATTAGCTGGGCAATCAACAGGTGTAGATTCAGAGGACTGAGCCTGCTTTATGAGATCCTCAATCTCCCAGGTGACAACACCCACGGTGCAGCTGGGGGGCAAGATGGTCGCAGGAGTCTTGTCTGAGTTATCAGCAGCATATTGCCGGGACAGAGCATCTGGTTTCAGGTTGCGTGAGCCTGGGCGGTAGGAAATGGACAGGTTAAATCTTGAAAAGAACAGAGACCAACGGGATTGACGTGGATTGAGGCGTTTTGCAGATTGAAGGTAGGAGAGGTTCTTATGGTCAGTCCAAACTAACACTGGATGTTCGGCACCCTCCAACCAATGTCGCCACTCCTCCAGGGCCAACTTGATGGCCAGGAGTTCCCAGTCGCCCACATCGTAATTCCGTTCAGCAGGGGATAACCTACGGGAAAAGAAGGCACAAGGATGTGTCTTATTATCAGTGCTAGATACTTGGGACAGAACGGCTCCCACTCCTGTATCGGACGCATCAACCTCCACAATAAATTGTCTGGACGGGTCGGGCTGAATCAGGACAGGGGCAGCAGAAAAAAGGGACTTGAGTTTTTTAAACGCTGCTTCAGCTGTGGGTGTCCACAGGAATGGAGACTTTGTGGAGGTTAGAGCGGTTAAAGGAAGAGCTGTTTGACTGTAGTTGCGAATGAATCTTCGGTAGAAGTTTGCAAAACCTAAAAATCTTTGGAGCTGTTTACGTGTATCAGGGGTCGGCCATTCCACAACTGCTTTAATTTTGTCCTCCGTAGGGCGAACCTGTCCGCCCTCAAGTATAAAGCCCAAGAACAACACTGATGATTTGTGGAATTCGCATTTCTCTGCTTTCACATAGAGTTTATTCTCAAGTAGTCGTTGCAGAACCCGGCGGACATGGTGTTTATGTTCAGTTAAATTCTTGGAGTAAATGAGTATATCATCCAGATATACAAACACGAATATATTCAAAAAGTCTCTTAAAACATCATTTACCAAAGCCTGAAAGCAAGCTGGAGCATTGGACAGGCCGAACGGCATAACTAAATATTCAAAGTGTCCCAGAGGTGTCTTAAAGGCCGTTTTCCACTCATCACCCCTTCGAATGCGAAGCAAATGGTAAGCATTTCTTAAGTCTAGTTTGGAAAAGACCGTGGCACCATGGACAGGCTCAAACGCAGACGACAACAGAGGTAAAGGATATTTATTTTTAACTGTGATTTGGTTTAGCCCACGGTAATCTATGCAAGGTCTCAGTGTTCCATCCTTCTTGCCAACAAAAAAAAATCCAGCCCCCAGAGGAGAAGAAGAAGGTCGAATTATACCTGCTGCCGAAGAGTCCTTAATATACTTCTCCATAGTCTCCCGCTCGGGCCGTGAGATGTTATACAGTCGACTTGAGGGTAACGGGGCCCCTGGGAGGAGATCTATGGAGCAATCATAAGGTCTGTGAGGAGGAAGAGAAAGAGCTTTAGCCTTACTAAAGACAGGAGCCAAATCGTGGTAGTCAACAGGGATGGACGATAAATCCAAAGGATCCACTTCTTGTTGTTCTGCCGGTGGCGGACCTGGGGGAACAGCAGACCGGAGGCAGGTGGAGTGACAGTTAGTGGACCATGAAACAATGTTCTTATCTGACCAGTTTATGTGAGGGTTATGTAGTTCCAGCCAATCGAAACCTAGGACGACAGATGATGTGGCTGTGGGAAAAACAAAAAAAGAAATCAATTCGTTGTGGTTACCTGAACTAACCAGGAGAAGCGGTTTGGTTTTGTGAGTTATGGGTGGAAGTGATTTTCCATCTAGAGCAGAAACTCTAAGAGGAACTGGTAACTCGACAGTCTCAATTGACATCTGTTTAACCAATTCGGAGTCGATTAAGGTTCGTTCACAACCAGAATCAATCAGGGCTGTCAAAGGAATGGTCTGGTTATTGTAACTAAGGTTTGAAATTATCGAAAAGCGAGGAGAAGCTTGAACATGTCGGTCCACCAGATCTCCCCCCTCTACTGGCGGACTAGGGGGTTTAACCGAACCGGACAGCTAGCAATGAAATGTCCGGGCGCGCCACAGTATAGACAAAGGCGAGACCTCATCCGGTTTTGTCTCTCTTCGGGGGATAACCGTGTACGTCCAAGTTGCATTGGTTCTGGTTCAGGTGAGTTGAGTGAGGAAAGGGTTGGGGTCACAGGAGCAGAAGTCTGTACGTTTCTGGTAGATGAAGTTCTGCGGCTCCTCTCCCTGTTACGGGATCTGATCCGGTTATCTAACCGAATAGTTAATTTTATCAGATCTTCTAAGGAATCAGGCTCATCGAGCGTTGCCAACTCATCCTTTATCGAGTCACTGAGAGCGTGAAAGTAAGCGCTCTTTAAAGCTGCCGGGTTCCAAGCCGAGGCTGCAGCCACTATTCTGAAGTCAATTGCAAAGTCTGCTACAGATCTTTGTCCTTGTTTTAATGACCATAACTCTCGGGAGTTAGCGGTCTTGTCAGGGTCACAAGTGAAAACCTGTTTGAAGTCCGCCAGGAACTCTGTGAATGTACAGGCAAAATTAGAAGGGTCAGGAAACTTAGCCTCCGCCCAGCTAAGAGCTCTACCTGACAGGTGAGCGATTATAAATGCAATCTTGGCCCCATCGTGAAGAAAGCTCTGAGGAGAATGATTGAAAATCAACGAACACTGCATAATGAAGCCCTTACACTTGTTAGAGTCTCCATCAAACCTTGCTGGCGAGGGTGGGCGGATCTCCGAATACATGGCGCGGCTCACTGGAGCAGGATTGGGAGTAGGGTCCGGAGCGGCGACTGGAGGCTGTTGGGATGAAGTCTGCAGAAAGTTAGCTATTTCCTCGAGCCGACGGTTCGTTTCTGCTTGACTGGCGCTAAGATCACGAAGGACCTTTTCATGTGACTGAATCGCTGATTGTTGTTCAGCTAAAGCCCTTCTGATTGTGTCTGCTGGGTTCGGTTGTTGGCTTGAGTGTTCTGTCATATCTGCTTTAACACCACGAACCCACATGCAGAACACAACTCGGGACGCGAAAGATCAGTTAAAGTGATTTATTTACAAAAGATTTCCAGGGTAGGCTCTCAGTCATCGAAGGGACGGCAACAGACAGGTAAGTCAGGACTTCTGGGAACAACAACAGATCGGGAGGTGAGTTCAGGGACCGTGGGGATCTTCCAGAGCTCTAAAGTGTATGCTTACTTGGGGAGGAGAATAAACAACGGCGTGGCCAGGTGTGGAGGCACTGGAGGTGGAGGTTGTGCTGCGGTGGAGGGCGGACAGGTAATAGGATCCAGACGGCGTCGCAAGGGAAACTCGGGACTACAGCCAGACTTGACGTTGCAGGAACAGCTGAAAAAAAATCCAAACAACAGATGGCGTTAGCTCAGAATCAACAAGAAGCTCGACTAGGTCGCTGGAGAGGGCTCTGGGTTACCATTACAGGCTAACACTCAAGCGTTGGTATGCTGGCAGTCGCCGTCTCTTGAAGTCCCGCTGACGAGTGGATTGGGAACCGGTGTGACGGTGACGTCAGCCCTTCAGTCCTCCTATCCTAGCCTCCATGGTGCCATCTGGTGGCGATGGCAAGCCATAGGAATGAAAAAAAACAAACAAAAAAAGCAAAACAAAAAACCCCAACTCCTGACAAAACCTAGATTTATAAAAATAAATGCAATGTGTCTTAAACTCTTGTGGCTACGTTTACATGTTTGAAAGTTAACTAGAAACCTAAAAATGTACATGCCAAACTATTTTCAATCCCTTTATTTAAACTGCATTATTGTTTTTATCATTCATCCTTCCATTGTCTACACCTGCTTGTCCTGGAAGCGCCGAAGAGGGTCTGCTGCACCTGGTCAGAGGTTTGTTTCCTATTTCAAGCTGTTGGTGAAAACAGCTACATCCACAATCTCCTCCTCAGCTCAGGTCATCAGAGGCATTTGGCTGGCAGCCTTTGTTAACAGAGTTTTTCTCACTGTAAATGACACTTTTGCTGATATCTGCACATCTCTGCTGTGCACACTTCAGGGAACCTGTAATTCCACGGTTCCTTCTGCAGAATCCTAAGTAAACCTGGATGATGGTTTATTCCTTTGGCTGGGATTAAGTACTGGATGCACTAACAGTAACCTTTATTTTTGAATCTTTAGCTCCTGGGACATGGAGGAGCCTTCTCTCTGCCAGTGAGCATACTGTCTCCCCAGTGTTGCATCCAAAATGGAGGATGACAGAGAAGGTTTGTCCTAGTTGTGGGGTTTTTAGGTCTCCATGACATCACAGGGTTTCCTTCCTGAAACTCCTCCTCTTCCTACTGCTGGATCCCAGGTTAACACAGTATATTATTGAATCTTTATTGAAGTGTCTCTCGCTGTGCTTGAAGCTGCTGCTGAACTGTAGAGCTCTCTCAGTGACAGACTGCAGAAAGGACTGCTATCTTAGATCCTTTCTCCCAGCAGCTATAAGAATTTTTAGCCATTATTGATCCCAACAAACTCAATGTGTGCTGGTATTGGTAATATTAACAGTTTTTACTCACTTTAAAGAACATTTCTGCTGATATCTGCAGCATAAATGTTCTACTGCTGTTGCAGTCTTTATTGTCACTGTAAACAGCCTGTTATGTTTTCATGCTCAATTGCACATACATATTTTGTCCATCCATCCATCCATCCATCCATCCATCCATCCATCCATCCATCCATCCCCCTCATACCTAGTGGGGTCATGGATATTTTGATCATCATTTAAATTAACCTGTTCAGTTGCACATTCCTTTGGGACAGGGTTTTCTATTTATAATAATTACACAGTATATATGGAGAGAGTTTGACCTTACTCTACATTATTGAATCCTGTTAGAAAAATTATCTAAGTTCATTTACTTGTGAGTTTATTTGAAAGGTTATGTTTTCATATTATTATTTTGTGTGTTGTTTACTTGACTTCTTTTCTTTTGTGATACACTATTAACCGTTTAAACTGATGTTTGCCTGGAGGCTAGAAACATTTACACATTCCTGTGTTATCAGCTTCCTGTGAAACTGATTGGCTGCAGTCAGCCTGGTGCCTGGTAAGGGCATGTCCACAGAAGGTTCCAGAACATCCTGTAGTAAAGGTCTTTGATCAATTCTTTGTGCGACTGTGTAAAAAAGCCCAACCTCCTTCCTTGTAATCATAATAAAAGGCAGTTGGGGACAAAGAGCCGGCGGAGTTGATCACAGACAGTGTTTGACGGCGGTTCTCCGCGTCTGGCTCTGCTTCCCTCTTCTGCAGAAAAGTAATTTGTGTCTCTGGTTTATTCCTTGCAGGTTAGGAACTAAAATAGACCCAACACATCCTTTATTCTGTTTTTATATATGTAAGTCTTCCAAGCCTATTATATTCATAGTGTTTATTAATATGATTCTTCTATCAAAAGAATTGGTTTAATGGAGACCTTAACAAATCTGAAAACTCAAACTTGACAGACGTGTCAGGTTTGTGTGAAATTTATGTGTTTCAAAGTTGTCACAATAGTTGCACAAATCCCCCCCTCCCCCAACTCAACAGTGCCGCCTGGCATCTCTCAAAAGATGTCCCAAGTACCAAAAAGGAATTCAGCCATTTTGGTTTGAAGTTTTGATTTTGACACGATCTTGTTACGTCTCCTACACAAAACCTTACAGAGACACCAAAGCTTCAGTGATTGATCCACATCCAGTTCCCTACAATACCCAATGGAGAAATGATGACATCACTTAAGCCACGCCCACCGAGAACAGGAAGTGTCATGTTTCACTCTGAATGGCCTCTATCTGACCACTTTGACCTAATGAACATGAAAATGTGTCCAGTAACTGAAGACATGTTGACATGACGTGGTTTCCAACTGACCCGCTTTGGTGGAGGATGTGGGCGTGGCGGTGTGGAAAAGTCACAAAGGATACCATTGCCGTACGTTTGGCTCTAAATCCCACAGATTCAGCCGAGCTCCACCAAACTCACTGGGATCGATCCCTATCAGACCCCCAACATGAATCCTCAAGAATCTTTGGTGAACGTGACCTAATTAATCTACAGCGCCCCCTGGAATACTTTAAATAATTGGCTTTTTTATGCATGTTGTATCTGACCAATCTCCTCCTAGAACTTTTGACACATAAACTTTAGAATCACTCGGCACAGTCTTGAGGCATTGAAGACCAAAAAGTTATGAAAAAAAAGTTACGTCCATTTTTAATACACTTCTGTCATCAGAGAGTACATTCCATACAAGAACACTGTTCTGGACAGAGAAGCAGAAGTGGCAACATCAGCCGGTTTGGTCCGGTTCTAATCGGTTCTTATGGTAAGTAACTCTTCACGCTACCAGGAAAACGTCCTTGGCCGAATCCTGGAAGATTCTGCAACAACTTGAACACTTTGTAAAAAAGTGACAAAAACGAGAACAGACAGTGACTTACTCAAAGATTTCCACTTCACAGACAAACAAAGTGAAGGTATATAAAGTCTGTGTTTCCATCTCTGAGACATCCTGTGACCAGAAACTGCTGCTGGAACAGACTCTTCAACTAACCATCAAAACAAGGTGACATTTAAAGTCCTACTGCTCATCATGATGCTTTTTGTCATGATTGAGTTGATTTGTGATACTAATTATGAACTTTCCTAACGATTCTTTCTACAGATGGCTGCCGGTCTTGTCTTCACTCTGCTTCTTGGTCTGAGCTTTGGACTCTGGGATGGAGCTGATGTAAGTATGGAGAAGGACTTAAATGGAAAAGATGACTGGTATGCTGGGGTGAAAGTAGTTTTAAATTCTTGCTGGTACTATGAGAAAAATCATCAGTGGCTCATTATGCAAACCAAAATAAATACAGTCATAAATATTTTACTGTACTATAGGCTACCTGTATGGATAACACAGAAGTAGAAACACTTCACAATGTGGAAAAGATATGTATTTTGGTTCTGCCATACAGGGTGGAAAGCAATTAATTCCATTTATATCAATTGCTGTAATACCAGTAAAACAACTAATTTGTCCTTTAAGTTGTTTCCAAAACCCGAACTTTTACTTTTACTTGAATTTGTTTTGAGTACAGTTACTCAGTTACATTTGAAATAATATCCATCAATGAGTAAAGATAAACATAAGAAAACACCAGAAACATTTTCTTTAATGAGCAGAACTTTGTGTTGCTCATCACAAAGTAACTGAGGTAAAATTTTATTGAGGCACATGATGCTTTTAATTTTAGTAACTACATGTATTTAAGTGCAATTTTAAAATCCACAATAACTGTAGTTTTACTTGAGTAGCCTAATTTTTTTGTGCTATTTTCACTGACATGTATTTACACTGATAATTTCATCTAGTAGCATCTGCAGTAACGTTTTATCTTCAGCATCGCTATCTTTTCTTTTGAACAAATAATAATTGTTTTCTGCACTTTTACCAGGATTTTATTTCGCTTCAATTAAAAATTCACTGTCCCGCGGTGTTTTCCTGGTTTTTGTTTTAAAGTCTAGACATGATAATCTATTTATTGCTCGTCTTGTCACAGAGCAAGCAGCCTTTTGTATGTCTGTATAGCACCTGTGTAAAATGAAGAAACTTCGTTTTGTTGGGAATTTTATTCTAAAACTTTGGGTTTTCCATCCACAGGCATGTCAGCTGGAAGGTGCGTGCTTCTTTTATTTTTGAAGTTTCTAACACCTAAAAGACAACAATATAAGATAAGAAACTTTTACATAGATCGGCTATATTGGGTCATCCTTTCAGCAAAAGTACAGGACTTAATTTCTTTACAAAGTAAATTAATAAATTGTTTAGTCAGTACATATTGTATAGAAACATCCCATCCCACAAGGTGGATAGGTTCCAGTAGTTTTTACAGAAGGCAGCTAGAAACGCTAAGAAGCCAAATTATTTTCTGAATAAAATATCTGAATCAGAACCAATAAATGTGTCATTTCAGAGTTTTTTCATGTGAATATATTTTGTAATAACTGTCATCTGATAAAATCTTTGGTTGAAGTACAGTATTTTTAGTTGACTATTGATTTAACATTGATTATGCTTTTTCATAATTATTAATTGACATAATTCCCATTTTCATAAGCTGTAATTTGGATTAATTTCTTATATTTTTAATGTCTTTTTTACCATAATGTTTGATGAAGCTGAACCTCTTGACTGTGTTTGGTGTTGAAATGATGATGATCATCGGGTGGATGTATTTACTTTCTCTCTTAATATTTCCCAGTTGCCGACTGTGATGAGTGCACTCCTGGTTGGGCTTGGTACGACGGTCGATGTTTCCTGTATGTGAATGTCAAACAGTCCTGGGCTGATGCAGAGGTACAACAGATGTGATGGTCACAGCAGATTTGCTACATTCAAAAGAATGTAAATTTATTGATATAAGACAATAAGATTCACCAACAACAAGGTTACAGAAACTGATTTCCGTTAAAAAATTGAACCATAATTTCTAAAGGTCGATATTCAGCTGCACCAACTGTCTCACTGCACAGAGGAAAGTTTAAACCTGTTTTGCCTTTTCAGAAATTCTGCCTCTCATTGGATGGAAATCTGGCCTCAATGACCAGTAGAAATGAGTACAACTTCATCAGAGACCTTATCTACAAAGCAAGTGGAAAACACACACAAACTTGGGTTGGAGCTCATGATTCAGCACAGGTGAGAATTTAAAAACAAATAAATAACTCTGGTTGGTTGATCACTTTTTATGTCAAGATGCATTTCTCATGGCACTTTTTGTAAATGCTTTGAGACGACCTTTGTTGTGAATTGTTGTTATATAAATAAACTGAATTGAATTGAACAGGTGTTCCTAATAAAGTGGTCAGTTCAGCCAAATACATTCCAGTTGATCCTGGTTATAACACAATGCAGTTAATTGCAGATTAGAATATCAATTGGTCAACAGTTATCTCAGGAAACCCAGTTTTTTGTATAGAGCTTTTTAACTGACGTCACTGTGTGACATTTACGCCGCTGGGCGCCATCTTGTATGGCCACAGACCAAAACAAACTTTTTCCGGCGTTTTCATTGTGCTACCGACCGCGGTGAAGTTGTTTCAAGTTGGATATTAGCGCTCCGCGGAGTAAGGAGCGTTTAGCTCAAGGTTGATCCGATTTATGAACGCTAATTGCGGCCAGTTGTTCTCACCGCTCCCTCCTCAAGCGCTCAGAGGTTTACATTGGGACAGTAAATTTCTGAACCAAACACTCCTGTAAATAAATGCCTTGTGTCCATCCGATACAAAAAAGTGGTAATTCATTCTATTTCACGAGGCACACTATCCTCTATTAAAATGTTAAGTGACAGACTGGCGACCTGTCCAGGTGACCCCGCCTCTCGTCTGGAACGCTAGCTGAAGGCAGCAGCTCCTCCCGACCCAGTAGGGACAAGAGTGTAAGAAAATGGATGGATAAATAATTTTAATATTAAATAATATGTTTTCTTCAGTAGCTTCCAAATCGTGTGCCCCATTAACTCAAAATCAGTGTGAAATTATTCTACTAGACTGTATAGATCAACTTTATTACACTTTGACCCTTTTTTTATTTAAATAATTTTATATTTAAAAAATATTTTTTAAAAATGTTCAGAAAATGTATTACCTCAGATGATCATCACATTTGCTACCTGTAATATTCAATTACATAAAATTCAGACAGGATCAATTTCATTACATGTTCACTTCTTACCTGAAATATGTTAAATACAACAAATATTTCCTTAAAGTCTGATCTTTTCATCACATTTACTTGCCACCTTTATTGTTAACTCTGAACTGTTTAATTACACATTAAATGTTTACTGCAAAATTGAATATAATTGTTTACTTCGATCACATAAAATGTTTATTTAAAATCTAATCTTTCATTACATGTATGTTTATTACCTGAAATATTTTAAATATCAAATTTTTACTTAAAATGTGATTCATTTCATCACCTGTTTACATGCAACTTGAAGAGCTTGAATCAAACATTTCATGAATTTTTACCACATTAAATTATTAAATGAGACAAAAACAGCCACTTCCAACTGAACACATAATTAAACACAAATGGTTCATGTTCCTCTTCAGAGTCTGCAGCCTTGCTGAGCTTCTCCTCTCCTGGGCTTTCCTCCTCAGCCTCTCCAACTCGCTCCTCTTCTACAGCCTCCACTGTGTTTTATATACCTTTTCTGGGGTAAATAATGAAAACAGTCTCTGTAACTTGTTGATCCACCGTGGTTTTGCTGCATCGCCTCTTTAATTGGCGCGCATGTCGGTCCGATGTCGTGGCGTTTACCTCGCAGTGACCCAGATTCAGTCTGGATTGATCTAATCCATTTCATACGTCGGTTTGCCTTTAAGAGGAAATAATATCAGAACACACATCAGTATTAATACTGTAAATTTGATAACACCAGTAAAATAGTTTACTTCACAATAATGGAATAACCTCGTTGTCCACTGACAAAACTCGGACTATGCTACATAAAAAATATTAGCCCGACCTAAACAAGGCTGACCCACTTAAATGAACTCAGTGTACCTGAACTTGAGTACACCTGGACAAAATCATAGCAAAACATTATGACACAACAGCAACAAAGCGAATGACACTCACCAGAATGGAAATATCTGGAGCAAACTCGTAGATATCTTGGGATGGTGGACAACGTAATATCAGGACGTCTCACCGCTGATACCTGGGACATTCATCTCCTTTTTGTTAGCTCCGATAGCTTAGCCTCTCCCGTTGTTTACAGGCAGGAACACAGTGAAACGAAAGTCCGTTTTCCATCTTTTTACCGTTTCGGTCGTGTGACCGGACATTACATCCAATGACGCAGCAAGTTCGTACCATTACTAATTAATTTTAAGTAACTTAGATTCAAAAATTCAAAATATCTGTGAGACAGTTGTTTTGTCGGTTATGTATATGGCCTCACAAGATGGCGCTCATATCCCTACGCCTAGAGCAGTGACGTCGCGTTCCTAAGCTCTATAGAATAACTGACTATGCTAAACTCCCTCATGCTGAGAAAGCATGTGGCAACAGTGGAGAGGAATGAGAGGAGACCTCCAACAGAACCAGAACCTGCCTCTGTTTTCCACCGGCTGCTCTGACCAGCTGAGGGTTTTAAATAGAAACGATCCAAACACAGTTCATGTTTTCTATAATGAGTGACAGAAGTCTATGTTGGTTCTGTGTGATTTGTTTGCATAGGAACTTAAAACTAAATGTTCTTTCAGAAAGGTACGTGGTTTTGGACTGACGGTTCCAAGTTTGCATTTGATCAGTGGTCCTACGGTGAGCCAAACAATTTTGGTGGAAACGAACACTGCATGGACATCAACTTATTTGGTATGGGAAATCACAATCTGTAATTTAATAATTTTGTATAAATGTATGTATCTGGTGGCTTAGTAAGTAGGTGTTTGTCCTGTAATCGGTGGGTTCCTGGTTCGAACCCCCACTCCATTCATGTCTGTTGTGTTTTTGGGCAAGACACTTCATCTGCCCTGCATGCTTTCTGTAACTGATCAAATCATGTCCAAGTCTTTGTCAAAGGTTTGCAGTCAGGATTTGTCTCTTTACAGGACGAGACCATGTGAATGATAATGTCTGCACCAAGAAGCTTCCCTTCGTCTGTGCCAGACCCCTATAACCTTCTCGTGCCTTTTGATCTGAAATGCCCATATGGCTTTCCTGCTGGTGATGTCACTTCCACCTGGATGCCAAACCTCAATGACATCACTGCTGGAAGAACCTGATTTCACTTTATTTAAATAAATATTTTCTTTCTATGAAATCTGATTGATTTAATTATAGAATTTAAAATATGTCAAAATTCCAATTAAGCAGCAACTATAAACTAATTGGTAATAGTTCTAAATCTCAGCTATAACTTTATGCTGAAAATCATCAGAATATCAGTGCATCAGTATAGTAATAACAATCTATGAAATATGAACAGTTTTCATAAACTCTGTACCACCTGTTTTGAACAAATTCACTAGTGTCACAAATATTTTACACCTAATGAAACCTTGTAAAAATGTTTGTCATCATAAACCTCTGAAACACCAGAGCATCTTTAGTTAAAAATCTGTTGACCCAACCAGAATACTGCAGTTGGGTCGTTATTAGGTCTTACAGCAGGATGATGATCCAAAACACATGAATACAGACATTTTTCAGCAGACGGAGAATCAACTTTCTACCATGGTAATCCCATCGCTCAGACCAAAATCCTACATTAGAGCCTCATTGATGACTGCATGTTGAAGCACTGCTCTAATGGGCTCTTTGCACACGGTCACAACCGCATGCGCAAATCCAGCTCTCTTTTTTCCGCTTTGAGTTACCATGACAGCTAGAAAAGACAAAGTCTTATTTCAGATGCAAATCAAACAATACTATGAACATTGCTGTCTTCCTAATATAATGGGCTTTTAAGTTTTCATGGATTTCCAAGCGGTCCTGAATTAAGAAGATGGTGGCTTGTAAATATTCGTGGCTACCAGTTAAAGCTAACGCTGCACAGCAAAGTTTACAGCCTTCACTTCACTCCGGATCAACTTGTTCAGCCTAAAGCAGAAGGTAAAGGAGCCTCCTGTGTTATTTCCATGGAATCACTTCTGTATTCAGCCTGAAAGAGTTTATGGGAACCAGAGAGCAGACCAGAGCCAGACAGCCGAGCTACTGATCCGCCTGTACACACTGCTGTAAACACCGTCCTGCTTCACTAGAAACATGCTAAACTAATAAAGTGAAATAACACGGAGACCTTAAGGAACACGGCCATATTTTTCTAAAAGCAACAACTGAACCTGAACAGTCAGCTGAACTAGAACTCCGACACCAGAGCTGCTCTACTGTTAAGCTATGGGCTTGTTGTTCCTCAGGCTGCAGAAGCAAAAAGCCTGAACCGTAAAATCCCCGTTACTTGGTCTCTGACACTAACGACAATAAACGCACGTAATATACTTGAACATAAGGTAAAAACATTGTCCGTTGGAATGGATGAAAAATGTTTAGATACTTAAATAGCACATTTTTACAAGAAAAATGTCTAGCATAAGCTAATGTTAGCCACAAAGTTTAAAGAAAGTAAAACTCACTTTCGTATCTGTGAATGTATAACGAGGTGAACATCTTAAAACCTTTCTCCAGCTTATTGTCGGGGCTTCGGATCGATGTTCATCATTAGCTGTTACCTTGGACAAGCCCTGCAAACACCCAGTGGAAAGAGTCATTTTCAATAGATCAGAAAGATTGAGCTGCTTTTCCCCGAACGCGGAAGCTGAGGTGCAAAGAGCCCATAACCATCATCTGAAGTTTGTACAGTGGTGGGCCGTCAGGGCCTGCAAGGCCTTCTCTGCTGGCCTAAAAATATCTGAATCACAGACTGATGTTAATTATATTTTGTCCATGAATACGTATTAAATAAATCCAAATGGTCTGTCCGCTTCCTTTCACTGTTAGCCCCCTGGTTGCGCTGCTTCCAGACTGTATTTTCATATTTAAGCATTTAACCAATCACATTTCAGCCACTATTTGTTACCAGGGTCAAAGAAATCTGCCTGGAGGCCTTTGCAATCAGTTCTGCGGGCCATGTAGCATAAAATAAATGTTGATCAAACTGTTGCTTCAACCAGTCAGATTTTGAGTTGGCAACACCAAGGCGCTCTAGCAGGCGTACGGAAACGTCAGCGTATTCACACTCTGATTGGATAGTTAAAGAGTGTACTAGCCAGAGCTAGCAAACTGCATCTGTAGCACAAGCAAAGATATTGTTGTGTTGATTTAATAGCTGGTTTTCAACCCACAATGGGTGAAGGAGGAGAAGAAATGGATTTGGTTGGAGATTTACTGTCAAAGCCATTTTCAAGACGGACTTTTCAAGAAAAGCTGGACATTGTTAAACAAGGTCGGGCAACTCCGAAGCTAGTGAGCCTGTCACAACCGGGAAAAGGATTTGTCCGCCACTTTCAGTCTACTAACTAAAACTTATGCCAGAAATAGGACCGGGCAGGCTCGACTTTCAGCATTAGCTTTGATGGCGATAGAAAAGGACTTCTTCATGGAACTGAAACGCACAGATAATCTGCACAACAGAGTAATTGAAATCTTGAGGAAAGAACGGAGGATGGATTTTGTGTACAAATAATCAGGATTTTTGGTGAGTAAAATGTTGAAAATGTTGCTATATTCCTAAATAATATTGCAATTTTATCAGGTTATTTTTGATGCTTTTGTATGTGTCGCAGCTGTAGAAGTTTTATAGCCATAAAATAGTTATTGAGGGTTGGATTGATTCAGACGGAGCACTACTGAAGGCCTAGCTGTGAAATGCACGGCCCGCCACTGAGTTTGTATATCAGATTTTGTCCAAGTGTGCCATTTGGAGAGTCCAAAGAGCACACTTGGACAACAGCTGTACATCCTCTAAAATAAACATGTCCAAAATGACATTTCTTTTTGTGCTATCTTGATCAGTCTTGAAATCCACAAGCAGAATATTTTATTCTAAAGATGTATTGTGTTTTCCAGTCCATACATTCAACACTCAATGTACATTTACAAGAAATAAAAATGAAAAATCTGGGTGAAGCAAAAATTTTTAATTTCATTTGTGTTACAGTAGTAATAGCTACAAACTATTTACAATTAAAGTATTTTTGACTGCAGAAATAGAAAATGTAGCTTGTCTTCATAAAGAGACCAAGCTTTTGCATGAACTCCAAATTATTCAAGAACAGCAGCTGATTTAATTTGGGTTTACCTTTTCAGGCATTTTTGGTGATTTTGGTACTGCCAGGTAAGGGGGTAACAGTTTAGTCTTAGGTTGGATGTTTTGCACTGTAGTAATCACAGGAAGCAGAATAAGCTTGTGACAATCGTGGAAGAAGAAATTCTGGAACTTAAAAATCTGTTAGCAAGCTTAAGAGCTGACAATGATCAGTTGTGACAAGGATAGGCTAGCTCAAGAGCTCAGCCGTCCATTTCTTCAACATTGCCTAATGTCTCTCCTACATATTTATTTTAGAAGGGAGGACCCTACTAAAATATTTGAGATCTTACAGGAACTGTATGGTTTTTCTGAGCTGTATGTTGCTCTTCCAGAGGCCTTCTTTTCCAGAAAACAACAGGGAGAGAGTCTTCAGGAGTTCTCCTCACATTAATGGGTTTTATGGAGAGAGTGAAGCAGTGTGCACCTGCTGGTATGTTAAATCCTGAGACTGTTGGACAGTTTCCTGCATCTTGAGTTGAAGCAGTTGGTGTGTACACAGCCAGATAGCACTCTGCTTGATGTTAGTGCTGCAGCAATCTGGTGGGAGCGTGAAGGGGGGTGCCTCATGGTGTGAGGAGCCGAAGAAAGTCGGTTCCGTCAGTATATGGTGTCCAGTATGGGGTTCATGGTGGTCCTCAGGTAGCTGAAATAAGACTAAAATGAGTCAGATAAGAGAAATGCTAAATCATCAGCAAGAGCAGCTCCAACAGCTTAGTGAGAGCATTTCTCAGTTTGGAGAATTACCGCCGTCCTTACCATCCACCAAACTGCAGAGCCACAGCGCCCCCATTAGCAATTAATCAAACAGCTGCAGCTGATCCAGAATGCTGCTGCTGGCGTTCTGACTAAAACCAGGAAGATAGAGCACATAACACCAGTTTTAAAGTCCCTCCACTGGCTCCCTGTAGCTCAGAGAATAGACTTTAAAATACTGTTGTTAGTTTATAAATCACTGAACGGCTTAGCACCACAATACATTAAAGATCTGCTGTTGTTGTATCAACCTTCCAGACCTCTCAGGTTCTGGTTCTGGTTCTGCTCTGCATCCCCAGAACCAAACGAGGAGAAGCAGCTTTCAGCATCTATGCACCACAAATTTGGAACAAACTTCCAGAAAACTGTAAAACAGCTGAAACACTGACTTCTTTTAAATCTCAACTAAAAACCCACCTGTTTAGGATTGTATTTGAAATGTGATCAATTACTAATTTATTGATGGAACTTGACTTAATGCTTTGTTTTGATTGTTGATTCTATGTTGCTTTGTGTTTCTGTGTTTGTAATGATGTAAAGCACTTTGAAATGCCTTGCTGCTGAAATGTGCTATACAAATAAAATTTGATTGATTGATTGATTAGCACCCCCACCCAAACTATTGGAAACCTGGTGCTTCTAACTGATTTCAGCTTGTCTTCATGCAGACGTAGTCATAGGTGGAGTGACAATCACGTTTGGTGGTGTGGAAATATTGTAAAGTGATTTTGTTGAATGTTACATTGATATATAATCAGGAATTTACCTTATGTATGCATGTGGTGTGTGTGTGTGTGAAGGTTAAAATAAAGTATTTTTTGCATGAAACTTTTTCTATTCTATTAATAGGTGCACTCTACATATAAATTGAAAATTTATTCATTTTACACATTTGTACCAACCCCTGCGTCTACTTTTTTACATAGATACTGTTCGGGTCAATTTGACCCGGCAGTCAGGTTAGTGCAAAAAAAGATTAAGAAATGTCCAATTTTATATGTTTCCTTGCAGCTATGAACCATATTTCACCACACACACACAAACACAACATACAACACATACATGTACACGCCGACACACACAAGCCCACTTTCTCACTATTCTCTTTACTTCACTAGGAAACTGCGAGAAAGCAGAAAGTGTTCACACAACTTTTGACGGGAATCTTTTCTGTTCCTGTGGACAAACTCCTCCCACACTGAGTGACACTCAGCAGAAATGGAGGAAAACATAAATTCTCTCTACATGACTCATTTGTCTTGATTTTAATCAGCGGGTCAATTTGACCCTGAACAGTATGTGTGCCTCAAATTCAATTATAAAGATCACCCATTGAAAAAAAATAAGTGTAAAATAAAAAAAATTACCAAAGATCAATTTCAAGGAAATTATAGTTTTTTTGTGTCTAGGTCTTTTTCAGTGGACATTAAATTGTAAATTGAATTTTTTATGTCCAAATGAATAAATGAGCAGGTTGTCGTCATTGATCCTTAATTTCTGCGAAATAAAAAAACATCATTGCACAAATATTGATTGAAATAGTTAGTATTGGAGTTAATAATCAGATACAAAAATGTTTTGGAGGAATTTTTTGGTTTCTGACATTATAGCATGATTAAACACTCCCTGGGTCAAACTGACCCATGAACATTTTTGCTGTACCCTAGAAACGAACATAACAGGAGGGTTAAAAAATGTTAAACTTTAACTGGTCTGTCATGAAGTGTATTTTTGTTCCCTTTAGGTCGTTTCAGCTCCACTACCTGGGCATAATTACTCACAGCTGTTTTTGGTGTATTTGATTGTGTTTCCCTCCGTATTTAAGTTCTCCTGTTATCCCCAGTTGTTGTGGGATCCTAGACGTGACTAGCCTTCGCTTACTGTGCGTTGTTGGAACAGGTTGTTTTTGTAAGGTACCAAGCACGGCAATTAAACACTATTTTACTGCTTTATTCTGCCTGTTCTGGACTCACCTTTCTTGGAAGATGACCGCTTCTAACAGGGTCAATTTGACCCGTAACATAATAGGAGGGTTGAAAGTCTCTTTGTTTTATAGAGTACGGAAAGCACCTAAATAAGGAAAAAATAAAGGAAAACCGGAACGAGAGATATAAGGAAGCTGACGTCATTTTAAATGATCTTTTTAGTGTTTATGGAGGAAGATGACCTCACTGCATATTTGAGTGTTTATGGAGGGAAATTACCTCATTGTATTAATTTATGCACTTTGTGTGTTGGTGTGAGAAGTGTCAGGCCCTGTGTGTGTATGCATGTGTCTTGGTACAGAAAGTGACAACAATGCAGATCTGTGTACTCATGTACCTATCTAACAGGACCATTGAGTTGTGTGTCTGAGTATGTGTGTTGCTGCAGCTGGGATTTGAGCTCTGTAATACACTGCTCAAAAAAATAAAGGGAACACTCAAATAACACATCCTAGATCTGAATGAAAGAAATATTCTCATTGAATACTTTGTTCTGTACAAAGTTGAATGTGCTGACAACAAAATCACACAAAAATCATCAATGGAAATCAAATTTATTAACCAATGGAGGCCTGGATTTGGAGCCACACACAAAATTAAAGTGAAATAACACTACATGCTGATCCAACTTTAATGTAATGTCCTTAAAACAAGTCAAAATGAGGCTCAGTATTGTGTGTGGCCTCCACGTGCCTGTGAGGTGGTGGATGGTCTCCTGAGGGATCTCCTCCCAGACCTGGACTAATGCATCCGCCAACTCCTGGGACAGTCTGTGGTGCAACGTGACGTTGGTGGATGGAGCGAGACATGATGTCCCAGATGTGCTCAATCGGATTCAGGTCTGGGGAACGGGCTGGCCAGTCCATAGCTTCAATGCCTTCATCTCGCAGGAGCTGCTGACACACTCCAGCCACATGAGGGCTAGCATTGTCCTGCATTAGGAGGAACCCAGGGCCAACCGCACCAGCATATGGTCTCACAAGGGGTCTGAGGATCTCATCTCGGTACCTAATGGCAGTCAGGCTACCTCTGGTGAGCACATGGAGGGCTGTGCGGCCCTCCAAAGAAATGCCACCCCACACCATTACTGACCCACTGCCAAACCGGTCATGCTGAAGGATGTTGCAGGCAGCAGACCGCTCTCCACGGCGTCTCCAGACTCTGTCACGTCTGTCACATGTGCTCAGTGTGAACCTGCTTTCATCTGTGAAGAGCACAAGGCACCAGTGGTGAATTTGCCAATCCTGGTGTTCTCTGGCAAATGCCAAGCGTCCTGCACGGTGTTGGGCTGTGAGCACAACCCCCATCTGTGGACGTCGGGCCCTCAGACCATCCTCATGGAGTCGGTTTCTAACCGTTTGTGCAGACACATGCACATTTGCGGCCTGCTGGAGGTCATTTTGCAGGGCTCTGGCAGTGCTCCTCCTGTTCCTTCTTGCACAAAGGCGGAGGTAGCGGTCCTGCTGCTGGGTTGTTGCCCTCCTACGGCCTCCTCCACGTCTCCTGGTGTACTGGCCTATCTCCTGGTAGCGCCTCCAGCCTCTGGACACTACGCTGACAGACACAGCAAACCTTCTTGCCACAGCTTGCATTGATGTGCCATCCTGGATGAGCTGCACTACCTGAGCCACTTGTGTGGGTTGTGGAGTCCGTCTCATGCTACCACGAGTGTGAAAGCACCACCAACATTCAAAACTGACCAAAACATCAGCCAGACAGCATAGGTACTGAGAAGTGGTCTGTGGTCCCAACTGCAGAACCACTCCTTTATTGATTGTGTCTTGCTAATTGCCAATAATTTCCACCTGTTGTCTCCATTTGCACAACAGCAGGTGAAATTGATTGTCAATCAGTGTTGCTTCCTAAGTGAACAGTTTGATTTCACAGAAGTTTGATTTACTTGGAGTTATATTGTGTTGTGTTCCCTTTATTTTTTTGAGCAGTGTATATATATTTTTTGTTATTTTGTTTGTCTCGGTATTGTCTGTGTTGGTGGGTTGTGAATAAAATATGGAAGGAGAATGTGATAGAGCTGGGCAGACCCAGGGAATTGGAAACATTTGGGAAAGCAGATTATTAGCTTAGTTAACACAGTACTGGATGTACCAGAAGGGGGAAAAAGAGAAGAAAGAAAAGGAGGTGAGAGAGAATTTAGAGAAGCTAATTATTCAAGAAGGGAAAGAGGTTACTGATGAAGTTCCATTAGGACCTTTGTTATGGGCCAGAGACCAGGGATGTGCTGAAAAATATGAGGAGGCAGGAAAAAATAAAGAGGGAGCTAGATTCTGGCAAAAGAATAAACTTTAAAAACAGAAAGAGATCCAGGAGAAAAATAGAAAGTACTGGTCAGAGCTGGCAGTGCTTTGGCAAGGGACTTCACATTTACAAAAAGACAGAAAGCATGGTGAGTGTATTCAAAAAAGTCATGATCTTGAACCCTCTCAACCCTCTCAATTGTTCAACTCCTAGCTTGTATCCTGTTTTAACTGTTACAGGGGGGTCCATGAGTCTTAGTTCAAACAATCCATTTACTTCAACTGGATCTCAGGGACCTTATCTACCACAAACTCTGTCAGGTATCCCTGATCTAGTAGTCAGGGAGTCTATATACAGCCATTTCATGATAGAATAGAAAGAGAAAATGCCATTGAGAGCACAACCATTTTACAAAATGTTGGGCCGCCATTTTTTCCAGTAATCCCTCCCGTTCCACCACTGCAGAGTGTTCCACCCAGAGGACCTCCCTCCAGGGAGTCCCCACGTTTGGAGGCCTTAGTCCTTGACGCAGATGTCGCGGGTTTGATTCCCGGTCCCGACGAGCTTTGCCGCATGTCTTCCCCCCTCTCCTCACCCTCCTTCCTGTCTGCCTACTGTCAAAAGAAAAATACGAGCCACTAGCGCCGCAAAAACTCTTCAGAGAAAAAAATGGAAAAAACCCCAAAAACGTTTGGATATTATGTAAATAGACCATCACAAACCACACTCCATACCAATAAGTGGTGGTAATGCTACTAACAGTTTGTTGCCAACCGCCAGTAAAACCAACAAGAAGAAGTTTGGATATTTGATGTCTTCCACAGCTGTTCCTTATCCCAGAATCAATTCCTTTGAATTCAATGTCATTTTCTCTTTATCACTCAGTAGAAAAGGTCACTTGTTTTCAATTTACTCACATGGCTCAGCTCTATTTGCGGGTGTTGTGGTGACTTCTACCATTTGCATGTTTTATACTATACTTTAAACATTATTTTGTAACATCCCAAGGTTATCACTGGCCCCCGTTTAGCCCTATTGTTACGTGCAGTGGTGACTGCATGCATGTTTCCCCATTTCAAGTTGCTGCTAAGCTCTTAAGCAGGTGCAGCTGGTTCCACGCTGCCTCTTGACGAGCTGACTATAAAGCTAGGTGGGACAGTGACCTCAGGGTCAATTGGATAGCATGTGTGCTGCAGCTTTGTGGAAATGTGTGCACTTATTATTTTTTTCCAAGCTTGTAGATGATTGGGTCCTTGTTTATGAAGATGCCAGGTTCATGGCTTCTCCCAGGTTAGATTGCTGGAGAATTGTCTCTTATTAGAAACCCTGGATTTTGTTATTTACACTCATTTTTTCATTCGGTTTTTCCCTGTCACCTTCAAGATTCTTCCCAGCGTATTTTTAAATAAAACGTATGCTTTTATTATGACATACCACTGCTCAATAGTCTTGAAGAAGCATTTCATATAAACATAAACAAGCATTAATACAAATTAAACCTCACTCAAATATCGTTAATAATTTAAACTAACAAAGGAGTCTCTGTTTCGCTTTGATGTTTCTCACTTTTGTTCTGTTTCTCTTCCACTTTTTGCCATTAAAATCACTCCATATCTGAAATCCATGAACCTGCCACTCTGCTCGTCACCATGATGTGCATGGCATTGATTGTGTTCATGTGATCAGAACGGGTTTGCTTTTCCCCTGAGTGGCACCAGAACCTGCTGCACAAACTCTGACTTGCTTCTGTCTTATTTGCGCAGCAGCAGCTTGCTTTGCTTCACTCCCACCTTTGTGCCATGATCCTCTGAGCATGGATGTGGCGCAAAGTGCACCGACATGAAATTATGCAGAAAAATACAGAGACCTGTTGAGAAAAGCTGTTACCATGGAAACAGATTTTAGTCTTAAATGATTCAGTCTATCACCTCTCACCTAAAGTCTCTTCTTAGACTGAAACTGCTGCAGGTCTGTAGCACTACCATAACATACTGCGCTGCACCGTTATACTTTTGTCAATGCTGCCTTCAGTGAGTGTGGGAAGCTTTGGTATCTAAGAGCAGGATCCATCAAAGAGTCGCATCGCTACCCCTGCACCGGAACATCATTAAGACTGCAGAAGCTTTCTAATTGTTTCCAAAAAAGGCAAGGTGAACACAGCTAATCAAAAGGAATCATCTCTAGACCTCTGTGACAGGATTGTCTTGAGACATAAATCTGGAGAAGGATCCAGAACCTGCCCTGTTTTTAACACAGACTTAGACTTAGACTGGCTTTATTGTCATTTTGCATGCACAGGGTGTATACAGAACGAAGTTTCGTTGCATACGGCTCAGGACAACGTTTTGAGGTTCCAATGTTATGAGGTTACTCCAGAATAAAATAAAATACAGGATAAAATATGAATATAAAATATAAAGTGCAGGACTGACAGTAAAATAGAAGTTATTTAGCTCTGTACATGTGCAAGGTATGAAGTGGAGACCAGTTTTTGAGTGCAGTCCAGTTAAGAGTTCAGCAGTCTGAGCTGTTTCGGAACCTGGTGGACCTGCACCGGATGCTGCAGAACCTCTTTCCAGAGGGCAGCAGGGAGAACAGTCCATGGTGGGGGTGTGAGGGGTCACTGATGATGTTTCGGCCTCGGGACACGCAGCGCTGGGATGAAATGTCCTGAATGGAGGGAAGGGGGGCCCCGATGATCCTCTCTGCTGTCCGCACCACTCTCCTCACGTTCTTCCAGTAGGAGGCGCTGCAGCCTCCACACCACACAGAGAGGCAGCTGGTCAGAATGCTCTCTATGGTGCTTCTGTAGAACGTCTTGAGGATGGGCGGGGGCAGGTGTGCTCTTCTCATCCTCCGCAGGAAATACAAGCGTTTCTGTGCCCTCTTGACCAGAGACGTGGTGTTCACAGTCCAGGTGAGGTCGTTAGTGATGTGCACCCCCAGGAATTTGGTGCTGCTGACCACCTCCACAGCCGAGCTGTTGATAAGCAGTGGACTGAAGCTGGTTTTTGAGTCTTCAGGATGGCCGAATGCTCTTGTCCTCTGCCACAGAGTCCTTCTGGCATGACAGATCCCACTTCTGACACCAAGAATGTGGTGGAAATTCCTTATCACACAGCTAGAGAAACCACTCAAGAATTGATAAAGTTTCAACTTTATCTTTCAAGTGTTTTATTTGAAGGCAGTCAAAGGACTTTGAATCCAACAGAGTCAGGAAAAGCAGAGCAACATCTAACAGATACGTCCATTTTTAATACACTTCTGTCATCAGAGAGTACATTCCATACAAGAACACTGTTCTGGACAGAGAAGCAGAAGTGGCAACATCAGCCGGTTTGGTCCGGTTCTAATCGGTTCTTATGGTAAGTAACTCTTCACGCTACCAGGAAAACGTCCTTGGCCGAATCCTGGAAGATTCTGCAACAACTTGAACACTTTGTAAAAAAGTGACAAAAACGAGAACAGACAGTGACTTACTCAAAGATTTCCACTTCACAGACAAACAAAGTGAAGGTATATAAAGTCTGTGTTTCCATCTCTGAGACATCCTGTGACCAGAAACTGCTGCTGGAACAGACTCTTCAACTAACCATCAAAACAAGGTGACATTTAAAGTCCTACTGCTCATCATGATGCTTTTTGTCGTGATTGAGTTGATTTGTGACACTAATTATGAACTTTCCTAACGATTCTTTCTACAGATGGCTGCCGGTCTTGTCTTCACTCTGCTTCTTGGTCTGAGCTTTGGACTCTGGGATGGAGCTGATGTAAGTATGGAGAAGGACTTAAAACAATGACTGGTATGTCCCTGTTGTGAGCTTTGGCTGACTGACGTAGATCAGATGGAGCAATCTGAGCCATCATTTGGTCGAAGTTCAATGAGGAAACTTTGTTTTGTTGGGAATTTTGTGCTAAAACTTTGGGTTTTTCCATCCACAGGCCGGATGTCGACTGAGAGGTACGTGCTTCTTTTATTGTTGGAGTTTCTATAATCTAAAAAACGACAATTACATTGTGAGAAATTCTTTAAAAAGATAGGAAACTTTTGCTTTAATGGGTCATCCTTTCAGCAAAAGTACAGGACTTAATTTCTGTATAACGTAAATTAATAAATTGTTTAGTCAGTACATATTGTATAGAAACATCCCATCCCACAAAGTGGATAGGTCCTAGTAGTTTTTACAGAAGGCAGCTAGAAATGCTAAGGCAAATTATTTTCTTAATAAAATAACTGAATCAGAACCAATAAATGTGTCATTTCAGAGTTTTTTCATGTGAATATACAGTATTTTCTCATAACTTTAATGTATTTTTACCATAATTTTTGATGCAGCTGAACGTCTGGACTGTGTTCGGTGTTAAAATGATGCTGATTTGGGCGTGCCGTGGTGGCGGCGGGGTTAGCGCGACCCACATTCAGAGGCGACGTGGCCTCGACGCGGCTGTCGCGGGTTCGACTCCCGGACCCGACGACGTTTACCGCATGTCTTCCCCCTTTCCTGTCAGCCTACTTTGAAAAAGGGACACTAGAGCCCACAAAAAAGACCCCTTGCAGGGCAATTAAAAAAAAAATTACGCTGGTTATCAGATCTATGTATTTACTTTCTCTCTTCATATTTCCCAGCTCCCACAGCCCTTGACTGCCCTTTAGGCTGGAGGTGGTTCAACCGTCGCTGTTTCAGGGTACTGAATATTTCAAAGTCCTGGGCTGATGCAGAGGTACAACAGATGTGATGGTCACAGCAGATTTGCTACATTTAAAAGAATGTAAATTTATTGATATAAGACAATAAGATTAACCAACAACAAGGTTACAGAAACTGATTTCCGTTAAACAAATGGAACCATAATTTCTAAAGGTCGATATTCAGCTGCACCAACTGTCTCACTGCACAGAGGAAAGTTTAAACCTGTGTTGCCTTTTTCAGAAACATTGCCTCCAACTGGATTCACATCTGGCCTCATACCACAGTACAGGGGAGTACAACTTCATGAGACAGGTTATCCACCTTAGAACTGGAAAACACACATCAACTTGGGTTGGCGGTTATGATTCAGCACAGGTGAGAATTTAAAAACATATAAATAACTCTGGTTGGTTGATGTCTTTTTATGTCAAGATGCATTTCTCATGGCACTTTTTGTAAATGCTTTGAGACGACGTTGTGAATTGTTGTTATATAAATAAACTGAATTGAATTGAATAGGTGTTCCTAATAAAGTGGTCAGTTCAGCCAAATACATTCCAGTTGATCCTGGTTATAACACGATGCAGTTAATTGCAGATTAGAATATCAATTGGTCAACAGTTATCTCAGGAAACCCAGTTAGTTGTATTGAATAACTGACTATGCTAAACTCCCTCATGCTGAGGAAGCATGTGGCAACAGTGGAGAGGAATGAGAGGAGACCTCCAACAGAACCAGAACCTGCCTCTGTTTTCCACCGGCTGCTCTGACCAGCTGAGGGTTTTAAATAGAAACGATCCAAACACAGTTCATGTTTTCTATAATGAGTGACAGAAGTCTATGTTGGTTCTGTGTGATTTGTTTGCATAGGAACTTAAAACTAAGATGTTCTTTCAGGAAGGCAAGTGGTTTTGGACTGACGGTTCCAAATTTTTGTTTACTAACTGGAGGCCCGAACGTCCAAAGAATGATGGTGGAGTCGAACACTGCATGAACATCAACTTAAATGGTATTTATTACTGGAGATACACAACTTGTAATGTAATAATTTTGTATAAATGTATGTATCTGGTGGCTTAGTAAGTAGGAGTTTGTCCTGTAATCGGTGGGTTCCTGGTTCGAACCCCCACTCCATTCATGTCTGTTGTGTCCTTGGGCAAGACACTTCATCTGCCCTGCATGCTTTCTGTAACTGATCAAATCATGTCCAAGTCTTTGTCAAAGGTTTGCAGTCAGGATTTGTCTCTTTGTCTCTTTACAGATAAAGAGTTTGTGGGTGATGCTGATTGTGTGACGCAGCTTCCCTTCATCTGTGCCAGACCCCTATAACCTTCTCATGCCTTTTAATCTGAAATGCCCATATGGCTTTCCTACTGGTGATGTCACTTCCACCTGGATGTCAAGCCTCGATGACATCACTGCGGGAAGAACCTGATTTCACTTCATTTGATCACTTAAATAAATGTTTTCTTTCTATGAAATCTGATTGATTTAATTATAGGATTTAAAATATGTCAAAATTCCAATTAAGCAGCAACTTATAAATTAATTGGTAATAGTTCTAAATCTCAGCTATAACTTTATGCTGAAAATCATCAGAATATCAGTGCATCAGTATAGTAATAACAATCTATGAAATATGAACAGTTTTCATAAACTCTGTACCACCTGTTTTGAACAAATTCACTAGTGTCACAAATATTTTACACCTAATAAAACCTTGTAAAAATGTTTGTCATCATAAACCTCTGAAACACCAGAGCATCTTTAGTTAAAAATCTGTTGACCCAACCAGAATACTGCAGTTGGGTCGTTATTAGGTCTTACAGCAGGATGATGATCCAAAACACATGAATACAGACATTTTTCAGCAGACGGAGAATCAACTTTCTACCATGGTAATCCCATCGCTCAGACCAAAATCCTACAGAACCCCAGTGTGCTTAGCTGAATATAACCACAAAGAGAATACAGAACATAGACTGCTTAAAAATAAAGGATTGTCGGGACTCAGTAAGTAAAAACCTAGATTTATAAAAATAAATGCAATGTGTCTTAAACTCTTGTGGCTACGTTTACATGTTTGAAAGTTAACTAGAAACCTAAAAATGTACATGCCAAACTATTTTCAATCCCTTTATTTAAACTGCATTATTGTTTTTATCATTCATCCTTCCATTGTCTACACCTGCTTGTCCTGGAAGGGCCGAAGAGGGTCTGCTGCACCTGGTCAGAGGTTTGTTTCCTATTAGAAGCTGTTGATGAAAACAGCTACATCCACAATCTCCTCCTCAGCTCAGGTCATCAGAGGCATTTGGCTGGCAGCCTTTGTTAACAGAGTTTTTCTCACTGTAAATGACACTTTTGCTGATATCTGCACATCTCTGCTGTGCACACTTCAGGGAACCTGTAATTCCACGGTTCCTTCTGCAGAATCCTAAGTAAACCTGGATGATGGTTTATTCCTTTGGCTGGGATTAAGTACTGGATGCACTAACAGTAACCTTTATTTTTGAATCTTTAGCTCCTGGGACATGGAGGAGCCTTCTCTCTGCCAGTGAGCAGAATTAGGGAAAAACATTGAATACTTGTTGAAGCCTGAAAATGGTCTGCGATTTACATGTTGAATCAACGTTAGGGTTTCAACCATTACTAACACTATATCAATGTTGATTTAACCATCATCTGCATGTTGATCTAAATGCACATTTGTGTTAATCTTCTATTGAATAAAATGAAGGAATAAGCATTGATTCATGTACATTTTTTGGTCTGATAGGTCTACATCATAACATACCACTAAGTTTCTGCACTGGTGTTAAACACACAATTTTGTTGGCAGACGGAATATGTTACATTACCATCTTTCTGTAAATGTGTGTACACAAACATAAAAAAAATACAACATGGCATTAATATTACATTTTATTAAGAAAACAGTATAGATCTGTAAACATATTGAACTCCTTTTTGACGGTCAGAACATCATTCTGTTGTCCATGGAAGAACAGCATCCATGAGTTTAAGCTTTGTACTGTAGGAAAAAGGGAAACAGTATGAATTTTGGTGCCTAAGAATGACTCTGGTTGGTTCCTTCCTCCTGCTCTGGTGTGTAATGAAGTCACTTCTTTACAGTTTCGCTGCCGTCCTCGTCAGTCAGCTTTGGGTTAAACTTCCAACCAGCAACTGAAAAAAAACTGAAATAAGAGAGAGGAAGGCACTGGATTGGGCCAATTAGAAAGATGATAAACATTTGAAAAATTTTGAAACACATTGAAAGTTAAGTAGTGTACTGGTTATAAGTCTGAGAACAAGCACACAAACCTGATGGTTCCCCTTGTACACTCACAGTTAAATTAATAAGGACACACTAATGAATATTAATGAATATGTATTTTAATGTTAGTTGACATATATAATCACATTTGCCTGTCAAGCTGCAGCAAAGTGTACCATTTATGATGCTGCACTCATGTTAAAATGAGGAAATCAATATTTAAAATAAAGGCTGTTTATCAGAAAACCTAAAGATAAAACTCAGGGAGGATCAGGGTTGATTTAACACAACAGAGACAGACAAATAGAGCAAAATGTGATTTACATTGTAGTTGGACAAATTAATTACAATATATACAGAATAAACTTCCATCAAATAACTGGTATAATCTTCCATTAACCACAAACATTTCCAAATAAATTGATGATTAAATTAATTCACAAATGTCCATATGCTGATAATGATCCTGCACAAGTAGTAATAGTCCAGTTCAGTTTAACCAGTTACCAATCAAGAATCAACAGACTGAATCATTGATTAGTAGATTTAGATTAGTGTTTCAGCTCACCTGCCTTACATGTTTTAGGTGTTTCCCTTCTGCCTCACCTGGACTGAATCTGTGAGTGATTAACAACCTTCTGCAGTTCTTGATGGCTACAGAAGAGATCATGCAATCATTTTAATCAGCTATTCTAGAATAGAGGCACATCTAAGCATATCAGTAAGAACATCAAGCTATTTAAAATGATTTCAAGCCCACCTGAAGCAAACCCTATACTTCTAGTCCACCACATGCTCTCCCAGACCAAGCAACAAGCCATAAAGGTATGGCACGGGGCTTTAAGAACTCAAATCCCACAAAATCTTGCAGAATTTCATACTTGGGCCTAGAGTGGTGCGCAGGAAAAAAAATACAATGGAAGACATAACCCCAATTATTACAAATATTTGGTCTGCCCCAAAATATCCTGGGATACAATAGGCACAAAACATCCCATCCATCCATTTTCTTCCGCTTTATCCATGGTCGGGTCATGGGGGTAGCAACTTAAAAAGGGAGGCCCAGACTTCCCTCTCTCCAGCCAATTGTTCCAGTTCCTCCGGGGGAATTCCATGGCGTTCCCAGGCCAGCTGAGAAACATTGTTCCTCTGGCGTGTCCTGGGTCTTCCCCGGGGCCTCCTCCTGGTGGGACGTGCCCGGAACACCAGGGAGGCGTCCAGGAGGCATCCTGACCAGATGCCCAAGCCACCTCAACTGGCTCCTCTCAACGTGAAGGAGCAGCCCAGACACCCTACAGAGAAAACCCACTTCGGCAGCTTGTATCCGCGATCTCATTCTTTCGGTCATGACCCAAAGCTCATGACCATAGATGAGGGTGGGAACGTAGATCAACTGGCACTCCTTCCCTACGACAAACAGCATACTTTGATTCAAAATTGATTACCAGTTTTTCCCAACCATGGTCCTCCACCCTGTTAATCAGCCATCAATTCAAATCATGTGTGCTGAATCAGGGAAAAACCTAAAATTTGCAAGGCAGTGTGCCTTGAGGACCAGAACCTGACCAAAGAGGAGGTGTGGTAGGTGTTGGTCATGGCTGGTGAGGAAAACGAAAAACAGATTTATATTGATGGTTAAAAAGTTGAAATTAAGAACTGAAAGAGAGGAAGATGAAGATAAAAAATAAGAATATCTCTGACTAATGGACGTCGACGTCGAGGAAATGCTCAAGATGCTATCGGAAAAACCCGTGGATTGGTGAAAGAACTTTGGACAAAGACTACGGCGGGTAGACACTTTTGTGCTGTGAATGGACGCACAATTTGCTGAAGTTGACCACAATGATGAGGTTGAGCGCAATGACGGTAGCCAGTAGAATCAGGATGGTGAGGGCACAGATTGACATCGGAAGATGTGTTTTGTTAGTACATCCCAATCCCTCCATGACCAGGAATGACGTCGAGGAAAAAGGTTGGGTTCCTAAAGTTCCAGAGCCCTTGGTCCTGGCATCTTTCTCAGATAGAAGCTTGGCTTTCTACTGAGTGCTGTAGTCGGCATCTCTATTATTTCAGAGGTGCTTTGTTGGAGGCTTCTTTGTAAGCCCCTGGGATGTCACCCTCTGGTGGACAGCCGGTGAACCTCTTGCAGTGGACTCAGGTAGGCCTCTCAGCAACCTTCATGGCAGTATGGGTCGTCAGCAGGACTTGGAACGGTCCTAGCCACCTGTGGGATTGCCAGTTCTTCCTCCTGAAATTTTTGATAAACACAATTTCTCCAGTTTGTATATCATGAAGTCGTTTAGTAGCTGGGGGCGGCTGGCCTCCCTGCATCTGCTGTCTGATGGATTTCAGCTGATCTGTTAGAGAAATGCAATAATTAATCATATTGTCATCACAGGTGGTCAAATCTTTCCCAGGGGGTCCCATGCCCAAATTCGGGGGACCTGCAAAGAGGATTTTAAAAGGACTGAGGTTATTTTTATGACAACGTCTCATTCTCATATACTGTACATTAGTGCAATTGGGAGAATCTGTACCCAGTTCAGGCCGGTTTCAGCACATATTTTTGTCAGTTTGAGTTTTAACGTACCATGTTGTCATTCGACCACCCCGCCGGATTGAGGGTGGTACGAGCAGTGTTTAGTTAAGTCCAAATTCAACATTTTAGACAGTTCAGTAAGAATTTGATTTGCAAAATGTTTTCCATTATCACTAGAAATTCTTCTAGGCACTGCCCAGTGGCAAATCACCTCCCTCAAGAGGATCTTTGCTACTGTGGAGGCATCTGCTGTTTGAACTGGGAACGCTTCAACCCATTTTGAAAATATGTCAACCATCACCAAACAATATTTTTTCCTCACATGTGGTTAGTTCAATAAAATCTATCATTACATGCTGCAATGGGGCTGACGTTGGCTGATGTGCACCTGTTCCCTGCATTTTATGGCCTTTTGAAATGTTATTTTGAGCACAAATCACACAGTTTTCACAAAAAGTGTGTGCTGTTTTTGAAAAATTTACTGTAAACCACAATTTGTACATTTCTCTCAACATACCCCCTTTTGACGCATGATCAACACCATGCTTTTCAACTTTTAGCAGGAAGCTGGACAACGGCCCCTGGGCAGCGGCCTTCGCTGATGCATCTGCTGCCCCATTGCCCAACGACACAAGGTCCTTTGAGTTGGTGTGAGCTGCACATTTTATCACAGCAATGGCACTGTTACAGCATCCAAAAGGTCTGACACGAGTTTGTGGTTCAGAATGGGGCATCCATCTGACCACAGGAAGGAGCGGTGTTTCCACAGAGCTCCGAAATCATGAACAACTCCAAAAGCATAACGAGAATCAGTGTAAATATTCACTGATTTGTTTTCTGCAATAATGCAGGCACGAGTCAAAGCAATCAGCTCACAAGCTTGAACTGACAGGCGTGGCAAGGGCTCAGCTTCAACCACACCGGAAAGAGTGACGACAGCGTAATCACTGAGAATGTTGCCTGTGTGGGGATTCCGTGATGCACTGCCATCAACAAACGGAGTGAGTTCTGCATCTGAAAGCTGTTCCTGATTCAGATCAGGTCTGGGGAAACACAGGACATCCAGTTCTACAATGCAATCATGCGGCTGGCCGTCCGCGGGCGTTGGCAAAAGAGTAGCAGGATTTAAAACTGTACAGCAGTTGACAGCTTTCTCTGCAGCAGCCACCGCACAGAGACAATGGGGCAAGCCGGCTGCTGCAGCGTCCAGTTTAGATGAGAAATAAGCGACTGGTTTCAATCGGTCACCATGTTTTTGGAGCAAAACAGAAGTCGTGCAGCCACCTCGCTCATCCACCATCTGTGTAAATGGACGAGTTGGATCGGAAATGCCCAGAGTGGATGCTGTTTGTAATTGCTTTTTTAGCGCTTCAAATGATGTTAATGCTGCAGCTGTCCATGTAACCTTAGAGCTCATCAACAAACCTTTTTCATGACATATTTCTCTCAGAGGTTTTTCAAACTCAGCATAACTTGGAATGAAATGTCTACAATAACCACGCAAATCTAAAAATGACATCAACTGTTTCTTAGTTTGTGGGAGGGGTAGCTGAACTATAGCTGAAACACGTTTTTCAGAGATAGTCCTGCCTTGTTCAGAGATCACATGTCCAAGAAAAGTCACACAGGGCTGCACAAACTGCAATTTAGTCTTGCTGACCTTGTGTCTATTATCAGCAAGGAAATTGAGCAATTTCAAGCTTCCGTTTTTGCATAATTCAACAGTAGGTGCTGCCAAGAGTAAATCATCGACATATTGCAACAGGGCACTTTTTGGATGTAAAGTCAGAGCTGCTAAGTCAGTGGTTCTTAACCGGGGTTTGATTGAATCCTAGGGGTTCGGTGAGTCAGTCTCAGGGGTTTGGCGGAGCCTCCGCCATAGAGGTCAAGACACACCCGACTTATTATGCAAATCTGATACTCGGAACAGCGGCCAAAGGTAAATTATCCCAAATTCTTCTTTCAAATAACACCATCAGTGACAGAATAGAGTGCTTCCCTTACGAAGCTGAAGTGAGACGGAAAGAATGTCTGGGAAATAAATTGTTTGGATAGATAAGAATAATTGACTTGTGTTGCACTTTTGAAACGGAGCAGATGTTGGAGGTCAATAGGTCTGAATATTCCCAAAGAAACTCCAATACACATTCATTTGAAAACTGATGGAATTCTTACGCAAGGACACACGTCAAATACGGGCAGCAATGCTATTGGTCAAAACTTACCAACTTACACCAATGAAAATGAGATTCTATAAAACAGACTGATTTTAAGAATAAGATGAGATTTTGGGGAGATTTGACTTTGTACTGTAAGATGATCTGTGGAACAGTGTAATAAATCTCCACCTGCCGTAGCCTGCAGTTAAAGGACTCGTCTCTGAGTATTATTTCTTATCTATAAATATAATTAAGAGTTTAAGACCTTTTTTGATTCTACATGTCCAACACAATTGTGTCACATGCAAAGTTGTGGGTGTGGAGCAGATGAACTCATCACCGAGCTCGTCAGCTGGATCTGTGGTTGCCCAGGTTGTGCAATGCAGGAGCTGCAGAGGGTGCTGCCAGCTGGAATTTGAGACAGAAAATTCCAGCTGGCCTCCAGTCAATTACTGGAGGCATGCGGTTACGCACGAACCTCAAAATAGTTTCAGTTTGTTGATCTACAATGAGCCTTTCAAAAATGTACAGAAGCACTGATAATTTAGAGAATGTTGTTGTCACAGTTTGTTTTTTAACTTGGACTCCATCTGCAGTACATTTGAGACAAAGAGACATTTTTAACTTTAAATCTCTTGCCAATAGATTAATTGGACACACTGGAGAGAGCAGTGGTGTTGAAGTTGGGTCTGACTGGATAGTGGTTCTTCAAGTCCCTCTGGATGAGGTGAATCCTGTCCCAGTAGGGCTTGTTAAGGTTGGTTTTGGAGGAGGAAGGACCTTCATCATCGTCATCTGAGGATCTTTTTACATCCAGCTCCTTCAGGCGGAGATCGCGCGCAAAATGTGTTTGAATTTTCTGAATCATGCCTATGCCATAGACACGAGCCAAGATGGTTTTCGGTTCAAACAGTGTCAGCCGCATGGTGGAACAAAGGGCTTCAATGGCATCGCTCAGGACCTCTCCTCCTTTGCTGATGTCCGGCAAATATTCTTTTGCGATGGCAACCAAAGTCTCAGGCTCTGCTGGTCTGTATGCCAACTGGAGTCCCTGCTGGCCAGGAATTTCGACCATAGGGAACTGCTGGATGTGTCTGGGGACCAAGGCAACTGCTGTAGAGACATGTTCATGGTCCTCCTCTCCTTCAGACATCTCTGAGTCAGACTCTCCCCCTTCAGCTGCAGCTTTGCTGTCCTTGCTCTGCCGCTCCTTTTTTTCAGCCTGGTGTTGTGAGATGGTAGGTCAGGATTGGGGTCAACAGCACCCTCAAGGTTTGCATTCTGTCCTTTTATCTTTTGTTCTTTCGGGAGGTCTACTTCGCTGGTGCTGGGGACAACTGGGAAAGGTTAAATGTCATCAGCCGGATCCCAGAAGGGGTTGGTGTGAGTTTTCTGTCCATTTGGTCGGTAGGGCGGTGGTGGATCTGTCAGACCAGCCAGTGACGGGTAGAGAGGGGTCAAAAAAGGGTTCTTTGGAGCCGTGTTGGTTGGTGGTGCAATATGATGGCAATAATACATCCTAACGTTAGATGTCACCCGTCAGAAAAAATCACAAAGAAGCCTTGAGGACCAGTGTTGAAAAAACCTGGATTAGATGTTGGCATGTCAATCATTAGAATTCAACCACAAAACAATATTGATTCAATGACATCTTTTCAACATTAGTTCACCATCAATTGTTTGCCTTAACCATAAATTCAACCTTTTTGATCATAATTCAATGTTGAATTAGCATCTTTTGCAAACAAGCCAACAGCGACGTGTGGTTGGGACATCCCACTCATGTAAAAATAGCGGTGGACCGCTTCACTCCTTGTAGTGACTTGTAGATGTTTTTGTGTCAATATATCACAAACAGTCAGTAATAATTTTTATGGACAAGTAAGAAAATGTAAAGAAAGGAATCACAACCTACTGTCTTCAACTGTGCTTATTACAGAGCTTAATTTAAAACATGTTAAATCCCTGCTCAATAATAAAATGCTCTCACCCAGAGTTCAAAAGAGGAGGAAAGGAGGAGACGGGGTTCAACAAGCAGCATACAGTATATTGATTGAATATTGACCACACATTAATCAGGTCATACCTGTTAAAATCCTTAAAGCACATATTGACCACGATTTTCAGTGGGTAGCTGTTTACTTGTCGTACAGAACCCAGAGAGTTCAATTGGCTGGCTTCACTTCTTCTATTCTTACTATTTTAGATGATGTACCACAGGGTTCAGTTCTTGGTCCACTTTTATTGTCTATCTATATAAATAAACTTGTGTGACAATTTGTCTAATGCTTTTTATCATTTTTATGCAGATGATTTAGTAATTTACTGCTTTTCTTCATCACTATCACAGGCAATACAGTATTTTCAGTCTGCTTTTAATGTAGTTGAAACACGATTACAAACTCTGAAGTTGGTTTTGAATGTGGATAAGACAAAAGCAATGATTTTTTTCACACTCTTGAAAACTACCAGAAATCCCTCTTTTGCTTACCACTGCTGTAGGTGCACAAATTGAGTTGGTCAGTAATTATAAATATCTTGGCTTTATGCTAGATAAAGAGCTTTCTTTTAAAAATCACATAGCACATTTTTTACGAATATTGAAAATGAAGATTAGGTTTCATTACCGAAATGGATCTTGTTTCTCTCTCAAAGCTAGAAGTAAATTGGTAGCAGCAACATTCCTGCCACTCCTGGATTATGGAGATGTTTTATATATGAATGCTTTGACCAAATAGCCTTCAATCATTGAATATTGTGTATCATTGTGCTTTAAGGTTTCTATCCGGTAGCAGATGTCTTACACATCATTGTGAGTTGTATGCAAAAGCTGAATGGCATCCTTTAAGTGTACAAAAAACAATCACCTGATGATCCTCATTTATAAATCTCTACTAGGCTTGGCTCCAGTATACTTAGGCTCTCCTTTGCATAGATCTGTTATTTACTATTCTTTACGCTCTAATAACATTTTTCTTTTGCAAGTTCCACGTGTTCAAGCTGAAAAGGGGAAGCCAGCATTCAGTGTTATGGCGCCTACAGCCTAGAATCAGCTCCAGTCTGAACTCAAGATGTCAGAACTGATTTCATTGGATTTATTTCGAGCGGTTCTTAAAAACGAGATTCTATTAAACAGTGTCACTGCTTTTAAATTGTTTTCTATTGTCTTACGCTTGTGCATATGTATAAATTAGTTTTATTTTGTAACCAGGTTACTATGTGTCGCAGATGCAGTTCCCTCTTGAAAATGAGGTCTAGAGCTCAATGGGGTTTACCTGGTTAAATAAAGGAAATTAAAAAAAACAAAATCAGACGTTGGCATTTTCAACCACAAAACAACATTGATTCAATGACACATTTTCAACATTGTTTAGTTGGCTAGAATTAGATGATTGTTTGATGGTTGACCCACCATCAATTGTCGAACTCAACAAAAAATCAACCATATTGACCATAATCCAATGTTGAATTACCATCGATTGCTATATAGGTGGTGACTAGAGCATGTGGGCTTGGTTGGATGTCAAATTGCAATCCCTCGCCGTTTGCATACAGTTGAACATAAATTACACATGCGTCATCCTATTTGAATCAAACTGGATAAAAAATAACATTGTTAACCTCAAAAAATGGCAATAGGATTATATTAGAATTTGACTCTGGTGCGGCCCATAAACTACTGGAACAGAAGTATCTTTATGATAAAAAGGAAGATTCTCTAAATGCGCTGTCTGGTGTATAGCACATTAAAATCTGTCCACCTGATGGCTGTCACCTGCCTAACACAGATCCTGAAGTGCTTTGAACTATAGAATATCGACACATGCCAGTCTGAAGAGGAGTAATCATTGGCCATCTTCTCATGGATGACATAAAGCTGCATGTCAAGAACGAACCAGAAATAACTCACTGATCCTAACCCTGATATACAGCAAACTCACTGGAACATCATTCAGACTGCAGAAGGTTTCTAATTGTTTCCAAAAAAGGCAAGGTGATCACTGCTAAACACAGAGCAGCCAGCATAAAATCAAAAGGAATCATCTCTAGACCTCTGTGACAGGATTGTCTTGAGACATAAATCTGGAGAAGGATCCAGAACCTGCCCTGTTTTTAACACAGGAGGACTGAAGCTGGTTTTTGAGTCTTCAGGATGGCCGAATGCTCTTGTCCTCTGCCACAGAGTCCTTCTGGCATGACAGATCCCACTTCTGACATCAAGAATGTGGTGGAAATTCCTTATCACACAGCTAGAGAAACCACTCAAGAATTGATAAAGTTTCAACTTTATCTTTCAAGTGTTTTATTTGAAGGCAGTCAAAGGACTTTGAATCCAACAGAGTCAGGAAAAGCAGAGCAACATCTAACAGATACGTCCATTTTTAATACACTTCTGTCATCAGAGAGTACATTCCATACAAGAACACTGTTCTGGACAGAGAAGCAGAAGTGGCAACATCAGCCGGTTTGGTCCGGTTCTAATCGGTTCTTATGGTAAGTAACTCTTCACGCTACCAGGAAAACGTCCTTGGCCGAATCCTGGAAGATTCTGCAACAACTTGAACACTTTGTAAAAAAGTGACAAAAACGAGAACAGACAGTGACTTACTCAAAGATTTCCACTTCACAGACAAACAAAGTGAAGGTATATAAAGTCTGTGTTTCCATCTCTGAGACATCCTGTGACCAGAAACTGCTGCTGGAACAGACTCTTCAACTAACCATCAAAACAAGGTGACATTTAAAGTCCTACTGCTCATCATGATGCTTTATGTCATGATTGAGTTGATTTGTGATACTAATTATGAACTTTCCTAACGATTCTTTCTACAGATGGCTGCCGGTCTTGTCTTCACTCTGCTTCTTGGTCTGAGCTTTGGACTCTGGGATGGAGCTGATGTAAGTATGGAGAAGGACTTAAAACAATGACTGGTATGTCCCTGTTGTGAGCTTTGGCTGACTGACGTAGATCAGATGGAGCAATCTGAGCCATCATTTGGTCGAAGTTCAATGAGGTCCTAAATCTTTGGGTTTTTCCATCCACAGGCAGCTCAAATGAAAGGTACGTGCTTCTTTTATTGTTGGAGTTTCTAACACCTAAAAGACGACAATTACTTTGTGAGAAATTCTTTAAAAACTTAGGAAACTTTTGCATAGATTGGATATATTGGGTTGTCCTTTACGCAGAAGTAGAGGACTTAATTTCTGTTAAAGTAAATTAATAAATTGTTTAATCAGTACATATTGCATAGAAACATCCCATCCCACAAGGCAGATAGGTCACTATAATTTTACAGAAGGCAGCTAGAAATGCTAGTAAGGCAAATTATTTTCTAAATAAAGTAAAGGAATCAGAACCATTAAATGTGTCATTTCAGAGGTTTTTTATGTGAATATATTTTCTAATTACCGTCATCTCCTAAATCCTTTTGTTAAAGTGCAATATTTTTAACTTCATTATTAATTTAATTTAACATTGATTATGCTTTTTCATAATGATTAACTGACATAATTACATAGCCTGTAATTTCTTTTCTTTTTATGTATTTTTACCGTAATGTTTGATGTTGTCGGGAAAGTGGGATGTTGTGTTTTCTCTGTGGTTCTACACTTCCAGTAGGTATCCACAAGAGGGTGCCACTTATAAAGTAAATTAATAAATTGTTCAGTCAGTATTGTATAGAAACATCCCATCCTACAAGGTGCATAGATCACAGTAGTTTTTACAAAAGGCAGCTAGAAATGCTAAGAAGGTAAATTATTTTCTGAATAAAATAACTGAATCAGAACCAATAATTGTGTAATTTCAGATTTGGGAACCGGGGTTTTGGGACCTGTGTGTGGGGGATTTCTATTTCCTTCCACCTCCTCAGGTTCTCCACTAGATGGAGCCATGGGGCTGCTGTCACCAGAGAGCAGACCTGCTGATTATTGATCGCACCTGCAGATAATCCCCGTTGTTATCCTGGCTTTAAGAGGAGCAGGGTGTCAGTCCTTTGATGCCTGAGTGTTGTCTACTATGGTACTTCAAGCCTCAGAGAAGTCACCACTGTGTTTTTTTCCTCAAGTTTTTGTGATAACCTTCGAGCTCACCTTTCTGATCTTTTTTGAAGGTCTTCTCTGTGTTTCCCTGGGATCTGCTCTTTAGTGTCACCCTGGTTACCTTCTCAAGTCTCAAGATCCTCTGTCCATTTCCTGGTTCCATCTTCCTTGACTGACGACTCCCAAACTCCTTTTTCTCAAGTACTCGCCACTTGTCTTCACTCTGCTACTTGGTCTGAGCTTTGGACTCTGGGATGGAGCTGATGTAAGTATGGAGAAGGACTTAAAACAATGACTGGTATGTCCCTGTTGTGAGCTTTGGCTGACTGACGTAGATCAGATGGAGCGATTTGAGCCGTACGTGCTCGGATTGTATGGCTCAAATTGCTCCAAACTGAGCTCATCAGTAAGCGAGAGAATTTATCATGCAGTTTTGTCCTCACTCCGCTACCTACTCAGCTCTCGTCTACTCTGTTTTCAGTGATCCAGTTGTTCCCAGCTTCCAGTCTGCTGGGTTGACCAGACCTCTTTCAGAACAGAATTCTCTCATACAATCTCATGATTCTGTCCTTAGGTGTCTCTGTGATCAGCAGGATCAAACTAATCAATGTCTGGATCAATTAACCCACCTCTTGCACAACTTTCAAACCAGCTTCTCCTCCTTCCCCTGACCGAGCTCCAGCTCCACCCACAATTCCAGTCTACCCATGAGTTTTTTGTCTCACTTCACCAGAAAAATGTGCAGGTGATGTAAGCCATTGCAGGGGTTTCCTGTTGCAATGCTCACTTTTACAATGCTTTTAACCACTCTCCTCAAAGTTTTCCACGTGACGGTTCTAAGATAAGCTACATCATCTCATTACTCACAGGCAGAGCGTTGGAGTGGGTGGAAACCTGGTTCCAAGATGTCAACGATTATAGCATTATGTTCAAAGAATTCTTGGTGGAGTTTAAGCAAACTTTCAATCAGGATCCTGATCACACTTCTCTGTCCAGAAATTAAAACAGGGTAATAAATTAGTCGCAGAATTTGCCATTGACTTCAGAATCTGTGCAGCTGCTTCCAACTGGAATGCATCTGCGCTTAAAAGTCCCCTTTTCCATGCAAAAAACAAATTTTTGAAAATTGAATTGGTTACATTAGACTAACCAAAATCTCATAATGAATTAATTTCCTTTGCCACCTGTTTGGATAATTGACTGCAGGAACGTAATACAAGAGATTTCCAACTTCCAGGTCCAACCCACCTTGCACTACTCCCCTGTTATGCCCACCTTCTCCACCAAAAGCCTCAGAGCCTGAACCTATGCAGATTGGTAGAACCCGGTTAACTCCAGTGTCAGAGGCATATGGATTCAAAGCAGTGCCTTATTGCAGGGTAGTGGGACATTTTATTGCACACTGTCCCGTTTGACCAAAAGCCCAAGTTTGCCAGTAGATTCGAGGAGGCTGGAGGGCCACCTTAAAGAGAAATCATCTCCCCGACTACTGCTCCCTGCCACACTAGAATTCAACAATGATTCTCTAAACCTTTCAGTTCTCTTTGATTCCGGCTGTGAACACAATTTAATAGATTGAGGCATAATTCAACAATCCCAGACTGAGACTTTTCCACTTATCTCTCCCCTACGAGTCACTGCTCTCGATGGCAAGCCATTACCTCAGATCATTCACATGACTAAACTCCTCCATCTCATAATCTCTGGTAAACACTGTGAAGAAATTTCCTTTTTTGTTTTTCCCACATCTAAGTCTTCTGTTGTCCTAGGTTTTTTCTGGTTATGACAACACAATCCACACATCAACTGGTCCAAATTAGATATTGAGTCCTGGTCTTCTTCTTGTCACTCCACTTGTCTCCGTTCCACCTTTCCCCCCACATAAACCTTCTGAATATCACAATCTCACTGCAGAATTCAGTTTAACCAAAGCTTTTTCTTTACCCCCTCATCAACCATATGATTGTGCTATTGATCTCCTGTCTGGTGCTCCATTACCCTCCAGTCAGTTATTTAACATTTCACGCCCAGAACAAGAAGCCATGGAGACTTGCATAAGAGACTCGCTTGCCGCAGACATAATGTGCTGCTCTTCTTCCCTGTTAGGAGCGGGGTTTTTCTTTGTGGAAAAGAACGATGGATCCCTGCGTTCCTGCATCGACTACCGTATTTTGAACCAAATCACTGTCAAAAATAAATATCCTCTCCTTTTAATCTCCTCAGCTTTCAAACCAGTTCACGGTGACACCATCTTCATAAAACTCGACCTCCGCAACGTCCACCACTTGCTCTGGGTCTGCCAGGGGGCTGAACGAAAGACCACCTTCAAAACTCCCATAGGACATTTTGATTATCTGGTGATGCCATTCGGTCTCTGCAATGCGCCCGCCTTCTTCCAAGCCCTCATTAATGATGTCCGCCAAGATTTTCAGAACATTTTGTTTTTTGTGTACTTTGATGACATCCTCATATACTCCAAAACTCTGTCAGGTCATAGTAAACATATTCGTATGGTTCTCCAGCACCATCTAGAAAACAAACTGTATGACAAAGCAGAGAAGTGCGAATGTCATAAATCATCAGTTACCTTTTTAGGGTACAACCTCAGGGCGGACAGGTATGGCCTACTCCTGAAAAGATCCAGGCAGTTCTTGACGGGCCTTACCACAAACATGCAAACAACTACAAAGATTCCTGGGTTTCATTAATTTCTATGGCTGCTTTATCAGAAACTATAGTCAAACAGCTGCACCTTTAACAGCCCTAACCTCCAAGACTTCATTTTTTGGACCCCCAAAGCCAACACCACCTTCCTCTGTCTAATAAACTTGTTTTCTCACGCGCCCATACTCAGCCAGCCCAACCCCAGCAAGCAGTTCATTGTGGCAGTGGATGCATCTGAGACTGGAGTTGGAGCTGTCCTCTCCCAGTGTACAAGTTCTGATAACAAAATTCACCTATCTGCATTCTTTTCCTGCAGGCTCTCTCCCACCAAGAGTAATTACGACATAGGCGATAGAGAGCTAATGGATATAAAACTTGCCTTGGAGGAGTGGAGTCATTGGTTGGAGGGTGCAGAACATCCTGTGCTGGTCTGGACAGAACACAAGAACCTCTCTTATCTCCAAGCAGCCAAACATTTAAATCCCCGACAATCCCATTGGTCACTATTCTTCTCCTGTTTTAACTTCTCTATTTCTAACAGACCCGGTTCGAAGAACATCAAGCCTGACGCACTATCCAGACTACACTCACCTGCTGAATCTGTGAAAGAATCTTCTCCAATTCTTCCGCCCACCTGCTCCACAGCCACCATCACCTGGAAAATAGAAGACGTCATTAACCAAGCTCTACGGTCCAAACCAGGTCCTAAAACTAGCCCACCTAACCATACGTATGCGTACGCCTCAATCAGAGCCGGCGTCATCCACTGGTTTCATTCTGCCAAATTCTCTGCTCATCCCAGAACCAGTAGAACTACAGCTCTCATCAATCACCACTTCTGGTGGCCATCAATTCAACAAGATGTCAGAGAATACATCCTTGCCTGTTCAATCTGTGCCTGCAACAAATCTTCTCATCACCATCCGGTCTGCTCCAACCTCTAGCCATCCCCAAGAGACCCTGGTGTCACATCTTTTAGACTTTGTCACAGAATTCCTCGTATTCAAAGGTATAACCACCATCTTAACCATTATCGACCATTTTTTAAGGCTTGTTACCTTATTCCCCTCAGAAAACTTCCCACCGCATTCCAGATCGCCCAACTCCTTATCAAACATGTCTTCATGGCATCCCACAAGAAACCTATCAGACCAAGGTCCTCTGTTCATTTCACAAGTCTGGAAACAATTCTGCTCAGCCATCGGAGCCATCCGGTTATCATCCACAATCCAACGGACAGTCCGAACAAATGAATCAAGAACTGGAATCCACCCTCAAATGCCTTACTTCCACAAGTCCATCTGAATGGAACCATACCCTAGGTTGATTGTGCTCACAACACACACATCTCTCTCTGTTATCAACCTCTGCTTTTCCTTGCAGATGAGAAAGAAATCAGTTACTTATGTTCAAAACTACATCCGTAATTGCAGAAACATCTGGTCAAATACCATCACTGTTCTAAACTGCACTTCAGAACAGAACCGCCTCTTCGCTGACTGGAGAAGGATCCCAGCTCCACAATGCTCACCTGGTCAGAAGGTCTGTTGTTCCCGGCTTCCAGTCAAACCCTGAGAAGAGCTCATTCATTCACATTTTCTTGTTTGTTCAAGAATCTTTATTTACTTCTCCTTTCATCTCCTGAGAGTGTTCTGCATGTGAGCCGAAAACCTACCTAAAATCATAACACAGAGGTTTTTCATGTAAATGTAAACTGTCATCTAATAAAATCTTTTGTTAAAGTGAACTATTTTTACTTTATTATTGACTTAATTTAATATTGATTATACTTTTTTATTATCAATTGACATGATTCCCATGTTTATAATCTGTCATTTCTGTTAATTTCACATATTTTTAAATGTACTTTTATCATAATGTTTGTTGCAACTTCTGGACTGTGTTTCATGTTAAAATTATGCTGATTATCAGATGGATGCATTTACTTTCTCTCTTAATATTTTCCAGTTGCCAACTGTGAAAAGTGTGGTCCTGGTTGGACTTGGTACGACGGTCGATGTTTCCTGTATGTGAAAGTTAAAATGTCCTGGGCTAAAGCTGAGGTACAACAGATGTGATGGTCACAGCAGATTTCAAAAAATGTAAATGTATGGATATAACACAATAAGATTCACCAACAACAAGGTTACAGAAACTGAATTCCATTAAACAAATAGAACCATAATTTCTAAAGGTCGATATTCAGCTGCACCAACTGTCTCACTGCACAGAGGAAAGTTTAAACCAGAGTTGCCTTTTTCAGAGACTCTGCCTCTCATTGGATGGACATCTGGCCTCAATGCGCAGTACAAATGAGTACAACTTCATCAGAGAGCTTATCGTCACTGAATCTGGAAGAGACACACAAACTTGGGTTGGAGGTTTTGATTCAGCAGAGGTGAGAATTTAAAAACATATAAATAACTCTGTTTGGTTGATCACTTTTTATGTCAAGATGCATTTCTCATGGCACTTTTTGTAAATGCTTTGAGACAATAATTGTGAATTGTCATATAAATAAACTGAATTGAATTGAACAGGTGTTCCTAATTAAGTGGTCAGTTCAGTCAACTTGAACTGACAAACTTGGTTCTGTTGGAGTTTCTAGTTCACATTTTCTATAATGACTGACAGACGTCTATGTTGGTTCTGTGTGATTTGTTTGCATAGGAACTTAAAACTAAGATGTTCTTTCAGGAAGGCACCTGGATGTGGAGTGATGGTTCCAAGTTTATGTTTCATCACTGGGGCCTCGGTGAACCAAGCAATAGCGGTGGAAACCAAAACTGCATGGACATCAACTTTGCAGGTATTTATTACTGGGAAATCAGTACTTGTAATTATATAGTTTAGTTTAAAATATATTTTGTATAATATCTTTGTATCTGGTGGCTTAGTAAGTAGGAGTTTGTCCTGTAATCGGTGGGTTCCTGGTTCGAACCCCCACTCCATTCATGTCTGTTGTGTTTTTGGGCAAGACACTTCATCTGCCCTGCATGCTTTCTGTAACTGATCAAATCATGTCCAAGTCTTTGTCAAAGGTTTGCAGTCAGGATTTGTCTCTTTACAGGACGAGACCATGTGAATGATGATGTCTGTGGCGTGTTGCTCCCCTTCGTCTGTGCCAGACACGTCAAAGCTCTTCATGCCTTTTAATCTGAAATGCCCATATGGCTTTCCTGCTGGTGATGTCACTTCCACCTGGATGTCAAGCCCCGATGACATCACTGCTGGAAGAACCTGATTTCACTTCATTTGATCACTTAAATAAATATTTTCTTTCTATGAAATCTGATTGATTTAATTATAGGATTTAAAATATGTCAAAATTCCAATTAAGCAGCAACTATAAACTAATTGGTAATAGTTCTAAATCTCAGCTATAACTTTATGCTGAAAATCATCAGAATATCAGTGCATCAGTATAGTAATAACAATCTATGAAATATGAACAGTTTTCATAAACTCTGTACCACCTGTTTTGAACAAATTCACTAGTGTCACAAATATTTTACACCTAATGAAACCTTGTAAAAATGTTTGTCATCATAAACCTCTGAAACACCAGAGCATCTTTAGTTAAAAATCTGTTGACCCAACCAGAATACTGCAGTTGGGTCGTTATTAGGTCTTACAGCAGGATGATGATCCAAAACACATGAATACAGACATTTTTCAGCAGACGGAGAATCAACTTTCTACCGCTGGAGATATGAGTTTAATTATGCTTGTTTTTAGTAGGCCTCAGTTTAGGTTCGATTTATACTCATGGTTTAATCAATATATAACTTAGTCAGTAGGGCTTTTTTCTTTACATATAATAATCATGATTTGATTAGAATCAGTCTATGTAGCGCAGTGTTTTATAGTACATCACTTTAAGAGTTTAAGTCATCTATTCATCTGAAAAATGTTTCTAGTTCATTATAATCAAAGAAGTAGAAAACTAGTCAGAAAATATTGAGTGGAATAGTTGTCTTAGTGTTGAAATTGCTCATGTCTGTTATAGGAGTTTAAAGATATTATATGAATCAAATCAATCAAAATCTGCTGTTTAATGTAGTAATGCACTGGGTCAAAGGAGAGATCAGGAGAGCTCTGTGCAGACTCAGCAGCTTGTTTGGAGCAGTTTGAACAGATGAAAGTAAATTCAGTCCCACGCTCTTTGAGCAGAAAATGTTTCTGCATTGAATAGCACATCCATTTTTCTTAGCTTGGGAAAACTATGGTAAGGAGTTGTGAGAGGATGGCTTGGATAGAGGATAGATTCATTCTGTGACCTTTGGTAGAATTGTTTTCTTATAATATGACACCTGCATTGGATCCGGGCAGAAGTCTCCCGCTTTGCCTACGTGCAGCAGATTTTCTGCTGGGATGTAGGATGAGTCCACCTCTAAACGATAACATCAGAAAGCAAAAACACACCTTGATGTACTTTGATATAAAAGTAACTGAGCTAAGACAGTTAGTTTAGGTCACTGATGTGGGACAGCTTTTTTCCTGGGTCGCACAGCACTCTCTGGAGAAATGTCTTCATATTTTGCATTTTTCTAAGGTAATTAATGCTTTCTTTTGGATTTGGTTTCTAATGGCCATGTTGAGACATTACATGACTTATCGTGCAGCATTACTGTCCATTGAGTCAGGAATATCAGTGGTCAGAAAAATACCACAATCACGGAAAAATCAGAAAAAAGGACACAATGTTTAGCGGTTCAAAGCTACGACAGCCATAGACACAGCGCCTTGCGAAAGTATTCGACCCCCTTGAACTTTTCAACCTTTTTCCACTTTTCAGGCTTCAAACATAAAGACCTAACTGTCAGGATCTGTGTTTTTCTGTGTGTTTATTTAGAGTTTTCTGTGTCTCTGAGTCTCCGTGTTGTCCTGTCTCCCTTTGATTAGTCCCCAGGTGTGTCTCGTTCCCTGATTACCTCCTGTGTATTTAGTGTCACCTGTGTGTCTGTGTCTTTGTCGGGTCCTTGTCGTGTGTCTAAGCAAGTCGTGTGTTGTCGTTTGTCCTCGTACGTCCTGTTGCTACCAGTGCTGAGCCTCTGCCTTCCGCTGTGCTGCCAGGATTTTGGACTGTTTTTTGGATTTGTATGCACCTCGTTCTAATTATTAAATCTCCATTATCATCTCATTCTGGGTCTGCTGCGTCTGCCTCACCATTCACATCACCGCACTTCATGACACTAAAATTGTTACTATTTTAGTGTAACAGGTTTTCTTCCAGAATGGTTCTGTATTTGGCTCCATCCAGCTTCCCATCAATTTTAGCCATCTTCCCTGTCCCTGCTGAAGAAAAGCAGGCCCAAACCATGATGCTGCCACCACCATGTTGGACAGTGGGGATGGTGTGTTCAGGGTGATGAGCTGTCTTTCGTTTTGGATTGTGACCAAAAAGTTTGATTTTGGTTTTATCTGACCAGAGCTCCTTCTTCCACATGTTTGCTGTGTCTCCCACATTGCTTGTGGCAAATTTTAAACCATACATTTTTGAATATCTTTGAGAAATGGCTTTCTTCTTGCAACTCTTCCATAAAGGTCAGATTTGTGCAGTGTACCACTGATTGTTGTCCTATGGACAGACTCTCCCGCCTCAGCTGTTGATCTCTGCAGTTCTTCCAGAGTGATCATATGCCTCTTGGCTGCATCTCTGATCTTTCTTCTCCTTGTTCCAGAAGAAGGTTTAGAGGGAATCTTGGTGGATTTGGTCTGATACTCCTTCCATTTCAATATGATCACTTGCTCAGCGATCCTTGAGATGTTTAAAGCTTGGGAAATCTTTTTGTATCCAAATCCGGCTTTAAATTCTCCACAGCAGTACCTGGGACCTGCTTATCCAATAAATTTTGTTCCACCTCATGATTGTGTCCCACATGTTGTTGGTTCTTCACAAAATAATAAACATTTTAGATCTTTATGTCTGGAGGCTGAAAAGCGGCAAAAGGTTGAACACTTTCGCAAGGCACTGTAACAATGTTCAAGGGTTTCACATTTAACAGGTGAGAAAAAAGTTTTCATTTAAAGAAAATATTGAAAAAATGCACAGTACATCAGTTATGGTAGCCTAACAGTTGCTAATCTACTATTGACTCTGATAACCTATATGCTGCACAGTTTGGTGTGTTTTGGTTTTGTTAGCACTGAAATAAGACAATCCACACACCAACTCATTATGTAGAGCAGGTGTTTAAATCAGCTAATCAACCACCGCGGTGGTCAGGAGAAAACTAATCACAATTTAGACAGCAAGCCTGACAACATGATGTAACGGACTAGATGTTCTGTTTTGGTGTTTCAGGTACATATTGTGTGGGAAATGTTTGATATTTGGTATCGCTTTCCCCTCATACGTTTGAATGTAATCTCTGCTCTATCTGCTCGTTGAGCTGTTGTCTGTCGGTTTCCCATGGCAACAGATCAGCGTTTAGGATAATGCTGACACAGAGTGAGAAAAGGCAGAATGAAAGTGGGTTTGCCTAGTTTTGTTCTTCACCTGTTTATCAGCTTTATTGTGGCACACTGCAGTCACTGCAATTTCTTAAACAAATGACAAAAACTGAACTTATTCCCTCCTTTGTATGTAGAGCATGGCGAAATTTATAACAGTCATCAAACTGTGGCTATGCTGCCCTCACAATGTGTTGCTCTTACAAAGCTAGACAGCTAGCTAACACTTGAGTTGTTGAAAATAATCCAGTCCTTGATAGTTTTCTTGTTTTATTTTGCAACTCTTTGCTGGTTTGTTTTTCTTTTCTTTTCTTTAATTTTAGTTTTTGTAAAACTGTAACAAAACACAAAAGTATACATCAGCTACAGATACAGAAAACAATTAGGCAAACATGTGACTCCCAATTCTCTCCAAATAGCTAACGATGTAGCTTTAAATATTGGTTGGGAAACATAAAACTTTTCTACAAAATATTACACAATGCTGGAATAACGATTAATAAAATGAACTTACAGACAAATAGTGTCCAAGGAACAAACGTGTCTGAAGGACAGACGAAGACACCAACCGTACAGCTGGACGAGTTCTGCTTGACTGATCGAATTAAATATGTAAACAATGTCCACTAGGTGTCAATAAGGGTCCATAGTTTAACTTAAAATTTACCAACCAAACAAAACATAATGATGGAGTCAGCACAGTGGCTCCTACAGCATATTTAAGACAAAATGGTTGAACAATACTGTATAAGAAAAATTTGCCCTTTCTTGCATCTTGATAGAACTAACAGAAAGAATCATCTCTAGACCTCTGTGACAGGATTGTCTTGAGACATAAATCTGGAGAAGGATCCAGAACCTGCCCTGTTTTTAACACAGGAGGACTGAAGCTGGTTTTTGAGTCTTCAGGATGGCCGAATGCTCTTGTCCTCTGCCACAGAGTCCTTCTGGCATGACAGATCCCACTTCTGACACCAAGAATGTGGTGGAAATTCCTTATCACACAGCTAGAGAAACCACTCAAGAATTGATAAAGTTTCAACTTTATCTTTCAAGTGTTTTATTTGAAGGCAGTCAAAGGACTTTGAATCCAACAGAGTCAGGAAAAGCAGAGCAACATCTAACAGATACGTCCATTTTTAATACACTTCTGTCATCAGAGAGTACATTCCATACAAGAACACTGTTCTGGACAGAGAAGCAGAAGTGGCAACATCAGCCGGTTTGGTCCGGTTCTAATCGGTTCTTATGGTAAGTAACTCTTCACGCTACCAGGAAAACGTCCTTGGCCGAATCCTGGAAGATTCTGCAACAACTTGAACACTTTGTAAAAAAGTGACAAAAACGAGAACAGACAGTGACTTACTCAAAGATTTCCACTTCACAGACAAACAAAGTGAAGGTATATAAAGTCTGTGTTTCCATCTCTGAGACATCCTGTGACCAGAAACTGCTGCTGGAACAGACTCTTCAACTAACCATCAAAACAAGGTGACATTTAAAGTCCTACTGCTCATCATGATGCTTTATGTCATGATTGAGTTGATTTGTGACACTAATTATGAACTTTCCTAACGATTCTTTCTACAGATGGCTGCCGGTCTTGTCTTCACTCTGCTTCTTGGTCTGAGCTTTGGACTCTGGGATGGAGCTGATGTAAGTATGGAGAAGGACTTAAAACAATGACTGGTATGTCCCTGTTGTGAGCTTTGGCTGACTGACGTAGATCAGATGGAGCAATCTGAGCCATCATTTGGTCGAAGTTCAATGAGGAAACTTTGTTTTGTTGGGAATTTTGTGCTAAAACTTTGGGTTTTTCCATCCACAGGCCGGATGTCAACTGAGAGGTACGTTCTGGTCTGTGTTCGGTGTTAAAACGATGCTGATTATCAGATCTATGTATTTACCTTCTCTCATTTCCCAGCTCCAACAGCACTTGACTGCCCTGCAGGCTGGAGTTGGTTTGACCGTCGCTGTTTCATGTTTCTGTCTAATGAAATGTCTTGGGCTTCAGCTGAGGTACAACAGATGTGATGGTCACAGCAGATTTGCTACATTCAAAAGAATGTAAATTTATTGATATAAGACAATAAGATTCACCAACAACAAGGTTACAGAAACTGATTTCCATTAAACAAATAGAACCATAATTTCTAAAGGTCGATATTCAGCTGCACCAACTGTCTCACTGCACAGAGGAAAGTTTAAACCTATGTTGCCTTTTTCAGAAATATTGCCTCCAATTGGATTCACATCTGGCCTCATACCACAGTACAGGGGAGTACAACTTCATCAGAGAGAATATCTTCTATGCAAGTGGAAAACACACACAAACTTGGGTTGGAGCTCATGATTCAGCAGAGGTAAGAATTTAAAAACATATAAATAACTCTGGTTGGTTGATCACTTTTTATGTCAAGATGCATTTTTCATGGCACTTTTTGTAAATGCTTTGAGACGACCTTTGTTGTGAATTGTTGTTATATAAATAAACTGAATTGAATTGAACAGGTGTTCCTAATAAAGTGGTCAGTTCAGTCAAATACATTCCAGTTGATCCTGGTTATAACACGATGCAGTTAATTGCAGATTAGAATATCAATTGGTCAACAGTTATCTCAGGAAACCCAGTTAGTTGTATTGAATAACCAGTGATGTGCGGTGAGGTTCATAGCTGGTGAGGCACTGACGTCATCAGAATCAGATTTGCAAATAGATGCATAGATTGACAGCAGTTTACAGGTTATGTTTCACTTCTGCATCCTTACACATACAAACTGTAGGTCACAAAATCTATCGCTGCACTTGACTTGCTTCCCGAATCGTTTAGCCTAGCTCGCTGTCACTTACTCGGCAGTTGAGGAGTGAACAAGACGAACGTCTGGGATCTTGAGCGCCCCCTGCCATGAGGCAAGAGAACTGCCTGCCTCACCTCGAACCTGTTCTCTGCCGTTTATAATCGCTCATTACACGAAACACGTTACACAAACACAGTTGGTGACAAAAAGCACTGTACATTATATACATAAGCTAAATTATTGGAAATAAGTTCACATATTAAATTTGTTTAAACCATTTTATTGACGCCGTACAGCAACATGCTCTCTCCGCTTAGCAGCCAGCGCAGAGCCAGGGGTTGCGCAATCCAAGGTGAGGCAGAGCTCGCTGCTGCCTCACCGGCATCGCTTCCAAGCATTTGAATGGGAAAATAAGAAAATTCAGCCATTTTGAACAAATAAAAATCGAAATTGGTGAAGCTACATGAAAAATAAATATTTTTTAGTACAAACCACCGGATGAATATAACAATTTAAATTACTTTATGATTATATATTTGATTATGATTATATACTTTCCATGATGGCAGGTGAGGCACTGCCTCACCTGCCTCCCCTGACCGCACGTCACTGTGAATAACTGACTATGCTAAACTCCCTCATGCTGAGGAAGCATGTGGCAACAGTGGAGAGGAATGAGAGGAGACCTCCAACAGAACCAGAACCTGCCTCTGTTTTCCACCGGCTGCTCTGACCAGCTGAGGGTTTTAAATAGAAACGATCCAAACACAGTTCATGTTTTCTATAATGAGTGACAGAAGTCTATGTTGGTTCTGTGTGATTTGTTTGCATAGGAACTTAAAACTAAGATGTTCTTTCAGGAAGGCGTCTGGATGTGGAGTGATGGTTCCAAGTTTATTTTTTCCAACTGGGCAGCCAGTGAGCCAAAGAATGATGGTGGAGTCGAACACTGCATGAACATCAATGTAGGAGGTATTTATTACTGGAGTTACACAATCTGTAATTTAATCATTTCGTTTAAATGTATGTTTTTATAATATCTCTGTGTCCAGTGGGTTAGTAGGTAAGCGTTTGTCTTGTAATTGGTGGGTTCCTGGTTTGAACTGGAACCCACCCATTACAGAGTTCGAACTGTTGGAGACTTTCACGTCTCCAGTTATGGTTCGCCGATGCAGGAGATTCCAGAAGAGTCGGTGAGATAAAATCAACCAAAGTTTATTAAAAGTACAAGATATATCTTGGAGATCCACTTAAGTATCAAACATGCATACAGTTACCCAAAGACAATCCCAGTGAGATCTAAAGTCCTTTTTCTGTGTCTCCTAATCTGCAGCCCCACAATGACTGTCCTGAACCGCTCTGCACCCCCCTTAGCTAAGAGCACGGTCATCCATTTGTTTTAAGGCCAGTAGTCGAAGAGTTTTATTGGGCTACAGAGCACAGATGACCACTTCGAAGCAAACATCTCTGATCAGTAACCACATTTCCTGACTTGGGACAAAGTTATGAAGTTTGCGACCATTTGTTTCACCTCCTCTTTGATCCACATTTTGGTTCCTGTCTTCTAGCCTGGTTAAGGCTGCAGTGTGCCGTTATCACTTGCCTATGCAAATCCATCTTAAAGGCTATCAAAGGCCAGACTCACCATGGGGGAGGGAACGCAGAACAAAGCAAGACCCCACTTGTAGTCTCCTTGTAACTTATAAAGGCAAATTCATGCTTATACATCAATGTAACATTCAACAAAAATAATTTTATAATAGTTCCACAGAACCCAGACTCCATTCATGTCTGTTGTGTCCTTGGGCAAGACACTTCATCTGCCCTGCATGCTTTCTGCAACTGATCAAATCATGTCCAAGTCTTTGTCAAAGGTTTGCAGTCAGGATTTGTCTCTTTGTCTCTGCAGAAGCAGAACATGTGAATGATGAGGACTGTGCCAAGAAGCTTCCCTTCATCTGTGCTATACATGTCTAACCTTTCTCTTCTTATATCTAATAATCTGAAATGCCCATATGGCTTTCCTGCTGGTGATGTCACTTCCCCCTGGATGTCAAGCCTCGATGACATCACTGCTGGAAGAACCTGATTTCACTTCATTTGATCACTTAAATAAATGTTTTCTTTCTATGAAATCTGATTGATTTAATTATAGGATTTAAAATATGTCAAAATTCCAATTAAGCAGCAACTATAAACTAATTGGTAATAGTTCTAAATCTCAGCTATAACTTTATGCTGAAAATCATCAGAATATCAGTGCATCAGTATAGTAATAACAATCTATGAAATATGAACAGTTTTCATAAACTCTGTACCACCTGTTTTGAACAAATTCACTAGTGTCACAAATATTTTACACCTAATGAAACCTTGTAAAAATGTTTGTCATCATAAACCTCTGAAACACCAGAGCATCTTTAGTTAAAAATCTGTTGACCCAACCAGAATACTGCAGTTGGGTCGTTATTAGGTCTTACAGCAGGATGATGATCCAAAACACATGAATACAGACATTTTTCAGCAGACGGAGAATCAACTTTCTACCATGGTAATCCCATCGCTCAGACCAAAATCCTACAGAACCCCAGTGTGCTTAGCTGAATATAACCACAAAGAGAATACAGAACATAGACTGCTTAAAAATAAAGGATTGTCGGGACTCAGTAAGTAAAAACCTAGATTTATAAAAATAAATGCAATGTGTCTTAAACTCTTGTGGCTACGTTTACATGTTTGAAAGTTAACTAGAAACCTAAAAATGTACATGCCAAACTATTTTCAATCCCTTTATTTAAACTGCATTATTGTTTTTATCATTCATCCTTCCATTGTCTACACCTGCTTGTCCTGGAAGCGCCGAAGAGGGTCTGCTGCACCCGGTCAGAGGTTTGTTTCCTATTTCAAGCTGTTGGTGAAAACAGCTACATCCACAATCTCCTCCTCAGCTCAGGTCATCAGAGGCATTTGGCTGGCAGCCTTTGTTAACAGAGTTTTTCTCACTGTAAATGACACTTTTGCTGATATCTGCACATCTCTGCTGTGCACACTTCAGGGAACCTGTAATTCCACGGTTCCTTCTGCAGAATCCTAAGTAAACCTGGATGATGGTTTATTCCTTTGGCTGGGATTAAGTACTGGATGCACTAACAGTAACCTTTATTTTTGAATCTTTAGCTCCTGGGACATGGAGGAGCCTTCTCTCTGCCAGTGAGCATACTGTCTCCCCAGTGTTGCCATCCAAAATGGAGGATGACAGAGAATGTTTGTCCTAGTTGTGGGGTTTTTAGGTCTCCATGACATCACAGGGTTTCCTTCCTGAAACTCCTCCTCTTCCTACTGCTGGATCCCAGGTTAACACAGTATATTATTGAATTATCATACAAGTCTTAATTCAGTCCTTCGTGGCTGGAGGGAAGGGCGTAGGAACGAGTTTATCATTGGGTTGGCAACCTGACAAATCTGTAAATAGCTTGAGCAGAAATATCATACACAACGGCATCATCAACACATTAGTTAGTAAAGCGTTACTCAACATGTGAACTAGGCTGTAGCAGACACATCAACATGCAGAAGCCTATTGTGACAGTTCTCCCACCCTCAACCCCTGCTGGGCCACAGTAAAATGGCCAAGACCGTCCGCGGTGATAAAAAGGTTAGGGACCACTGATTTACACTACCCTTAATATTATGGCAAATTTTATTCTCTAATGTTTGCAAACTGAATGGAGCTATTTTTATGTTAGACTACATGCTACTCTCATTCTACTGGTAGTATTGACATGCTAGTGACTCAATATGCTAGTGGTAGCCCTCATGCTAGCATTAGCCAAGTACCTAAAAAAGCATTTAAGCTCATTTTTTGATATATGTCAGGTTCATTTATCCTAAACACTTTCAAACAGACAAAAAGAAGAAAGACAAATGATTAAATCTCAATCAAGGAGAGAAAGTAAGGAGGGGAAGTAAGGAGAGTGTTTATTTCAGCCTCCAAACTCGCTCTGACATTCCTCTCTTCCTGCTCCTCTTTTAATAATAATAATTTTTACTTTATTCATCCCAGCAGGGAAATCATTTCGCACACGACAGGAGCTGTGTCTGCAGGCAGCCAGCTGAGCCGGTGCCATTTTTTGAAGGAGGACATGCGGCAGAGGTCATCGGGACCGGGAGTCGAATCCACGTCCGAGGGTCTAAGGCCTCCAAACGTGGGGCGTGCTAACCCGCTGCGCCACCACAGCACGCACCTTTTATTAGAATCAGGGAGCCCTGGTTACATTAGTTAACAGCTGCTGGAAGGAGTGGGGCAAACAAAAACCCATCTGCTAACACACACTAATAAATCTTTTCTATACAATGGAATCTCCCGTCTTAGTGCTGGTGAGGTCTCAAGGCAGTTCCCGTGTCACAAGCTTTGACCTTTAGCCTTTGGGTGTTTTTCTTATCAGGCCAGCTCTTACGTTTGTCTCCAGAGTGGTTGGCATCTGCTTCCAGTTTGGCACATTTATCAGCTTCCTGGAGACATCTCTCTCAAAAACACACATTACAGAAGAAAACAAAAGAATCTCACAGTCCTTAAAGTTAACTTTGAGTATATATATCTGGAATATTATTTCCAAATCTAACAATTTATTAACTATGTTTATCATACTGAATGGATTAAGTCAATGTAAATCAACATGCTGGTGATACCACAGATGGTACAGAGAACATTTAGGCCAGTGGTCCCCTAAGTCAGTCCTCAAGGGCCGGCATCCTGCATGTTTAAGTTCCCTCTCTGTTGGTAGTAACAACATCCTATGCATGTTAATGTTTTTCTTAGGCCTTCTAATGAGCCATCATTTGACACAGGTGTTAAACCAGGGAGAGAACTGAAACACGCAGGATTCTGGCCCTCCAGAACCAATTTTGGGTACCACTGATTTAGGCTAACCTTAGCATTTTGGCAAATATTACCTTATACACTAATGTTTGTATACTAAGTGGAGTAAGCCTGTGCTAGTCAACAAAATAATGATACTCCACATGCTACTGACTACATTTTAGTTCACATTAGCACTCCTGCTAATTTTCAGCATCAGAACACTGGGTTCCAACCAACACACACGCTGCAGCAAGCCCCCTTTAAAATTTCTGAAATTTTAAATTTCAGAAATTTCTAGTATTATCCTCATTATTCTTTTCCTTGCAGAAATACAAATTCGGGGTCCTGAACATATTCAAACACTCAAATTGTTCCCCGCATGAAATTAAATTATTTCAATGGAATCACAAGTGGGTGTGGTCAAACTGCTCTACATCGCCCCCTAATGTGAAATCAGAGAAGCTGTGTATCGTGTAAATTTGAAATTCGGTTCTTTGATACATTCCCTCCCCCACCCAAACACAGAAAAATGTCTCATGGAAGTATGTCTTAAAATGTTAAGGAAAACGACCATTTTGAGTCTGAGCGCAAACTTTCATTCAAAATGGTGCAAACGGCCATTTTTCACATTTATATAACTTGTATTTTAATGAAATCCTTGTAGGGATTTTGAACTATCGGCTAGATTTTGAGTATGCAGTTAAGGGGTGGGGATTAAAAGTTATCAAAATTGTGAGTTTTTAAACACATTTAGGGGGTGTGGCCAAGTGGTGAACTTTGCAAGTTCTCTTCTGTTACTATATAATTCATAAGGACTTACGCCTGTGTTTCATGACATAGAAAAATATGAAGTTAAATCCTTCTGTCAACAATGGCCGGATGACTAGAGCATGTGGACGTGGCTGATCACACATTTATTTTGAAAACCGACATGCAAAATGAAGCAGTCACGCGATTCATGCAATGCGATGGATCATGTGACTGGCATCGTTTGTTGCCAGTCACATGGTTTGTCAGCAAGACAGCACAAGCACTGAAGCATGGCTTCATCTGACACGCCCCCTTTTTACTAGGTACACGCCTGGAAGCCTGGCTTCCCATGGCTTCCCATGGCTCATCACTAGCAGCATGTGTGCTGCAGCTTTGTGGAAATGTGTGCACTTATTATTTTTTTTCCAAGCTTGTAGATGATTGGGTCCTTGTTTATGAAGATGACAGGTTCATGGCTTCTCCCAGGTTAGATTGCTGGAGAATTGTCTCTTATTAGAAACCCTGGATTTTGTTATTTACACTCATTTTTTCATTAGGTTTTTCCCTGTCACCTTCAAGATTCTTCCTGGCTTATTTTTAAATAAAACATTAACTATGCTCCTGTTTTTGAATCCCATTCCCTGGTTATTTGTTACGCTCCCCCTCAAAACCCTAGACTGCCTTGGAGATGTAACACCTTTTTAAAAACTTCCTGGACATACCACTGCTCAATAGTCTTCAGGAGGCATTTCATATAAACATAAACAAGCATTAATACAAATTAAACCTCACTCAAATATCGTTAATAATTTAAACTAACAAAGGAGTCTCTGTTTCGCTTTGATGTTTCTCACTTTTGTTCTGTTTCTCTTCCACTTTTTGCCATTAAAATCACTCCATATCTGAAATCCATGAACCTGCCACTCTGCTCGTCACCATGATGTGCATGGCATTGATTGTGTTCATGTGATCAGAACGGGTTTGCTTTTCCCCTGAGTGGCACCAGAACCTGCTGCACAAACTCTGACTTGCTTCTGTCTTATTTGCGCAGCAGCAGCTTGCTTTGCTTCACTCCCACCTTTGTGCCATGATCCTCTGAGCATGGATGTGGCGCAAAGTGCACCGACATGAAATTATGCAGAAAAATACAGAGACCTGTTGAGAAAAGCTGTTACCATGGAAACAGATTTTAGTCTTAAATGATTCAGTCTATCACCTCTCACCTAAAGTCTCTTCTTAGACTGAAACTGCTGCAGGTCTGTAGCACTACCATAACATACTGCGCTGCACCGTTATACTTTTGTCAATGCTGCCTTCAGTGAGTGTGGGAAGCTTTGGTATCTAAGAGCAGGATCCATCAAAGAGTCGCATCGCTACCCCTGCACCGGAACATCATTAAGACTGCAGAAGCTTTCTAATTGTTTCCAAAAAAGGCAAGGTGAACACAGCTAATCAAAAGGAATCATCTCTAGACCTCTGTGACAGGATTGTCTTGAGACATAAATCTGGAGAAGGATCCAGAACCTGCCCTGTTTTTAACACAGGAGGACTGAAGCTGGTTTTTGTGTCATGGTTTGAGTCTTCTGTGTGTTTATTTTTGAGTTTCTTTGTCTCTGAGCCTCCGTGTTGTCCTGTCTCCCCTTGATTATTCCCAGGTGTGTCTCGTTCCCTGATTAGCTCTTGTGTATTTAGTGTCACCTGTGTCTCTGTGTCTTTGTCGGGTCCTCGTCATGTCTGTCTAGTTTCCAGTTGTCACCTGTTGTGATCATTGCTTTCTGCTTCTCTGTGTTCTGGACTTTTGGATTTACATCTTATTAAATTGTCAACTTTATCTCTACCTGGGTTTGCTGCCTCTGCCTCACCACCACTCACACCACTAAACCTGACAGCTCGAGTCTTCAGGATGGCCGAATGCTCTTGTCCTCTGCCACAGAGTCCTTCTGGCATGACAGATCCCACTTCTGACATCAAGAATGTGGTGGAAATTCCTTATCACACAGCTAGAGAAACCACTCAAGAATTGATAAAGTTTCAACTTTATCTTTCAAGTGTTTTATTTGAAGGCAGTCAAAGGACTTTGAATCCAACAGAGTCAGGAAAAGCAGAGCAACATCTAACAGATACGTCCATTTTTAATACACTTCTGTCATCAGAGAGTACATTCCATACAAGAACACTGTTCTGGACAGAGAAGCAGAAGTGGCAACATCAGCCGGTTTGGTCCGGTTCTAATCGGTTCTTATGGTAAGTAACTCTTCACGCTACCAGGAAAACGTCCTTGGCCGAATCCTGGAAGATTCTGCAACAACTTGAACACTTTGTAAAAAAGTGACAAAAACGAGAACAGACAGTGACTTACTCAAAGATTTCCACTTCACAGACAAACAAAGTGAAGGTATATAAAGTCTGTGTTTCCATCTCTGAGACATCCTGTGACCAGAAACTGCTGCTGGAACAGACTCTTCAACTAACCATCAAAACAAGGTGACATTTAAAGTCCTACTGCTCATCATGATGCTTTATGTCATGATTGAGTTGATTTGTGACACTAATTATGAACTTTCCTAACGATTCTTTCTACAGATGGCTGCCGGTCTTGTCTTCACTCTGCTTCTTGGTCTGAGCTTTGGACTCTGGGATGGAGCTGATGTAAGTATGGAGAAGGACTTAAAACAATGACTGGTATGTCCCTGTTGTGAGCTTTGGCTGACTGACGTAGATCAGATGGAGCAATCTGAGCCATCATTTGGTCGAAGTTCAATGAGGAAACTTTGTTTTGTTGGGAATTTTGTGCTAAAACTTTGGGTTTTTCCATCCACAGGCCGGATGTCGACTGAGAGGTACGTTCTGGACTGTGTTCGGTGTTAAAACGATGCTGATTATCAGATCTATGTATTTACCTTCTCTCATTTCCCAGCTCCAACAGCACTTGACTGCCCTGCAGGCTGGAGTTGGTTCGACCGTCGCTGTTTCTTGGTTGTGAATTTTCAATTACCCTGGGTTTTAGCTGAGGTACAACAGATGTGATGGTCACAGCAGATTTGCTACATTCAAAAGAATGTAAATTCATTGATATAAGACAATAAGATTCACCAACAACAAGGTTACAGAAACTGATTTCCGTTAAACAAATAGAACCATAATTTCTAAAGGTCGATATTCAGCTGCACCAACTGTCTCACTGCACAGAGGAAAGTTTAAACCTGTGTTGCCTTTTTCAGCAACATTGCCTCCAATTGGATTCACATCTGGCCTCATACCACAGTACAGGGGAGTACAACTTCATCAGACAGGTTATCCACCAAAAAACTGAAAGTCACACAACAACTTGGGTTGGCGGTTATGATTCAGCACAGGTGAGAATTTAAAAACATATAAATAACTCTGTTTGGTTGATGACTTTTTATGTCAAGATGCATTTTTCATGGCACTTTTTGTAAATGCTTTGAGACGACCTTTGTTGTGAATTGTTGTTATATAAATAAACTGAATTGAATTGAATAGGTGTTCCTAATAAAGTGGTCAGTTCAGTCAAATACATTCCAGTTGATCCTGGTTATAACACGATGCAGTTAATTGCAGATTAGAATATCAATTGGTCAACAGTTATCTCAGGAAACCCAGTTAGTTGTATTGAATAACTGACTATGCTAAACTCCCTCATGCTGAGGAAGCATGTGGCAACAGTGGAGAGGAATGAGAGGAGACCTCAAGTCACCTCTTTCAATGATTACCGGCCTGTGGCACTGACTCCCATCATGATGAAGTGCTTTGAAAGGCTGGTAAAAGAACACATCGTGTCCAGACTCCCCTCCACATTCGACCCGTTCCAGTTTGCCTACCGCCGAAACCGCTCCACTGAGGACGCCATCTCCTCCACCCTACACCTGAGCCTGGCTCACCTGGAGGAGAAGAACACTCATGTGCGGATGTTGTTCCTGGACTTCAGCTCAGCGTTCAACACAATCATCCCACAGCATCTGGCAGGAAAACTGGGACACCTGGGCTTCAGCACCCCCCTGCGAAACTGGCTGCTAGACTTCCTCACCAACAGACCTCAGTCAGTCCGGATCGGACAACACACCTCCGATGTCATCACCCTCAGCACAGGCTCCCCTCAGGGCTGCGTCCTGAGCCCTCTGCTGTTCACTCTGATGACACATGACTGCGCCCCCAGGTTCGCCATCAACCACATCGTGAAGTTCGCGGACGACACAACGGTGGTGGGCCTCATCAGAGACGACAACGACCTGGACTACAGAGAGGAGGTGGAGCAGCTGGTGGACTGGTGCAGAGACAACAGCCTGATCCTGAACGTTGACAAGACGAAGGAGATGATCGTCGACTTCAGGAAGAACCGGCCCAGCCACGCTCCACTGCTCATCAACAGCTCGGCTGTGGAGGTGGTCAGCAGCACCAAATTCCTGGGGGTGCACATTACTAACGACCTCACCTGGACTGTGAACACCACGTCTCTGGTCAAGAGGGCACAGAAACGCTTGTACTTCCTGCGGAGGATGAGAAGAGCACACCTGCCCCCGCCCATCCTCAAGACGTTCTACAGAAGCACCATAGAGAGCATTCTGACCAGCTGCCTCTCTGTGTGGTGTGGAGGCTGCAGCGCCTCCGACTGGAAGAACGTGAGGAGAGTGGTGCGGACAGCAGAGAGGATCATCGGGGCCCCCCTTCCCTCCATTCAGGACATTTCATCCCAGCGCTGCGTGTCCCGAGGCCGAAACATCATCAGTGACCCCTCACACCCCCACCATGGACTGTTCTCCCTGCTGCCCTCTGGAAAGAGGTTCTGCAGCATCCGGTGCAGGTCCACCAGGTTCTGAAACAGCTTTTTCCCACTTGCCATCAGACTGCTGAACTCTTAACTGGACTGCGCTCAAAATCTGGTCTCCACTTCATACCTTGCACATGTACAGAGCTAAATAACTTATATTTTACTGTCAGTCCTGCACTTTATATTTTATATTCATATTTTATACTTTATTTTATTCTGGAGTAACCTCACAACATTGGAACATCAAAACACTGTCCTGAGCCGTATGCAACGAAATTTCGTTCTGTATACACCCTGTGCATGCAAAATGACAATAAAGCCAGTCTAAGTCTCAGAGACCTCCAACAGAACCAGAACCTGCCTCTGTTTTCCACCGGCTGCTCTGACCAGCTGAGGGTTTTAAATAGAAACGATCCAAACACAGTTCATGTTTTCTATAATGAGTGACAGACGTCTATGTTGGTTCTGTGTGATTTGTTTGCATAGGAACTTAAAACTAAGATGTTCTTTCAGGAAGGCAAGTGGTTTTGGACTGACGGTTCCAAGTTTTGGTTTTCTAACTGGAGCCCCAATCAGCCAAAGAATGATGGTGGAGTCGAACACTGCATGATCATCAACTTACGTGGTATTTATTACTGGAGCTACACAACTTGTAATTTAATAATTTCGTTTAAATGTATGTTTTTATTATATCTTTGTGTCTGGTGGCTTAGTAAGTAGGAGTTTGTCCTGTAATCGGTGGGTTCCTGGTTCGAACCCAGACTCCATTCATGTCTGTTGTGTTTTTGGGCAAGACACTTCATCTGCCCTGCATGCTTTCTGTAACTGATCAAATCATGTCCAAGTCTTTGTCAAAGGTTTGCAGTCAGGATTTGTCTCTTTGTCTCTTTACAGGAGTAGAGTTTGTGGGTGATGCTGACTGTGATAACAAGCTTGCCTTCATCTGTGCCAGACCCCTATAACCTTCTCATGCCTTTTAATCTGAAATGCCCATATGGCTTTCCTGCTGGTGATGTCACTTCCACCTGGATGTCAAGCCTCGACAACATCACTGCTGGAAGAACCTGATTTCACTTCATTTGATCATTTAAATAAATGTTTTCTTTCTCTGAAATCTGATTGATTTAAAATATGTCAAAATTCCAATTAAGCAGCAACTATAAACTAATTGGTAATAGTTCTAAATCTCAGCTATAACTTTATGCTGAAAATCATCAGAATATCAGTGCATCAGTATAGTAATAACAATCTATGAAATATGAACAGTTTTCATAAACTCTGTACCACCTGTTTTGAACAAATTCACTAGTGTCACAAATATTTTACACCTAATGAAACCTTGTAAAAATCAGTCAATCAATCAAGTTTATTCACTCAACACATTTTGTCACCAATGTACAAAAACTTTGTCTTGTAACAATTCATCTACATGAGTGAAAACTAGCAGGAGAAAATAAAACCTTATAAAAAGTTGCCCTTTTCTCTATAATTACAAAATATATATTGTTCTTTTCATTGCCACATATAAAATACAACTTACAAACAATATACAACTCTCCTCATTATTAACTCAAAGGTGAATAAGACTTAATCTTTTTCTTATTAAGTATTTTGAATTGGTTTAAAGTAGGACATTTTATAGAATTTCCATAATTTGACTCCATGCACAGAAATGCTAATTTTTTTTTAAGTAGTCCACACAATGTTACTTTTGAAAACATACTTCCTTTGGGTTTATCTGTCACTTGAACTTAAGACAAAAAACTTTTAATTAAATGACAATGTCCTTCTAGCTTTAAACATACCTGATACAATTTTTAAATTAACCAAATCCCTTAATTTCAAAATATTTGATTGAGTAAACAATTTATTTGTATGTTCTCTAAGATTGACTTTGTACAGAATTTGTATAGCCTTCTTTTGTGTCACAAACAAAGGCTTAGTGTTAACTTTTTATGTGTTGCCCTAAACCCAAGGGAGGAAATCCCATTTTATTATTTGGGGGCTGTGGGAATAAACAGGGAAATTTCTTAAGAGCAATTTTGGGGTCAGGGGTCAGCAAAGTTACAGTGAAATATAACGTAAAATGTGGTTTAAATTGTTTTTATTGTGATTTATTGCTACTTCGAACCAAAAATGATTAGAAGTAGCAATGAATAACAAAAGAGTTTTTCTCAGAAAACAATCTGTTGAGACCCAGAGAAGTCAAACTAAGATTCAAATGTTTAGATAAGAGTTTGGTTCAGTGTCACAATCTTGTTGCTGCTACACCCAATGGGATTTCTGCCCATAACGCAATACAATAAGTCGGATATGGAGCAACAAATGAATAGTATAAAATCTCGAGTGTTGAGAAATCTAAAATATGTTTTACTTCATTTAAAAGTCCAATACCTTTGCATAGTTTTTGTTTTATACATTTTTATGAGATTTCCAGTTACGTTCATGATTTTAAAAAAAAGCCCTAAAAATGTTAATTCATGTACTCGTTCTACTAGATGACCATCTATGGACGTTACAGTGGAGTCATCTATTTCTCTGTTACCAAAAATCATGAATTTAGTTTTATTCCAACTTATTGATAATTTTTTGTATTTTAGCCTCTCAGTAAGTTTAGACAGCTCACTAGTCATATCTTCCATAAGAAGTTTTAAATCATTTCCAGGATAAAATAAGATTATATCGTCTGCAAACAAGACAAATTGTAACATTTTAGACACTTCACAAACAGTGATGGCATAGTTACTTGAAAAAGTAACTTTAATTGGATTACTGATTACTCCTTGAAAAAGTAACTTAGTTAGATTACTGGTTACTTCATTTTGAAAGTAACAAAGTTACATTAAAAGTAACTTTTTTAGTTACTTTCAGCAGCTGCTAACAACAACGCTGTGAAAATTACATTAATCTTTGCCAAAACTTAAGTCTAGTTACGTCTAGTTACATGACTGGTTGTTATAAAGTGCAATACAATTATTTCATAATACAAGTAGCATAATGACTAGAGTTGAACAAAATTATTCTGATCAAATATTTGTTTGGCAGAAATTCATACAGCCTGTTGTTTTCAGATTGCATCATTTACTGTGTAGTTTTAGGATCTTTTCACTTAATGAGCTTTCAAAATTATTTCCAACCAGATACTCTGGCTTCTGGCTTAAGAAGTTTATTAATAAATATATTAAACACCAGTTTTACATTTGACAATAATTAGTTGTCTAAAACGTAACTTGTTAACTGGTGGATGTTGATTCCTGCCCCCCCCTCACCTGGAGAAAATAGTAACACAAAAATGACTTACCTAATTTTCTTGGGGAATATTTCATCTGCTTCTTTCTCTTTGGTCAAACAGGGATTTCTTCCTCTGGTGGCTGGTCCTCATCATCATCATCCTCCACACCTGTAGCTCGTCTTCATTAGCCGCCTTTGTTCCCCCCCCTCCATGTGTCCTTAGGCTGAAATGGGTCTTCATGTGGATAAAGTTGCCAAAGCAAAGAACACAAGCACCATGTCACATCAGCCAAGTTGCTAATTAATGTCCATAAAGGATAACTTTGACTAACATATTAGCTTTTAATTTGTTATGTTAATATTGGAGGGGAAAAACTTATTTACCTGCCTTTAAAATATGTTTAACATTAAGGGCTAACGTTACAGTAAAGGAGTTTAATAACTTTAGCTAACATTAACTTACAGCAAGGTAGCATTAGCTTGAATGGCTCATAGCTAACATTATAAAGAAAGAGAACATAGACAATGTTATTTTCTCAAAGAAAATGTAACGTTAATAAGAAACGTACCTCAGATGCATTAGGTGTCAAACTTCAGCTTCTTGTTAAACAGGAGGTCTGGCTGTTATAACGATTCCTTATTAGAGTGTGTGGCATCGTAAATATCTGATATCCTTGGAAATTTAAGTAGAAATCTGGTGATGTGTGAAGATGGGACCCAGTGGCCTTAGTTGGCCACAACTAAGGTCAAAGATCAAAGATGCCTTCCTGCTGTTCTGTGATACTGAGGAGTATTTCAGTGTGAGGCCAACTCAGACAGCTCAGAGCTTGTGTGCATTATGTCATTATGATTGTCTCTCCCTTTATACAAAATTGACAATTTGTTCACTTGAGATTGGTTATTTAACACTAATTTGCACCAGAATCTTGGCGCTGTCAGCAGGATCCTTCCTGTGGCCACTGGGACATACTGAGCTACTGAAATATCGTCCTGCTATTTTTTGTTAGACATCTCAGCTAGTTTGAACTCTTTTGTTGTTTTCACATTGTGGGCATGCAACTTTTTACCAGTAGTGGGCACTCTTGTATGTTCCAGCCTCCAACTTTGACAGAGTACAGAGCTGTGTGGACTAAGCACAAAGACTATCATAGACACGATTCATGTAAAAATAAAATAAAATAAAGATTCTTTATAATTATCCTTTTAAATTATTTAAGGATACAGTGGTACTGGAGGGATATAGTGGGTAGTGGTTTAGTATGCTACCAGGCTGTGGTCTTTGGACTTGTTGGAATTATTATAATCAGTTTTTTGAATAGCAAATCAAGAGGACGGAGGATAAAGAGCTTGTTGGAAGAGAGTTCTTGTAAAGCCCCAGCTAAGTGTGGATAAAACAGGAGTTACTGTTTAGTGCATAAGAACAAACAACAGTCCGAAAACGTCACAAACTGCTTCATCACCAGCCTCTCCCACAGAGGGCTTTGTGAAGGAACACAATGTGCAAACTGGTTTGTTCACATTTGTGCACATAAAAAACACAAAAAACTGTTTTTACCATGTTTGAATCTTTTGACAAACCTGATGCTTTTTGTAGTTTTCAGCAACTGAACATTAAAATGAATTATTTTTTCTTACATTTAACAAAATCTAATAAAATCCAGGAAAAATCCAGGTGCTTGGTGAATACATGACATGCAAACAACCCCAGAGAATGCAGCAATTCATGCAAACTGGAAAATAACAGCTGATATGGATCAAAGAGCATTTTGATTCTAGTTAATATAATATGGTTAATTTATTAGAAAACCTTTTCTCTGGTAATATTTTCTCTTTACAGTTTTTAAAGACACCTTATTTTAGGAAGTTGTCATTAACTACAGATACCAACTTATATTTAGAAAGCATATGATGCGTTTCAGTAGGTTGCAGAACCATCAGCTGCTGCTGGAGGCGTCGCTGCAAACCGTGGAGATTCTCACAGGAACAGATTTCATAAACTCATAGTCTTCCAGAAAAAAGGAAATTCATTTCTCTGCACTTCAGACAGTTTTAGAACATTTGAATTTCTTCACACTCACCTCAACAGCAAGAAAAACAGACCAGAAGATTCAGAAACCTGCTTTCAGAACATCAACTTCTGCACAGGCTCTTCCTAAAATCTGAACATAAATGACCCTAAGTTTAGCTCTACATATGTAACAAGTGGACAGGACATAAACATCTGACCAACAGTTAATATCAGGACTTCCTGTGAGGTGAAATCACAGCTTTTAGTTTTGACCCTTAAATGTTGCAGCTTGTTTGATTTTAACAATCAAACTTTAACTGTTACATTTTGACCACCAGAAAGTTTTGATGTTTTAGACTAAAGGAAAATAAAAAGCTTTGAAAGCAGAAAACTCAAAATTAAAAGTAAAGGTTATTTTAAGGTAGAAACCCTAAAACAGGAAGTTGAGGTGAAGGCGTCTAAACGCTCAACTGAATGTTAGAAACTTCAGTGACAGTTTCTGTTCACATGATTCGATTCAGAAATAGCTGATACCAGTTTATTTTTAAAGATATTTTTGCTCTAATGGTCCTTATTGAACAATAAATTAACAGATTATTGGGTAGAGGTCAAAGTGGAAATAATCCCGGACTGAGAATCGAACCACTGAGCCACCCAGAGCTGAAAACGAGTCAGTTTAATGGGAAAAGAATAAAAAGAAGAGAGGCTCTCAGAGGAAGACGAAGCAGAACCAAGTAATGATGAAGAGGAACCAACCAAAGCTCCTCCTGTTGCCTCAGGCCAGGCTTCTCCTGCAGCAGGAGATTTTACAGAGACAGAGGAACAATTTCAAGATGTTAAATTACAAAGTCGAAAAATGTTTAGTTATATTTAATATTTATGGCATTTTTGTAACAATTCAAGGTAACATAGTTACTTGATTGTGCTATAAAATGGCACCATGTTGGGATGTGCCGTGTTGGCGTAGTGGTTAGCGCGACCCGTATTTGGAGGCCTTGAGTCCTCGACCCGGCCGTCGCGGGTTCGACTCCTGGACCCGACGATATTTGCCGCATGTCTTCCCCCGTTTCCTGTCAGCCTGCTGTCATATAAGGGACACTAGAGCCACAAAATACCCCCTGGAGGGGTAAAAAAAAAATGGCACCATGTGCCTGGAAAACACCCAATGCTGCCAATTTAACTACGATTTTATTGCTTCCAGTTCATCTTGTTGTAGCCGCCGGGTGAATCAAGTGCAAATCTTCTGAGATGTGTGACTGACAGACCTGATCAGAGCAGAGCATGCAGTGCACTGCACTTATTACAGTCTGATTAACTTCTGAACCCTATTAACTGTCAACTGTTGCAAATGAAGCTGGAGCATTGTTCATGTTTTTATTTGCATGCGATGGCTACGCAGTCTTAGAGTTACACCATTTATGTTCGGCCCTGAAGCAGTTTTCTGTTTATTAATAGAGTCAAAAAGAACCTTTAAAATATGACAAGAGGCAGGTTGGTAACTGTGGAAATAATTTATTAACCAGAAGTTTGTAACAAAACCAGAAAAATAACAGACATTTTTACAGAGCAGAGACTTGATCATCCGCCCATCAGGCAAAGACGATCTCTGACAAAACCAGAAGTTGTTTTGATCTGAATGAATCAGAAAGAAAGTCGACTTGAAAGATCAAAGGTTACATTTAAATTCAATATAATAACAAATAACAATAATAAATGGATAAAAAGAAGTTAAAGTGGATAATCTGCCCGTTTCAGCTTGGACCAGACTAAAGCCGGTTTCTCTCTGCGCTCCTGAAGTTACGCCGTATTGGAGTACAGAGACTCTTCTGCAACATGGCTGCCAACAGCAACCCGAGGAACAGAGTAAACCACGTCGTCTGAAGGTCTCAGCGGATAGTCCGAGCTTCTGCTGGAGAAGCTCACCTGGGCGTAGGTTGGTCTAGTCAAATCATCTTCAGCCTGAAGAAAGAAAAGCAAGTGGTCAAGATGAGCTGCTGGTCAGAGCAACAAGAGATTCCTGATCATTAAACTGGATCTGAAAAACACAAAGCGGGTTTTGGACACCAAGGCACTCAGATCATCTCCATACCATTCAATCATCTTTTACATTTATTGTTTTTGTCATGAATGAATGAATGAATGAATGAATGAATGAATGTGAGTTTTTGTAAGTTTTCAGGTCAAAGTTCAGCTTACCTTGTCCAGAGGAAGAGCTGCCGTCGCCAGGCTGTAGACGCCATCAGCTGCAGCTGGTTTACTGTAGGAGGCGTAGCTGTAAACTGTGGAGATTTCCACTGGAACAGATTTCATCTCATCTCCTCTGACTTCTTCATAAACTCTGTTAGTCTTCAGGAGAAAAAGGGAAATTGATGCATCTTTATTTCTGACAGTTTTACAGCATTTCTGCTGAACTGTGAAGCTCCTGAAACTCACCTCAACAGCAGGAGTTTTCTTTGTTTTCACAGCAGGATCTGAAAAACAGACCAGAAGATTCAGAAACCTGCTTCCATAACCACCTTCTGCACAGGTTCTTTCTAAAGAGGAGTAACTAACTGAACCTCAACAGTCCTTGATCTGTCTTCGACCAGCTGAAACTGGGCTGGACTGAAACAGATGCACCAACCTGGACCTCCTCTTGCTCACCAGATTGTCCCTCCTCCTCAACTTGGGGGAACTGAAATGCTTTTGTAGAAAGCTGAGCGACATGATCTCCAGGTGAGTCCTGGGTTTTCACTGAGGTCTCCTCTCACTGAGATGTGTCTAAAAGATCTTGCTGAGGAATCATCCAGCAACCAAATCACCTCAACCTGAACTCCAACTCTGGTTGTTCTGGTCACATCCTGCAGACTGACCTCAGATCTGCTGCATGCTGGGCTCATCAGAAGGTGGAGAGTCACCAGAATCCCGTCTGAAAGGTGTTGAGTGTTCAGGTGAGCTGATCTCTGAATCTTCTCCTCTTTCTGAGTCAGAGCTTTCATTCCAACTGCAGACTCTCTTTTTCCACCTGCCCACACCTGGGAATCCTGCGTGTGCGTCCTCTTCCTGCCTTCTCAACAAAGATCTACCAGACTAAACACCAGAACATCTCCAACACCTTCCACCAACATCAGTCCTGTCTGACCTGCAGCTTCAGCTCCTGAACGCTCAAACTTTAAGATCCCAGTAAGAACCAGTCAACCTACAATACCTGTCATACTTAAATTAGACTGAAATATTGAAAAAAAAAACTTCCCCCTTTCCTGTCAGCCTGCTTTCACATAAGGGACACTAGAGCCTTAAATGTTGCAGGTTACCATGGTAACCAGGTATCTGAGTGTTTATTCCGTTTCCTACCTTTGCCATGCTTCTGTGATCGGTTTCTGCAGAAAACCAGCAGAGCCACAGTTAAGATGATGATGATGAAGGCCAGAGCCAGACCCACAATCATCAGAACGTCTGAAAACAGGAAGTTATGTCGGGTTATTAGTGTTAATGTTGTGGGTTTCACAGCCCAGGAGACAAATATTCATCTCACACATCCGAAACTGTTTAATGTTCCTAATATAACTTCATTATTTTTATTATATAAAGTGTGATAATTGTGTATTTATGAATTCTGTGTTATGTTTCTAATATGTTTGTGTTTTTGTAATTAATGTTTTAATGATGTGGACCCCAGGAGGAGAAGCCATTGTTATGGCAATGGCTGCTGGGGATCCAAACAAACAAATCCTAAAAACACAAATTAGCATCAAACTGAGCATTTCTGTGGTAACAGAGTAAAAACTCTGCATGTCCAGCAGGTAGAGTGGTTGGACCTGGAGATGATTTATTGCCATCACTCAGAGCTGAACGGTCGGTGGGTGCAGAGGAACCTGAAGATGTGAAACTTGATGAACTGGAGCTGAAACTCCTGGTTGTTGCTGAAACATTTCAAACAAGTCAGACTGGAAGGAAAGACTACAGACTACAGTGAGGCGGCGAATATTTCCTTCTGTGGAGACTCACTAGAAGTGAAATTTGCTGAACTGGAGCTGAAACTCCTGGTTGTTGCTGTTGTTGTTGTCAGTTTGACTGCTGGGAATTGGAAAAAAGTTTAGCTCCAAATGAAAAAGAATGAATTTAAAATGAGCTGAGCTGAGAAAAACACATCCGTTGCTGGAAATAATCAATCAACAGTGTCATAATTTACATTAAAATAAAAGCAGGTTTCATAATATACCTTCAAGTTATAAGGTAGAATGTTTTTAACACAAGCATTGTTACATATTTATTTTAGATTGAAGATTTAATTTTTATTTAATGAAAACTCACCGTCTGTAACTTTGAGATAAAAGTCTCTGTATGGATCTCGGCCAAACGCCATGTCCAGGTAACATCGGTACCATCCTGAGTCAGACTGGGTCAGCGCTGAGATGCTCACATACAGAACTTCTCCTGAGGTTTCAATGCTGTATCTGCCTCTTTTAGCTCTGACTCCATCAGTCTCAACAAGAACTTTTTCACATTTTCCTCTGCAGAACCGTCGTTTTCTCCCAGAGTCTTTAAAGGAACAGGCGACTGTCACTGAGCTGCCAGCTTCTTTAAAAAGGTCAGGAACGTCGTTTCCATCCAACACAGCTGTTAAAATAATCATCTGTTAGTTTCTGACCCCATCATAATAATCTGATCACATTAATCCCAGTTTCATACTGGGAGCTGCCCAGTTCAACCATGAATGAAATGTAGAATTAAAACTATGAGGTGATGAACTGTTCACTCAGTCATTAGTGACTGGATTCAATCAGACGGGATCGTTAACGTCTGTAGCAGCTTTCAGACTCACCTTCAGCAACAACCAGTTCAAAGTCCTGGTATGAATATCTGGATGAAAATGTCCTCAATCCACATCGGTACCATCCTGAGTCGGACTGGGTCAGCGCCGAGATGCTCACAACAAAATCATATTGATTGTTCCCATCAGATTCAATCCTGTATCGTCCATTTTCATCTGATGTTTTACGTGTTTCAATGAGAATGTTTTTTTTTTTACAGTTTTTCCTGCAGAAGATCTTCCATTCTCCAGATGAAGGAAAGGAACATTCAATGTTGATTTCTCCTCCAGGAACTCCATAAAAACGCGTCACAGGATCAGCGGTTCTGCTGTTGGTGATGTGCAGAGCTGCAGAACAGACCAACAGTTAATGTCAGGACTTCCTGCTGGTTCTGCAGTGAGACCACAGCTTGTTCTGATTCAGTTACACTCATGGACCGGGTCCAACCGAGAGCAAAACTTCACATATCTGTAATAAACTCCTGATGAATTTCACCTTCAGCCCTCAAGCATCAAAACATTAAAACTAAGAAGTTCTGAAACGATCCGACTGAAAATGTGGAAAATGATCAAAATTAGATTAAAATCTTAAATGTTCCAGCTTTAGTGTTCAGGAAGCAGAAACATCTCAGCAACCAAACAATCTCAGTACTTTAAACATTCTCTTTAATTCCCTCAGTTTGATACTGAAGGAAGAATAAAAATGTGTAAAAACTGATAAGTCATAAAACATGAATATGAAGCCAGTCAGCTTCAGTTTTACTCTGGTTATTTTAAAACTTTACTTCAGCTTCCCGTTTCAAAGCCGACCAAACCCTCAGCTGCATGTTAAAGTTTCTGTTTACATGAACAGAATAATAAATTACTGATAAAATGTTTCAATGTACAAAGAATAAAGAAAGTGACTCACAGAGGCAGACGAGGCAGAACCAGGCGATGATCATGTTGAGACTCCAACGGTTCTTCTTTCTTTTATCAAGTTTAACTTCTTTAACGTTGTTCCTGTTCTAATGAAAATGTTTCCTGCTTCTGCTTTCAGCTGCAGCCTCATTTATTTATAACTAAGCAGCCTGACAGCATCACTGTGTCTTAATGCTCATTTACAAATTATTTCACACCTAAACATTATAATGTTTCCAAAACATTTGATTTAAAGCTGCAGATAGATGAGATAAATAAATAGGATCTGATACAAAACGTATAAAACTAAAATGTTTGTCACACAGTTAAAGGTTTAAATTTGTGTTTTTAGTGTTTTATGTCATTTTGCTGCACAAAAGTATTGAATAAACAACTTATCTTCAAAATACAATAATTTATTTTTTAAAAATAACAACCCTTAACTTCCAGTTGAAATACTTTTGTAAATAAACTCTAACTAGGCTAGTAAAGTTCAACTAAACTATTAAGTAAAAACAAAAGATAAATAAGAAGAACTGTGGTTACGTTCACACTGCAGGTTTTAATGCTCAATTGTGATTTTTTATAAAATCCAATTTGTTTTTGAGTTGTTTCCAAATATATGCGACCTGGATGTGATCTGAATGCACAGTACAGGGCGCAGGAACGTTACACAAGAGCATGCTCAGTGTTTTGCCAACCGACATAAAATAAAGAAGTAGAAGAAGAAGAAGTGCTCAGTGTGAAGTAAACATGGATGCTAAGGATGCAGCATATCTTAGGATTTTGAAGTTGCTGTCCGACTGCAGGCAGCAAATTAACTTAATCCTTGTTACAGTCCGCCCTGGTTGTCGTTTTTCTTTCCGTTTGCACGAATCAGGATGCATTTGTTGAATGTTGAGGATCAATGTTCAGGTCGGATGAATGCGACCGGGTCGTACGGACTCAGCTCAGTACGTCAGATAGATGCGTATCGGCTTTAGAACCAGAGGCCTGATCTGTGTTGTTCAGACTGTTCTGGAAAACTCTGCTACATTTAATAGAAACTGCGGTTCTGTGCATCGACAATTAATGAGGTTGTTCTTGTGTGTTTTGTCTTTTAGTTTTGCTTTAATCCGTTTTGTTCTGTATCTAAACATTAGAAGTTATAGTTTTGATAATTGTGTCAGTAGTAATAATTGGTAATTATTCTGTTGGAAATGTTTCTAATGTCTTAATCAGTAAGGTTGGGGTCAGGATGTGACTCAAGATGGTGTGAGTGAAAAGGGGAACCTGAGTGAGACTGAAAGAGTGAGCAATGAAACGGATCATGATAAGATATGACCATAAAGAAGAAGTTCATCAACTTTAACACGTTTCAGAACATCTATTGGTTTTATCTTTTGTCGTTACGTTTGGTATTTGTGCAGACTTGAACAGATTATGATTTGACCGTCTTGACTGCTGTGGGAGAAGAACTGAACTGACCGTCTGATGTCAGGGCCGACACACCGACCAGTTCTGGTGTGATGCAAAGACAACCAGACAGTCGCAGAACCACAAAACGGGAACTCCTCAGAGTTTTACAATAATCTAGGCTTATTACTACATAAACATGCCAAACAACTAAACTTATTCATGTCATGTATTTATTTTTAAACTTAAGCTGATGGCACTGCATAAAAAAACTTATTTTGCATAAAATATTTAACTTTTAACATAAAGAACAGATTTTTCATAAACAAAGTGTGTGTGAATCTTCTAGGCCAACTTCCACTTATTCTCTAGTTTATCTGTCATTGGATGGATGGAGGTTAAAAAAACTTAAAAACATCAAATCAGAGAAACAAATGTTAAAATGATCTGACTGAATTAACAGGTTGAGCAACAAAATATTAAGTTCCAGGTACCATCATTTGTGTCCAGGCCTGTTTCAATAGTGTGGTTTTTAAATTATTAGCTTGAACCAAAAAATCAAAAGCAATGTTTGATTTTCAAAGCTTCATTTTAAGTACATTTTTATTATTGCTTTTGACAGTTTCAAGTTATTTCAGTGACCATTGTGGGGTTTTTTGGTCACTAAGAAGAGAGGTGCCAATAAATTTGTCAATAGAAAAGTAAACCAGGAAGCCAGCAGGGCAGATGAAACGGAGAAGAGCAGAAGATTGATTGTTTATTCTTTAAAATAAAGACTTTAATGCTTGGGATCAGTACAGTTATATCCAAACGCTTCCCTTGTGTTTTAAACCATAAACGTTTAGAAACAATTGGATATGAATGCTGTTTTGGGGAGACTTCCTGGTTTCTAATGGATTTCTGAAGTTTGCTGCGGCGGTGGGTGTTGACCTGAATCATCAGATAAATCACCAAGAAGCAGCAACACTCCAGAACTCAGCGAATCCAAAAGACATTAGGTCCCAGTTTATTACGTCCCCAAGGTATTATCGGTTCCAGGAGAGGAAGAGGAAGATTTCCTGTGGACTCCTCACTGGAATGAACCTTTAACTTATGTATTTAAACTATATCCTCTCCTATGTGGACCCGCATGTGTCTGTTTAAATGAGGCTTTTGGTAAAATCTTTTCCCACAGATATGACAGCCGTAGGGTTTTTCTCCTGTGTGGATCCTCTTGTGTTTGTTTAAATTTGATTTGTGGTTAAATCTTTGTCCACAAACGTGACAATCAAAAGGTTTGTCTCCAGTGTGTATCCTCTGGTGGATGTTTAAAGTTGACTTTTGATTAAAACTTTGTCCACAAATCTCACAACCAAACGGTTTGTCCCCAGTGTGGATCCGGATGTGCTTGTTTAAACTCGACTTTTGGTTGAATCCTTTCCCACAAACATCACAGCCGAAAGGTTTGTCTCCTGTATGAATTCTCATGTGTTTGTTTACAGCTGACTTATCACTAAATCTTTGACCACAAACATCACAAACAAATGGTTTTTCTCCAGTGTGGATTCTGATGTGTATGTTTAAATGTGACCTTCTGTTGAATCGTTGCTCACAGAAAAGACAACCAAATGGTTTATCTCCTGTGTGAATCCTCATGTGCTTCTTTAAATTAGCCTTAAGACTGAATGTCTGTCCACAGACATCACAAGAAAACGGTTTGTCTCCAGTGTGGACTCGTGTGTGCATGTTTAAATCTGCCTTTCGACTGAATCTTTTCCCACAAACATCACAACCAAAGGGTTTTTCTTCCATGTGGACTCTCTTGTGTTTGTTTAAATCTGACTTTTTGTTAAATCTTTGCTCACAATCATCACAGTGAAATGGTTTCTCCTCTGAGTGGTTCCTCATGTGCAGATTTAAGCTTGATTTTTGGTTAAATCTAACTTCACACGCACTACAGCTGAACGGTTTCTCTCCGGTGTGAATTCTCCTGTGAATTTTTAGGTGAGACTTCTGGTTAAATTTTTGTCCACAGACGTCACAGCTGAATGGTTTCTCTCCTGTGTGAATTCTCAGGTGTCGGTTTAAAGAGTTTTTCAGGCTAAAACCTTTCCCACAGTCATCACAGATAAAACCTTTTAAATCAGTTTGGACATTCGCTGAGTCGACGTTTTTAGTCGAACAGTTTTTTCTTGAACTGTGTCTCTGTAGGGAGCGCTTGTTACCAAACTGTTGACTGCACTTGGAGCAGCTCAGTGACTTGTTGGCGGCGTTTCCTCCTGACTCGGCAGCTCTAGTTTCCTTCCAGTCGTTCTCACTGTCCTCAGTTTCAGAGCCGGAGTCTGGTAGGTGTTTCAGATGAGAACCAGGATGGTTCACATCATCATCCTCCTCCTCTTCATCCCCACTGACCTCCGTCTCTGAAGAGCTGGAAGTGTCTCCGTCAGTGTGTAGCTCTGGGTTCCTGCTGGACTCTGCTCCTCCTCCGTCCTCTTCATCACTTTCTGCTTTCATCTGGTCAGCTGAGCTGCTGGTTGGAAGATCTTCAACTTCTGGCTGATGAAGCTGTGAGAACAGAGGTTTATCTTCATCATCCTCACTCTTCATAAGAACCACAGTGAGTGGAAACCTGGTAGGATTGGTCTCCTCCTTCACACTGAGCTCTTCATCCTCTGGGCTGCTCCAGACTTCCTCCTCTTCCTCCTTGATGTGAAGACGCTCTGCGTCCTGCTGGTCTCCACCAGAACTCTGCTCTTCATTAGCTTCTTCTTTAACCGCCAGCCTCTCCTGAACACCTAGAAAACACAGAAACACAACAAACACATTGTGAACAATGAGAGTTTAACATTTCTAAGAAGGTAAAACAGAATTAGTGGAAGAATCTGATTAACATAATCAGGTAACGATGCTGAGATAAATCACTTGTTGATTAATGAAGAAATCAGTAAACTGGAAAAATGAAGGAAGTTCTGAGCTATAAAGAAATAATCTACCAGAGTTCTGACCAGAACCAGGAACAAGAACCTGGACCGGCTGCAGATGTTTGGGATAATTTTAGGTTGATTTTGGATTTTCCTCTTGACCATGAACTTTTAACGGAGCTGTGAATCCAACCTACAAACTTGTTTTCCCTTCCTTATTTGTTTTTCAGAATAATAGCCTGAGATTTTTTAAATATAGTTTCCTCCTTCTGCTCCAGTCTCTGTTTCACCTGAAGTTGAAGGTTAAACCATCCATTGATAGTAACAATCAGAGATGTTGAGGATCCATCACATTCCACTCACTGTAAATGAGTTTGGTAAGCAAACTATTACAGCATTAGGCTTATAAAATAAATCTCAAAAGTTTATGCAAACAGTTGAAAAGCAGAAAAGCCAAGACTTTCTTCTTATTCGGTTTTCTTCATCTTTATTTTAATTAGTGCCATGATTTCCAATGACAATACATTTTTCTTCTGAAAACTATCAAATCATCGATAATTCAGAAAAATCTAAACAATCAAACAGAATTTTGTTTGTAAAACATCTCATCTTTCCAACAATGTAAATTTTATTCTATAGCATTTTGTAAAATAGCATAAAAATGACAAATTTAACTGGTCAGTGGAGGTCTATTCAGAGAACAGGACCTCAGTGAGACTGCCTGTATATAAAAGATGTTAAATATAAAGAGTTAATAAAATTGTATAGAGTTTTAAAGTTTATTGTAAGATGGTAATTTCACATTGAAATATCACAACCAAAAATATTATCTGTGCATAGAAAACATTGTGAGATAATTTGAGATTTAACAGTTAAGTCTCAATGAGTTTCCAGTACAAAGCCCAAGCCCTAGACTAAACGGCCTTTTAAAGCAGAACTTTAATTCATGTAAAAATTTTGATCGATTATTTTTAAATATATAGTAGAATATTATGTATTCTATATAAAACTTATTGTCTTACTTGAAAACAGAATTTTTCCTTTAATAAAAGAGAATCCACATATGATATATTGCTTTCTGAATCGACCAAACAGTTCAAATCACTTGCATTTAATTATTTGGTCATTTTAAAGCCAATGCAATTATGTATAATGAGATCCTGTCTCTAAATGTCCAGTTTAAAATCAATGAAGCCAAATACGCGCTGCAGAGAAAATATATTAATTCACCCAAGGTTCAAATAAATTATAAATTAACACTTTGTCCTGAAAAATGTTAACTGTATGATTTAAAAAGTCCTTAATGCGCAGGAGCGTGTTGGATGTTTGCTGCATTGAAAACTGAACAACAATGTGATTTAAGTTAAAAGATTTTCATAAAATGTTTTGCTGTTGCCGGTTGTTTTGTTTTTTTGTAAGAAGTAGCAACAAAGGAAGGTGTGAATTTTAGCTTATTCATAATCTTTCCTGTTTGTTTTTAGATGATTGTGGCCATTTTTTTATTTGTTTTACTTCTTATGAAACTGGCCAAAGTACAGGATGTCGCACACGAATAATAACCATGTCTGTGGCACATATTTTAAAAAGGGCTCATTTTTAAACCATTCTCTAACTTCGTGGCATTTTGATCAGGGATCGACGCAGCCCCCTACTCATTTAAAAACATCCGCCTTGCGCAGCGAAGGTCACCAGATAAACTGGCCACCAGTAGATCTGACACACCGTAACAAGCCTCAAATACAGACAGCAGCTTCACTAGTTCTCATTCAGGTAAACCCGTCATCTTCCTAAACATTCCTGCTAAACTAGAACTAAAGTCCAAAGTGGATGTGAAAGGAAAAGCCACCGACCTGATGTTTCCATCTGAACGCCAGAGCTAAACGCAGAATCCATGTTTCTGCGTTTCTCCTCTTCTGCTGCTTCCAGTCGCTGTTTGAGCTGCTGTCTCTACATTTCCGGTGGCGTTTCGGTCTCCAGACCGACCGGTAAACCGTTACAGTTCAATCTGAACCCGCCTGACGACCAAAACCAGAAGAAAAGCCTCCGGTCACCGCGGCTGGAGTCTGCGCACTAGGAGGAGAGAGGCCCCAACACACATCAAAGGAGCCAAAACCCGGAAGTCCCGCCTACAGCTACGAGTTATTGTGTCCGCCATATTAGTAGGGAAAATGTGAGCTATGTACACAACATTAGTAATCAAAAGTATTGCAGCTTTAACTGGTAGAAAAGTAACTCACCATGAAAATATGATTTTAGACGTTTTTAATTTATTTTGCTGCAAAAATATTTTATTAATACTGATTTGAAATGCTACAAAAATAAAGGATCTGTTATTTTTGGCTTAACAAAATTAATATCCAACTCTGTGTCGACCCGACTGAGCGTCCTTGTGTTTGAACAAGAACGTTTCTCCTGCAGAAAGCCTCCATGCTCCATCCTTTCTGTGTCACTAACGTTTCCTCAGGAACCCTGAAGACTTCAGCTCTGCTGTTATTGACCTGCAGAGCAGATCATTGGTTAATAGCAGAACTTCCTGTGAGGTTCTGCAGTCTGAACTCAACATGTTTCACTGCAGAAACTACTGAATCATTCTGGTTAGATCATCATCGTTACCATGGAAACTCGACGTAAATCAGCCTGGTTTAACATGCAACACAGATGTTAATCTACTAACTTATTACCAAACTAAAGACAGAAGGTCAAGTAATAAAAATAACTTGTTTTTAAGAGTTTTAAAAGTTGCAGTTCAAGCACTGCGATAGAAACTCTAACAAGAACAGAATATATTTAACAATATCTGAAATTAAGAATCTTTACTTTCACTGACTGCAGAGGTCAGTTTAAGAAATAAGTCATTCTGCGCCTGAACTTTATTCCAGATTCCAGTTTTATGTCCATCCAGAACTCTGAAGGTTCTGTTCTCATGGGTCCAAAACAAAAGTGTATGATCCTTCCTCAGAGAAAAACTGGAAACTGTCAGGAAAGTTGAAATGTGACAAAACTTAAATGGGCTTCATATAATAATTAATACTGAACTGAACGGGACAAAGCAGAACAGAGAATCCAGCCAGGAACAAAGAAAAGCCAGAAGGTTAAATACCTGGAAACAGGTGAGAGATATATGAGGTTAGACAGGTTTGTTTGATGGTTTAAAGACCGAATCAAAGAATTTAAAAGTACTCACAGAGGAAGAAGCAGCAGAACAAAGTTAGACGAACGGTCATGGTGGAGCTCTGACGTTCTGCTGGCCTCTCTTCTGTTTCATAATTAAATAATTAAAGATGCTCCTCCCTCAAACACTTCCTGTTCCCTTCAGTTTCTCACCTGCAGATATCTGTAGCTTTACAGCAACACATCTTCTCTCACTGGAAAGGGGTCAGATGCTTATAACACTTTTTATTAAAAAGAAAATGATGAAAGGAACAGATTAACTCCTTTGAAGCGTTCGGCTGCAGTGAGAAAATAGAATGTGTTTATTATGAAAACATAAATACATTTATTAGTATTAACATCAGTAAATTTGGAAAAATCACTACAGGTATCAAAATCTGATCTCCACTTCTGAACAGAACATGGACTTCTCTACAAAGTCAAACCGTCCAACATTAAAGATCCCAGATAAAGAGCAGCTTAAATAAACTTCCTTTATAGGTTGACAGAGACGGGAGGAGATTTATCATCAGTTGTGGTCATATTGTGATAAAATAAACACATTTAAAGCAAAGGGTTTTAATGTTAGAAAATCATTTCCCAGTAATAATAATTCTACAGCTCAGAGTGAGGAGATTAAAATCTTCCAAATCATTTATTATTCTGAAACTTGGCAAATATAAAAAGCTCTGATCATCCTGCTTGACCCAGAAGAGAAAATGTTTACTTTGATTCAATGTCAGGCAATGAAAATTAAGTCTTGTTTTTATAGTATAAACAAATTTTAACAAGTTGCACAAGAGTCCAATGAAGGAAATTCTTTAAAATATTCTTACATGATACAAAATACATTTTCATATTCAGTGGATAATCACGCCGCATGAAGTCCTCAGTTTGTGACAGTTATAACCATCCATGCAGTTTGTGTCCAGACCATGAGGCACACAGAAGTTTCTCCAGACACAAGAAAAAAGCAGCTTTGAAAAAACAAACACTTTTACTAAAAGCAGAGAGAAAGACATGAAGGACATTAACTCAATTACCTTGCAAACATCTGACAAAAACATCTTTGTCCGTCACAACACAACAAATATAAAAGTTTAAGAAATTCACAATGCTCAAAAAACATTTTTTTATATTTACATGGCAATTTCATAGAAACAGATTGAAACAAAAACACTGGCATTCTTGTGAAGAAACCTTTGATTAGACAGCAGCAGGCATGTAGAGTTTATAAAGTCTATTGCTGTAAGCTAATAGAGAAAAGATGTGTACTGTAATATCCCACATGTTCTTAGCAACCTGTTGCATTGTATAGTTTAAAGAATCATGGTTCAAAAATAAAATGGCTGAACTTTAAAGCTTTACTTTAACAGCTGTGAACATTTAAATCTGAACACTTTCTCCATCCTTGTGGACATTACTGTGTTTGATTAAATGTGACTTCAGGTTAAATCTTAGTCCACAGACATCACAGCCAAACAGTTTGGCTCCTGTGTGGAGGGTCATGTGTTTGTTTAAATGTGCCTTCTGGTTAAACCTTTGCCCACAAACGTCACAACCAAAAGGTTTGTCACCTGTGTGGATCCTCAAGTGTCTTTTTAAAGCCGACTTCTGGTTGAATCGCCGTCCACACACATCGCAGTCAAATGATTTTACCTCACAGTGGATCTTCATGTGTTTCTTTAAAGCAGACTTTTGTATTAAACGTTGTCCACAAATGTCACAAGCGAATGGTTTCTCTCCTGTGTGGGTTAGCTTGTGCAAGTTTAAATGTGACTTTAGGTTGAATCTCTGATCACAAACACTACATCTATATGGTTTCTCTCCTGTATGGATTCTTACATGTTTGCTTAAATATGACTTCAGGTTGAATCTTTGTCCACAGAAATCACAACCAAACGGTTTCCCTCCAGAGTGGATTTTGGCATGCTTGTTTAAGTTGGATTTTTGGTTAAATCTTTGTCCACAAACATCACAACCAAACGGTTTCTCTCCTGTATGAATCCTCATATGTATGTGCAAGTATGATTTCAGGTTAAATCTTTGTCCACAAACATCACAACCGAAGGGTTTTCCTCCCGTGTGGATTCTCATGTGCTTGTTTAAATTAGAATTTTGGTTGAATCTTTGTCCACAAACATCGCAGCCAAAAGGTTTCTCTCCTGTGTGGATTCTCTTGTGTCTGCTTAGATGATTTTTCCAACTGAAACTTTTACCACACTCATCACAGGTGAATAATTTGACATCACTCTGGACTTTCCCTGGACTTAGTGTTTTGACATTTTTCTTCCCTTTAGTATTTTTACTTTTAACTGCCCGGCGTGAAGCTCTTCCTGTTGAATGATGGGTCATGTGTCTCAGCAGAGAGCGCTCGTTAACAAACTGTTTACCGCACTCGGAGCACCTCAATGAACTGGCGGCGTTTTCTCCTGACTCCTGACCTCTGCCCTCCTTCCAGTCAGTCTCACTGTCCTCAGTTCCAGATCCAGAGTCTGACATGCGCTGATGCTGGGAGTCAGGATGGCTACCTTCATCATCACTGTCACCATCATCATCATCAAAATCATAGTCACTATCATCATCCTCCTCCTCTTCATCCTCACTGACCTCTGTCTCTGAAGAGCTGGACGTGTCTCCGTCAGCGTGTTGATCTGGGTTCCTGCTGGACTTTGCTGCTCCACCATCCTCTTCTTCATTTTCTGCTTTCATCTGGTCAGCTGAGCTGATGGTTGGAAGATCTTCATCTTCTGACTGATGAAGGTGTGAGAACAGAGGTTTCTCTTCATGCTCACTTTTCACAAGAACGACATTTAGTGGAAATGGATCGGCCTGCTTCTCACTGAGGTGCTCTCCCTCCAGGCCAGTCCAAGGTTCTTCCTCTTCCTGCTTGATGTGAAGCAGCTTTGGATCCTGATGGTCCACACCTGGATTCTTCTCTTCACGAGCGTCCCGACAAGAATGTAGATCTGGGTTCCTGCTGGATTCCTCTTCCTCGGTCTCCATCTTGTCATCCGAGCTGCTGGCCGGAAGACACCGGCCTTCTGCTTGTTTCTGATGAAGCTGTGAGAACTGAGATTCATCATCTGGTTCCTCCTTGATGCGGGGAGCTTCTGGTTTCTGCTGGTCCACAGCAGGACTTGGCTCTTCAACGTCCTCTTCTAGAGCAACCACAATCTGCGGAACATCTGCGATCAACACTGAAACACATCATGTTCATTATAGACAACTGCAACTCGTCAACATTTCAATTTATTACAACTTAATTAGTGTAGCCATGACCACAGGCGTAAATCCAGCGGGTCGGGGGAACGGACCCCCCAATCTTGGAAAAGTCTAGAATTGTCCCCCCCAAAAAATAATTGAAGAAATGTTTGCATTTAAATAATATCAATGTGAAAAGGCAAAAGAAACAATAAACGAAATAAATCTGCCATTTATCTCAGACAAAAATAAGAATAAATTTTCAGGTCCCTCCTCCATTATTAGAACAATGGTTCAGTCCAAAGTGTAGGAGGAGCAACAGCAGCTGAACGGCACCGGCTCCGTTAGAACCGCTGGAGGGAGGAGCTAGCTGCTAGCTGTTAGCTGCTAGCTGTTAGCTGTGGCTCTGCAGCACAAATAAAAAAAAACCTCCAGTAAGTAAATACTTACAGCAAAAGACATGTAAATATTTTATTTACTTTCACTGCTCAATAAGAAGAAACACATTAACAATAAAGATCAGACTGCAGTTCGTTATTTTATTACTTTGACTGAATCATGATAAGCTGCCTTATTAGCAGAACTGCTACACTGTTTTAACAAGTTAATATTTAAATAGTCCATAACTTGTATTATGAGCCATTTCAATAAATCAATGTTTATGAGGAATTTTATTAAGATCAGTTACTCATTAAAGCTTTTTTATTTAGAACCTTAAATGTTTGTAAAGGTGAAGCAGAGATTAGATCAGTCAAACTGAACAAAACTCAAATAAAAGCAACATTTGAATTTCAGTTTTATTTCTCAATAATTTGCTTACTAAGAATAAAACATGTTTAATGTGCATTACTAGTAATTTTTGGTCCTGCAGCTTGAATGTGGTTTAAAAACTTTTAAACCACATTTTACTTTACATTTCACTGTAACTTTGCTGACCCCCCAAAATGTCTCTTAAGAAATGTTCCTGTTTTTGGTTCCCCAGTAATGAGATGGATTTACGCCTTTGGCCATGACCCCTCTGGTTTTGAGAAGATGGAACAGAAGCTGGTGCAGGAGTACTTTCTATGTTAAAGCAAAGATTTTATAGCGACGCGTGGGTAGAGTATATTTTGTTAGTCACAGCTGCGATTAAGAGAGACTGAGGCAAATGTAGAAGGACGAGGCTAATCGTATCAGACAGAACATTAAAAACGACGTGGAGAGTTTAGGAGAAAACTGTGGACTGAAAGGAACAACGTGATCGATGTCGAAGTGTTGACCCTCAGTCATGTTGTTCTGAGATGTTCGTTTTCACACACACCTTCAAGGTCCACAAAAATTTGATATGTCTGATTTTTGATTCAGAAATTATTCCGCTGTGATGGTTTGATACTCAATTACAATTTTTAATCAAGTTAATTTAAGGGTCTGAAATTAATCAAAATGATTGGATTTTAATAAACAATCATATTAACAAAATAAACAACATTTTTAATTTAAAAACTATTTGGTGCTCAGTTATTACATCAATATATGAGCTCAACAACAAAGATATTCATAGTTTTTAGTCTGTTCTTCAACCATCACATTGGAGCAAAGTGTTTTTCTATCTGTTCATCTTTCCAGAGTTTCTCTGATCATTTATGGAGCTTCTTTAGAAATGCAGATGCTGAAATTAGTGTGAGCTGCTACATGTTTATGAAGCAGAAATTAACCCCCAGAGAGCCGAGACAAATGACTGAAGTCCAGCGCTGTTTGCGAATGTCGCTTGTGCGTCAGAATTACGGCCGTACCAGAAACGAGAATACATAGTTCTGACTCTACACAACAAAAAAGACATGCGATAAATTGCGCTAAAATTTTTAATGCGCTAAAATCCATGTAATTAGTTGAAATTATAAACAGTGACACAAACATCTGCTTCTTACTCTGGCCCCTGCTGGCTTGTGACTTTAATGGCTGCTGTGTGCTGGAAGCTGGTGCAACGAACAGCACGCCGTACTGACGAGCGTCATTCTGTGTGGTGGCAGTAAGACGAGGGAAACCTCGCCCTGATGCCACCCGCTTCCCTACAATGGCCCTCTGAATCTGAGGGATGTAGCGGTAATCCTTTTCCTCCTTTATAGCATACAAACACCACTTTCTGGATTTCCTGTTATACAGTTTCCGATATCTGAAATTAGATGTTAGACAAACAATAAAAACAAATGAAAATATTTATATCCAGAGTCTTTCTTGATAAGGTCTAGTAACAAATTATAAATAAAAATACTACATACTCTGCGGAGCCGTCGGGTTTTCTCTTGGGCGCTCTGTGAACATGGTGGTTGTAATCCAGGCCAGCCAGGAAGATCCGGGCTTCATAGACCGGACGGCTGAAACTGAAGCGTTTGCTGGCATACATCAGGATGTGGTTATGGAAAGATTCCAGCTCAGCCGTTGACCTAAAATTTCAATGAGACCTATCAGATCATATAAGCTTTTTCTCAAGCGCAATATATGTAGAAACACAGAATAATTAAACATATTCATACCTGAAGTGCAAGTACTTGTGTACTTCCTTAAGCCAGCGTTGATTCAGAATAATTTCCGATAAAGCCCGATGGGCCACGGACCCGTTTTCTATCCACGCCTTGTCTCTGCGTTCCCCAGACGGACGCTGACCGGCGTCCAGGGGCCACTCGTGTTCTCCTGTTACATGGTTAAGAAGGCCAGCCCACATCTCCTACATTACAAAATAAACAGTTTAAACTTACATTTATCAAATATATACAATTGGTATAGTGGCTGCATTTTTCCCACAATGTTTCACTCTTGCTATTACAGTTATCAATGTGCAGTAATGAATACCAACCTCTAAACTGGTTTTATTTACCCCACATAGCAACAACAACTCAATGCTGAAGTGCTAGAAAAATTACATCCAGGATGTTTGGGTGCGACTCACATAAAAGGTATCATAGTTTTCAGTCATCTTGCAGCAGAACCAGAAATAATTGCAGATGTCTTTGATCCAGTGCAGCAGGATGGAACAACCCTTTTGCTGCCCTGCCTTAATAAACACAAATACAGAAATAACAAAATGAAATATTGGAGAAAAATATACAAGTTTGTCATTTTTGATTTCTTAATTTTAATCACAAGAAAGCTTACTGCATGCATCTTCTTGGCCAAGTTTTTGGAACCATGCCACATGTCTAGAGTGTGCAGCACGCCGCTGTCCTTATACTTTCCTTTGACTGGGTCTATCAAATAACAGTATAACAGAAATGAAATTAGGAATACTGTTGCATTGATAGATGAAATCCTACGAGGTCAAGCATTTATTACCGTAATTTCCAGACTAGTGAGCGCAACGAATATGAGATAAACCCATGAGTTTTGAAAAGAAAAAAATAAAATGGTATGAATACTGGCCACGCTTGTCTATGAGCCACATCATGAGATATTTACAGACTTTTTTTTTTTACTTCTAATGGAATATGTCACTGTAACATACATAAATATGTACCATAAATGCTTTTTCAAAGCAGTGTCTATAACATAGCTGCTTAATAAATAAATACATCAGCCTATAAAAGTCATTAATCACCACCTTTATTTTCCTCCTGTGCACCAAAACCACTTAAATCTTCTTCAGTGTCAGAATTACTTCCTGAACCCCTTAACTCGCAACCCCTAAATCACCAAAAACACCTGAAAAGGTAAACCTAAATTAAATCAGCTGCCTTTCTAGAACAATATGAAGTACATGAAAAAACTTGGTCTCTTTATGAAGATGACAAGCTGAATTTTCTATTTTTCAGTCAAAAATACTTTAACTGTAAGTAGTTTGTAGCTATTATGTTTGTAACACAAAAGAAATTGAAAAATTTTGCTTCACCCAGATTTTTCATTTTTATTTGTTGTAAATGTACATTGAGTGTTGAATGTATGGACTGGAAAATACAATAAATCTGTAGAATAAAATATTCTGCTTGTGGATCTCAAGACTGATCAAGATATCACAAAAAGAAATGTCATTTTGGACATGTTTTATTTTAGAGGATGTACAGATGACTGTAACTCCTCAGTGCTTCAACATACAATCATCAACGAGGCTCTAATGAAAGATAATGAGCCGAGGAATCCTCAGGTAGACACATTATTACTGATAGTGACATCACTAATAATTATAGAAATAAAACAGCTTATCTGGGGAGGCAGGGGGGGTTAGCGTACAGTCAGACCTCCTTCTTGCAATACGCTGTCTGTCCGTCCACCTCCCCGCCCCAGCACTCAACAGTACGCTACCCCCCCCCCCATTTCTCCTTTGACCCCCCCTCTCTCCCCGGCCCCCCTCCTTCGACGCCCCGGCCTTCTAACGGTGCCATAGATCCATAGATCTTCTGTAGAAACGCCGTCCACAATCTTCCCTAAACCCTTACAGTATAAAACTGTAGGGCTTTACACTGTAAAATCCTACAATATGAAGCTGTAGGATTTAAACTACAGGGTTTTAATATAAAACTAGGTTTATAGCCGACACATTAACCGGTCATGAGGGGGGCTCCAAACATTCGTCTCACTCTGTAGTTTGTGCTGTCCTGTTCTTCACGCAGCAGTCCAGCCTTTCAAAATCCGTTGCACCATGGCAATGTTCAAAGCGTGTGAAAAACATAGCGGGTTGTGGTCTGGACTTACCGAATAGAGCGGATATCTGTGACTGTGAATCTGTGCAAACTTCAGTGAGTTTAACCTCCTGGTGGATTTGGTCAAAGCTCCTGATGAAGCCTTCCCTCTCCATCATCACAGAACGCCTCTGTGTCTCCCCCTTGTCAATGTTGACTATTGATAGGATTTCTTTGGTTTCATTCTCCATGATGGTGTAGGTACAGAACTGAGCAGACGACCCAAGACTGTCCATATGACCATCAGCTTTAAAAAGTACCAAATGCACAAGAAAAAGATTTCTCATCAAAGCAGGAGAAACAGAGTTGCATGTGAACATTGCCCGAGGTTTTAAAATTGACCATTAGACTCACCAAGTACAACAACATTTTCCTTTGATTTCAGCCTGGAAACGACCTCAGCTCTGCTGCTGTCCCAAAAGTCCTTGATGGTTCCAACACAGTATGTGTCCTGTATTTTCAAGAAGGTTGACCAATCCACTATTCCCATCTTCATAAACTTGAAAAGCAATGCAACTTTGGCATAGTTGTTGCCAGACAGGATGATATTTGAGGCCAAAAGGAAGTCGCCAGCTTGCATCCCGTCTTTGAAAGTGGGCTGGGAATTCCACTCCCACACACAGTGATTGTTAGAACACATCTGGAAAACAGGTTTAAAAATATTTAGCTTTACTTTCTAACCATCACAACAATGATACAACAGAGAGCAGCGTTTCCTCTAGGACAGAGGTGGGCAACTCCAGGCCTGGAGGGCCGGTCTCTGCAACTTTTAGATGCATCTTTACTTCAACACACCTGAGTCAAACAATGAGGTCATTAGCAGGACTCTGACTGCACGCAGGAGGTGATTCAGCTGTTGGATTCAGGTGTGTTGGACCAGGGAGACATCTAAGAGTTGCAGGACACTGAACCTCCAGGCCCAGGACTAGCCGAGCTAGCGGTGTGGCCTGGCGCGTCATCGTAAAGCACGGCTCTAGACTGAGTTTGAGAGAGCGCTACCAGTAGGCGAGCGACTGCGTACAGATGGAGAAAGCTCACACCTGGATAGTGTGCTGTGCTTAGGCTGACAAAGTCAATTATATTAACTGTGAGCCTGCAATTCCTACAGGCTGTGATCTTCTCGGTGCGGCAGGCGCTCTCATTGGCTTGGCGCCCCCTAGGGGAAACACTGGAGTAGTAAATGAACATACCCACTGCATGATGACAGCTGTTCCTCTGGACTTGATCTGGACTTGGAATGGTCCAGTTGCCTGACACTCCACCAGTGTCACCGGGTCTTTAGCCGTACACACTGGGATGGGCAGCAGCAGATACTGAGCGAGTTGCACCAGACAGACATGATAGGTGATGGCTGCCGGATGATTAGTGATGTCATCCTCGCTCTGGACTGGTTGGGACTCGGCTGACTCTGTGACCAGAGTGTCATGAACTGTGTCCTCCATGCCGACGGCCGGAAGAGCATCCAGACATAACTTCTGTTCACCGGCACCAACAGTGCTGATTGAATACAAAAAAGCAATGAGAAAGGAAAATTATTCTCATGAAAGATTATTTTTAGTTAGGAACTTACCGAACGCATAAAGGGGGGATGTAATCCTCCTCCTCCTCATCATCATCATCATCATCAGTGTCGTCATGGTAACTGCCTTCCTCCATGCTACTCCCTTCCTCTGAAGCTGAAACGTCTCCAGCGTCGTCCTGCAGAGGCCGGGTCCAGTCCCCAGCCCAGTCGATGCTATGAACCAAAAATATTAATCTGATACCAAAACGTCACATTTCAGGTTAAATATGTATAAATGCTACTTACACAGAGTTCTGAATGTGATTGAAGTCACTTTCATTGATGTCATCATGAGTGTCCAGCGATGAAATGCTAACAGCAAGAACATGTAGAAATAAAAGTGACATATAATCTTATCTGCCTGAGTTTTGTCTCTTTACCTTTAGTAACTTGAAGAAATTCTGTGCTTCGTCTTCTAACATTACCTACATTTAATTCCTTCCCCCTCAATGCAGAGCAAATTCTGAACATCTAAATTTACAAAGAAATATCCACAACTTTGCTCATTATTTGTTTTTAATGGTAGTCTACGGCGCCAATGCAAACATTATTATATATCTCTGTAATTGTATGCAGGAAGTAAGATTATAAAATCTAGATTTGCCAGATTTAACTAAATAATTCACAACCCTGAAGTGAATTTCAGGTCCTGATCTCTGTAGAAAATAAAATACTTGAGGTTAAACCATAACAGATTTTTCTTCACACATTAAAATCTTCTTTAAATGATTGGCTCTGATTTTCAATTCACTTTTATAATTCTAAAATAAGACATACATTGTAATCTGTCGCCATGACTACCGCTCAGGCTGACCCATCATAGTGAATTTGGCAATATGAGCTCCTAATATTTTCTCACCGATCTGATGATGAGCTGCCGACAGAACTGGACAGGGCGGCCTGATGGCTGACGGAAGTCAAAGCTCCAACTTCACATCTACAATAAACCAAACCGTACAAAATCTGTCAGGCCTGTTTGGAAGCTATAGACAACCTTCACCTTATAGAGAGATGATCTACAGACAGTAGAGTATTATGTCAAACATGAGCACATTCATCAGAAGAAAAAAAACTCACAAAACACTAAACATTTAGATTACAAACAGCCAACAAACAGGCTAGGTGCTAATGTTGTAATCAGTTCTCTCATATTTTATGTACTTTTTGTAAATACTTCATTATATCACAATAATATACACAAATTAATTTCACTACTGACATCAGTCTGATTCAAAAAATATGTTGGGACAACTAAATAAAACAATAAAATATATACTGAGTGTGAAAGAGTTGGCAGTGATCGCTAACATTACTGCCATGCTACTAGCTAACAAGCTAACTTAGACTTAGCAACAAGCTACAGAGTGAAAAGAGACTGGAGATAATGTAAAATAAATGTAAAAATAAATCCAGCAGAGATACTTACTTGTCTAGCAGAAACGTGGCTAACTCTGCATCGGATCTGAAGCGTTTCAGGTAGAGGAGCTCCCTCCACCTCAGAAAAGCCGCTCCGATGTTTATCCTGGTTTTATTCCGGGCTCGGTCCAGTTCTTTCTTTTGAGCTTGCTTTTCATCTTTGGACTTCTTCCGCCTGCCTCTCCTTGTTTTTTGAGCAGGTGCCGCCACTCGAGGAATTGGCAGTTTTCCTGCAACGTTAGTTTCCCTCTCTGCCATTAGCACAGCTGCAGCACACCAGCAGTCTTGAGCTTGAGTGACGGTAAACGCTGAGCGGGGAAAGGTTGCTGGGCAGCATGTACAGGAGCGTGATTGACACTGCAGAGACACCCCTCCTGGCTCTTACTAGTGGTGTATTTCTGCAAATAGCAGCAAGATCACTGGGATGAGCAAAGGGAGCTTGATTCTTTTTTTAATAGATCATCTGTCTCATATTCTACTGTCAGCAAATTTTGACAGTTTTAACAAATTACCTAAAAAATTAATTTTTATTAAAGTTGCCTACTGCAGCTTTAAGTTATTAACAGCAATAGATCAACTGTTGTTCCCAAAGCTGTCTCAGCTAAACAGAAACTCAGAACCAGGCATAGCATCAATAAAGACAAAAAGGAAAAATATACAGAGAGTAGTGATGTCATACTCGTCACTAGTGACGTCAGGAGCAGCCATGTTGAAACACGAAGTCGTAGTTGCTCCCACATTCCCAGTGGAGAAAGTGATTTTTGATTTTCCCGCTCCAAGTAGAACTGGAACGCACCATTAGCGTGGAGCTGGTGCGTTTCATATTTCACGGTTAAACGGTTAAACGGTTAAACGGTAGCCACTGAGTAAAAAATAAAACTTAAACAGAGTCTACGTCTCCATCAAACAATCATTTACCAGCTAGGGGTCCAGATCCTCTGGACCAAGCAGAGAACAAGGAGAACAAGGCGCTGGTAGCTCTGCGACATTAATAAGAATAATTTAATAAATTCTGCATAAGATAATTGTAAACTGTAGCTGGCGTCCAAACAGCTGATATAATGAAGTAAAACATACTAACCTAATCTGTCCATCTGAATCTTAAAAGCAGCATCCATGTTTCTGTGTTCCTCTTGCTCTGCTACCTCCAGTCGCCGTTTCAGCTCCTATCGCTACATCTCTGGTAGCGTTTCTGTCTCCGGACCTTCATCTAACTGTTACTGAACAGCTGGGGTTCGGTTTTAATGCGATTAAATGAACAAAAACCAAAGAAAACACGACGGACGAGGCTTCAACTACAACCGTTATGCTAAAGAGAATTTGGCGTCTGCGCACTGGCGACTAGGGGCTGAACCCGGAAGTCCAGCTCAGGATCTTCTGAGGGAGCTGAATCCGCAGGCGCGTCAGGGACGTATGTCAAGAGCGACGCCATATTGTAAGTGGCATTTTATTTATTTTATATATATATATATATATATATATATATATATATATATATATATATATATATATATATATATATATATATATATATATATATATATATATTCAGCCATGTCAAATAGTATATCAGTATTTTTTGTTTGCTTGTTTCATTCCACAGTTCAATGGAATTCAATTCAGTTTAATTCAAATATATTATTAATCCCAATGAAAATTAAATGTTGTAGCTCACATTATCACATTTTTAAATTAGTTATTATAGATGTGAATGGCTATGGGGACTGGTGGGCAGAAAGGCTCTCTGTAGCAGTCAGTTTTACAGCAATTCTGGCTAAAAACACTCTGTTGTTGTATGAGAGACTCCGAAGAGGATCTTCAGGGTTGTCTGTAATTTTATTGATTTCATGAATAATCCTTTGCACCATCATCTCCAGATATTCCAGAGCAGAACCCAAAACAAAACCAGATTTCTTTTTTCTCCTCTCACCTCTCAGTGCACCACAGATATTCTCTGACTAGAGATATTCTCTAGATTAGAAACTTTGGGGTCTATGTAATAATCATCTGTGAAAGCAGACTTGACCTTTACTTACTCTCCTGTTATCCACCTTAACGAGATACCAAACCCATCAGTCCATCCTATCTGGATTTACAGGGCTGAATTTCAACTGAATAAATAATATTAAGCCTTGAAATTAAATTGCTGTTTATATTATTTGCTTGTTTTTAATGTTGCTGTACATAGTTTATTCAGATGGAAAACTACGTTATTTTTTTTTCATAAAGTGCCTAAAAGAGACCAACAATTAGCTAAACACAGGGATGCAAACAACTGATCTACTTACGATTGTCGATAAATGCTTTATTAGATTTAAATTAGTTCCATTTGATTAACAACGTCCGCTTAGACTTTTTTCAGTGTTGTAGTTTAGCCTCCATCCAGCAGAGGGCGATAATGGTCATCCTTAAGCAGAGTCAGTTGATACAGAAATAAAGATGGTGGGGCCATACCAGAACAGCAAAGAGAAATGGTTCAAACAGAGTCCAATCTGGGCTGCAATATGTACTTTATACGGTTCTGTTCATAAATATAAACAACAAACTTCTTAAGTTATTAACTTAATAGCACTAATTCAGCTGAGCTGCATGGCAGAGCAGCATCAGTGTCAACTTCTTAGCTAAAAGCAACTTGTGCTACGAAGGCCAGGATATGATGACAGAAAAGCAAAGAAGACAACTGAGAAAAATTGTGACACGGAATAAAAAGAAATGATGCCAATAAGCACAGTTGACTTTGTGGGCTTTTATTAGTTAATCCAGTTTATGGAGCAAATTTGTAATATTTAATATAACATAAATTGCTAGAGCTAACACTATTAGCAGGAGCTAAAGCAAAAATCCCTAGAGGATAATGAATGAATGTCTAAAATTACAATGAAACATTTTGAAGTCTTCGTAATATGACGTTAGTATATCTAAGAAAATGTTTTGATCCTGATGTGAGCCATAATTTAAATATAAATTCAATTTACCCATATTTAAATTTATAAAAATTAAGCCTATTGTATTTTTAATTTATTTTTAACATCTGAAATAAATGTTTCTCAAATAAAATCTATTGCTACAATTAATCATGAATGCTTTTATAACAACTTAAACTAATTGAAACAAAGAGCTTATCACAACAGTACGGTACATTTCAAACACTGTAAGGTAAAACATTCATGGATCATAGAAAATCAAAGATATTACAGTCCTTTAGGTAGGAACTCTTTTACTGCCTGATTATTCCCCTCCTGTGTGAATTCTCATATGTCGGTTAAAATGGGATGTCTGGGTAAATGTTTCTCCACAAACAGCACAGCCAAATGGTTTCTCTCCAGTGTGGATCCTGGTGTGCGCATTTAAATTAGACAACTGGCGAAATCTCTGACCACAGACATCACAACCAAAAGGTTTTTCTCCTGTGTGGATTCTCATGTGTGTTTTTAAACTTCCCTTTAGGCTGAATTTTTCCCCACAGGCGTAACAACCAAATGGCTTCTCTCCTGTGTGGATCCTGATGTGTTTCTTTAAGGTCGACTTATCGCTGAATCTTTGTCCACAGGAATCACAACCAAACGGTTTGTCTCCTGTGTGGATTCTCATGTGCCTGTTTAAACTCGTCTTGTCACTAAAGCGTTGTCCACAAACGTCACAACCTAAAGGTTTGTCCCCCGTGTGGATCCTCATGTGTTTGTTTAAATGGGACTTATCACTGAATCTTTGTTCACAAACATCACAACTGAACGGTTTCTCTCCGGTGTGAATCCTGGTGTGAATGTTTAAATGGGACTTTTGGCTGAATTTTCTGCCACAGACGTCACAACCAAACGGTTTCTCTCCAGAGTGGATTCTCATGTGAACATTTATGTTGTTTTTCCAGTTAAAACTTTTACCACAGTCGTCACAGGTAAAACATTTAACCCCTGTCTGGATCTTCCTCAGCGACTCAACACTTTTCTTCTCTCTAACAATTTTCTTGCCAACCAAACAGCCTGCAGGTCTTGCTTTTGAAGGACAGGTTATGTGTCTCTGAAGCGAGGACTTGTTGAACTGTTGACTGCACTTGGAGCAGCTCAGCGACTTGTTGGCGGCGTTTCCTCCTGACTCGGCAGCTCTAGTTTCCTTCCAGTCGTTCTCACTGTCCTCAGTTTCAGAGCCGGAGTCTGGTGGGTGTTTCAGATGAGAACCAGGATGGTTCACATCATCATCCTCCTCCTCTTCATCCCCACTGACCTCCGTCTCTGAAGAGCTGGACGTGTCTCCGTCAGTGTGTAGCTCTGGGTTCCTGCTGGACTCTGCTCCTCCTCCGTTCTCTTCATCACTTTCTGCTTTCATCTGGTCAGCTGAGCTGCTGGTTGGAAGATCTTCAACTTCTGGCTGATGAAGCTGTGAGAACAGAGGTTTATCTTCATCATCCTCACTCTTCACAACAACGACATTCAGCGGAAGCAGACACAGATCGGTCTCCTCCTTCACACTGAGCTCTTCATCCTCTGGGCTGCTCCAGATTTTCTTCTCTTCCTCCTTGATGTGAAGACGCTCTGCGTCCTGCTGGTCTCCACCAGAACTCTGCTCTTCATTAGCTTCTTCTTTAACCGCCAGCCTCTCCTGAACACCTAGAAAACACAAAAACAACGTGAAAAGGTTTAGTAAACAGAATTAAAAACCAAAGAACTAAACTAAGACTTCAAATTAAAACCGGTAACTGAGTAAATTTATTTATACAGCAAATTTCAAGACATTCATCAAAAAAATTGCTCAGAAGTCAGAGCATTAAACATGACCTTGTCCAAATAGTTAAAAGTTGGGTTGCAACTAATGATTATTTGAATAATTGATTTTTCTACTTATTATTCTGACAATTAATTAGATAACAGAGTTGACACATTTTGCAGATTTGAATTTAACCATTTAAGATGTTTTTATACATTGGAAATAGATTTAAATGCAAATAAAATACTTAAATAACAGAATAAGCATTTTATTCCCTAGAATACAATAAAAACTTTCTTCTAACATCAACATGTGAACAGCTCAGCTCTTTCTGCTCAATTGAACATTAATACAGTGTAGTGATGATCTGGGGATGATTCCACCTGAGGAGTTCATATTTACAGAAATATGTTCTTTTTTATCTTAAATGCAAAAATGAATATGTATACAAACATCTATAGATATAGATCAATATATGTTTTAACTATTTTGATGAATCAAGGAGGTTCCATTGCCTTACACCGCAATGGATTTTATGCCTTTGGTTCTGATGCATCATAATTTTGCCAGTTTACTGTAAATTCTGCCAGATTAGAGGCAGAAGGTAAACCTCAGTTTTTCTGAAGGTATTGGACCACATTTCCTCCAGCAGCCTGAAAACAGATTCAAGAAATTGACTGTAAATCATCGGTTGTCAAAGCGGAAAGGAAACGTCCTGCTGTCGGACTCCAAGTGACACATGGTCGGGTCAAAATGTTCATTTCAATCCTCAAAGCTGCTGAGGTTTGAAATAAACGGACGTCCCGCTAAGCTAAGACACAAAACAAAGGCTTCACAGGGTCATACTAACCTGATCTGTGCGGCTGGACCAGGAGGCTGAAAGCGGCGTCCATGTCTCTGTGCCCGTCTCCTTCTGCAGCATCCCGTCCCTGCTGGACCTGCTGTCCCCACATCTCTGGCGGTTCCCCCTGCAGACGCCGCTGACTGTGACTCAGCGGCTGCAGCTCAGCTTCAACCCGCCTGAATTCCTCCAGGTTTCACCGACTAAAAGCTTTATTAACTCCCAGAACAGAACCAGAACCGAAGACAGTACACGGACGAGGATCCGGCTGAGTCCCCTACTGATGAGAAGCTGGAGTCTGCGCACTAGAGCCCGCAGGCCGAAAAACCCGGAAGTCCCGCCTTCATCAATCATAATATCATTTAGCGGGTCCGCCATGTTGTAAGTGGCATGTTCTCATTTAAACCAATTTGACAATATTTAGAAACAGTTTTCCCATCTCGCCTTAAAATTATGTTCAACTAATTGCACTAAAAAGTAGAACAGAGTCAGAATAGAATAGAATTAAAGTTTTATTAACTTATGCTCAGTAAGTGAAAACATGATACTTAGGGGTCATAAAATACAGACAATTTAAATCAACTTATTAAACAACAACAGAAAATAATCAAGTAAGAGCCAAAATCTTCATCAGAACAAACTAAACCTCAGACAGTGTAAAAACAGAAACAACAATCATTTTTGTTCATTTCAGCCCAATGATTGTCACCACCAGTGATCCGAATAATATTAAAGAAATATAAAGATATTAAAGAAATATCTTTTATATATATATATATATATATATATATATATATATATATATATATATATATATATATATATATATATATATATATATATATATATATATATATACATAAAGCATAACATGAATTTTGCTTCATGTTCTAAAGTAAAAAATGAAATAACTTAAACTCGTCTTGTGTGTTACTAAAAACCTAAAACCTAAACATCTGATTGGTCGACCGCAGCAGCAGAGAAATCACCTTTTCTATTGTATTTTTTGCCTCCCTGAGTCACTGAGTCTCCAGTACTGAGTGGTCTGTAAAACATGGTCTGGACTTGTTTTACAGACCTCTTTCCATCCGTAATAGTAGGGAAAATTGTGCTGCACTTTGAAACCATGAGTTATGGTTTTAAATCAACTGATGATGCTGCAGTTTTCTTAGAACAAGTTAAAGTTGAGTTAACTGAGTGAAGCTTATGGCTCTACAGGACAGAACAGTGCTGGGTGAACTGAAAGCTTCTATAAAGGAGTTGGTGTTATGATTTGTACTTCCTGCTTAACTTATGTTACAGCTAAATATGGTGAAGGTGTTATTGCACATGCACTGTCCAACCTAACAGCTCTTAAGGATACGCAAAAATCAATGAAAATAGAAAAACAAACTTTTAAACAAAATTGTTTTTCTGCTGCAAAATTTCAATTCAAGCAAATCAGCAATTTATCTTCACAAAAGTTTAAAAGCTTTAAAAATATTCCAACTTTAAAAAAATCTAATCTGCGATTATAAAGCAGCTGAAGCAAATACAGAGTAAAGACTGAGGCTCAGTTTCTAAATCCAACTTTCTTCTGGTTTCAGATTCACTGAACAAACTGCAGTCATGAGATCCAGAACCAGAGTCCAGAACCCGAGTCCAGAACCTGAGTCCAGGGTCTTATCAGGGCTGTGTGGGCGTAGAGTAGATCTGGTTCTGGTCTGTGGTAGCAGGACTGAGATTCTGGTAGGTTGAGTCCTGAGAGGAAACGTTCTTATATCCGACGTTCTGAAAGAAGAAATGATAGTTGAAAACATTATAGAGCGAAAGAGTTTGTTCCAGTTTAAGAAGGAACATTTTTACAATAATCTACTCAGGTTTTAAGATTTTACTGAAATCAAACTATTAATTTGTACAACCTTCTGCAAACTCTTTTCTCACAGCTTTATATTATTTTTCACTCTAATCAAAGAGAATAAAATCACCTCCATCTTTATTCCATCGTCTCCTCTCCTCCTTGAATCTGTGAAACAAAAAGTTTTATTAGGAGAAAATGTCTGAAGCCCAGACAAGGCTGGAAGAAAAACATGAAATCATCAGATGGATTCAACAATTATAAATATGGATGATCATTTATCATGATCATCGTTATAAATATGGATGATCATTTGAAAACAGTAAAGCATAATTAGAAATTACTTTGATGTCAAAATGTTTAAAGTTTTCCTCCATGAATAAATTTCTCCTGCTGTCATTAAAAATCAGCGATTTTAAGGCTTTTCTACGTCTTTAGCAGACAACAACTGTGGAAGAAGATTTAATCTCAAATGAATCACAGGTGACATTTTCCAGTCTATTAAATTAAACCAGTTTGTTGCTGGAAAATAGAATTCACTTAATTTAGAATTAGTCTCAGAATAAAGTTTGGTTTAGTCTGTGGCTTCCTGCGGTTCCTTTAACTGACTGCTGGTGTTTGTTGGTGTCTCACCTCTCACAGATCTTCTCCTGCAGGAAACCAGCAGAACTGCTGGGATCAGAACCATCATGGCAGCCAGAGTCACACCAACGACCACAGGAACATCTGCAGAGGGTCAACAAGCTGTTCACACTGACACCTGCTGGCGGATCACGGTAAGGAGCACAGACTCTATAGGGGGTTTAGACTCATAATGTTTTAGTGTTTGTAAAGTTTCTCTGTAGAAATGTTTCATCCAGATCAGAGTTACTTTCTGACAGTAACATGACATCACAGTTTTGTTCTGATGTTTCTAAAGAAAATGAATCATTTTTAAGTTTCTTTCTGAACATTAAAACATCTGTAGAAAATTATTTTCACTTCAAAAGATAAACAAAAGTCCAGATGCTACATCAGCTCAGAAGGTAAACAGCAGATACATACATATTATTTATTACTCACAGTGGCTGGATGGGAGCTGAGGTGCTGCAGGAGTGAAGACTGCTGGAAAAAGACCAAACAAGACTGAAGATTGGTTTTTAGCAAATCTGCAGATCTGTTAACATTTCCCACAGCAGCTCAGTGTTGAAACTCAAACTGTTTCAGTGTTTGAATGCTATTTCAAACCAATCAATCAAGTTTTATTTGTAAAACACATTTCAGCAACAAGGCAGTTTAAAGTTCTCTACATCATGAAAACGCAAAAATCAAAAGTTTAAACATTAAATTTTTCCAAGTGCCGTCATTACACATCAAAATGTTGGTTAGTGTTGCATTTATTATTATTAAGAGCAATTCTTAACAAGTGGGTTTGTGGTCAAGATTTAAAAGATCTCAATGTTTTGGCTGTTTTATAGTTTTCAATAAGTTTGTTCCAGATTTGTGGTGCATAGACGCTGAATGCTGCTTCTATTTAAACTCACCATCGGAGACGGAGACGTTAAAATCCACATATGAATTTTTCCTAGAGCTTAAATATGAAAGGCATCTGTATCGTCCGGAGTCAGACGTGGTCAGATTTTTAATGGTGACATAAAAAACAGCTGAAGATTTGTGTTTGCCATGTCCAATGCTGTATCTGCTGCTCTGAGCTCTGACTCCATCGGTGTAAACAAGAATGTTTTCTCCTTCTTCACATTCTCCTCTGCAGAAATATTTGGTTTTTCCAGAGAAATTGAAGGAACAGGCGACTGTCAGTGAGCTGCCAGCTTCTTTATGGAGGTGATGATCTTTGCTTCCATCCAGCAGATCTGTTAAAATAATCATCTGTTACTTTCTGATCTCAGCATGATGCAGTCTGATTACATTAATCCCAGTTTCACACTGGGAGCTGCCCAGTTCAACCAGTCTGAAGCTGGAAGAGTTAAACCAGCAGAAACTGGATTCATCATTTTATCTCATCAACAATATTTGGCTCAAAATTGAAAATCACAAAATCATTTCAGAATAATCCAGTTTAGCTTTGTGTAGTTTATATGCATCGATAATTTAGCTCAGCAGGTTTAGTTTCATGTTTTCCTTCAACCAACTTCAGTTTAAGACGAACTTCAGCAGCTCTGTGAGCCACTGAAATGTTCTTCATGTCTTTTTGAACAAAAAGCAGCTTTATTAGAAACTCACCTTCTGCAACAAAAGCTTTGAATTTTATGAATGTAGAAGGAGAATCAGTCAGTCCACATCTGTACAGTCCTGAGTCAGAAAGGGTCAAATTGGAGACTCTTACAGTTAGATTGTAAGACTTGTCACAAACTCTTTCAGAATATTTAATGCTGCTTCTTCCTCTTGCTGCTTTATTAGATGTTGTGTTAAGAAGAACATTTTCTCCTTGACAGAAAATCCGCCGTGGTCCTGGTGAGAGATTGTAGCATGTAATGTCAAGGTCTTCTCCAGGTAGCCAATAGTAACGTCCAATTTCTTCTATAGATCTGTTGTTCCCAACCTGCAGAGCTAAAAGAAAGAAAGAACAGCTGATATAAAAACATCAATCTCACATTTTCTACATCCAAAATAAACAACAATAATTTCTTGTTATTCTTCAAGGCTGTACAATGCCAGGTGGACAAACAAAAGAAAAAGAATAATTTACTAAAATCACCTCAGAAAGAACAGAGTTCATCTGAAACCTGCAGGTTGTTCCTCCAACATGCAGCTGAATTAAAAACTAAACCCTCTTAAAATCCTGTGTGAACCTAATCAGAACCCACAGATTAGGGTTCTGTGGGTTCTGTGTAAGTTCAGCTCTCTAAACATACAGAGAGCTGAATGTTCAACACGTCCACCAGAGGGCGCTAGAGACTGGATAAGGAACAACAGACTGATGCAAATAAATATCTGAACTTTTTAATAGAAACATTTAAACAGTCAGAAAATGACAACAGTTCTACATTAACATAATGTAACCCGAGTGTAAATTCTAACTTCCATTCTCTGGTTTTTCCAATCTCTTATCTCCTTTATCAATATCACAATAGTTCTAATATAACATCAGTAACTCTCACAAGATTTACTGAACAGCCAATCACTGTTGAGTATTAGGGTCACATGTGTTACCGCAGCTTATCTGTTAGTTATATTAGGTGGAGCAGGGAAGTATGAAAGATTAGGACATGTGAGATATTTGTGTGAGATATAAACTGCAGATCTTCCCAGGTTTGATGTCGAGCTGAAGGTCCAGGCCTGGAGCCCAAGAAAGATTGTACTTGTGGTGCATGAAGACTCCTGCTTCTCCTGCCAGGCTGGTAGGAGGCTCCTTGCAGTCAAAGAACAATTTTTCCCCTCTCTGATCTGACTTTTGTTCTGCACCAAGCACCTTATAGTTAATTTGCCTGGGACCTCTAACCAACTCCAGCTTGGTTGGATGAACTGAAGGGTGTGGGTTCATTAATTATGGAACTGTTGGATTGATCAATTTTGTTTCTTTTTTTTGTTTATTGCATTGTATATGGCCATTTGGATGTTTTCACTGATGTTGAAATCGGCCTAGAAATCAGAAGAACTTAATCAGGTTCTGCTGGAACCAAAACCCAAATCAATCCCTGGACGTATCAGAGAATCAGCAACAGAACAGATGAATGTTCATAGATCTGAGTCAGCAAACAGGATTTCAGCTTCTTATAAAACACCAGATCAGAATGCATCACAGCAGCATTAGCATCATGCTAACCAAAGAACGTGAGCTTCAACCGTTCTCAATTGATTATCAGCGAAGAATAAATGACAGCAGCTGATGAATACAAACACTAAACACAAGAAAAGAGCAAAATGGCAGCAAAGACTAAAACACACTGAAAGTCAGAAGCTGTATCTCACCGACCGCCTGCAAAACCTTCTGCTTTGTGATTCAAGATGGAGAATTTGGTCTGAGGTTTCCCATGACTGACGTCGCAATCATTAACTTTATCACCATTGTTATTGGAAAAATATTTATCGTTCTTCCCTAGCAACCAGACATGATTGGCTGTCTAGCTGCAGTCAGAGGCGACAGTCTGCAGAACCAGAACAGACCTGACAGGATTCTGTTGGAGAAATTTACTGTTGAATGAGGAAAATGTTGTAAATAACTCAGATTACATGTTGGGCCTCAATATAAAGAAATATTTCCCCTCCACATGTGAGAGGACAGTGCCCCAGCGCCCCCTATGGACCATCCGCCTATAGACTCTGGACTTGATTTGACAGGAACTTGAAGCCGACGGCTCAAACTGCCCAGCTGCTCATTTTTCAGATGTAAGTTTGTGTGATTCTTCAAGACGTCTTCATAAATGTAAACTTCTGCACATTATGACCAACTGCATCAAAACGGAACCATTCCTGGGCTGATTGGGGCGTGCTGTGGTGGCGCAGCGGGTTAGCACGCCCCACGTTTGGAGGCCTTAGTCCTCGACGCGGGTTCGACTCCCGGTCCCGACGACCTTAAAATGGCGCCGGCTCAGCTGGCTGCCTGCAGACGCAGCTCCCGTTGTGTGTGTGTGTGTGTTAATCTGTGTATAAAAAATTCTTGCTATAACTGCGAAATAATTTCCCTGCTGGGATGAATAAAGTAATTCTTCTTCTTCTTCTATAAACCTCCTGACTGATATTTTACTATCAACCAGATTCACATTTTTCTTAAATTGACTTTCTGCTTTTTGATTTAGTGATAATGGAAGTTAGAGGAAGAACAGAAGTGAGGTTTTTATTCTAGGTTCCTGTTTTTAACATTTAATAAGATGCACTTATGATTACAGAAGAAGATAAATCATTCTTAGATTACTTCCTGAAAGAAGCTGCTGAGTGAACAAACATTCTAGTTCAAGTTTAAAAAATAAAAAATGAGCTGAGAGGAAAGTTTCCACAGAATTACCAACATTCAGCTAAAATGTTTTGGGTCGGGTCACCCAGAGTTCTGGTCCAACGCACATATAAGGAGAAGACGATCATCCACCGACTCTCAGACCCAAATAACTAATTATCTGTTTTTATTACTGAAGGAGAAAACCACAGAAACCAGTGGATTCACTGGGAGAACATGGAAACTATCGGAACCAGAACCGATAGTTCTGGTTCCGATAGCAGAACCGTTCTGCTGTGAGGAACCGACCACTGCTCCAGCATGAAGCCAGGAGGAAACTTCCAGGGTTTATCAGCGTTTCCCTGATTCACTTTCTGTGTCCTGATTATTATTTTTGAAGGACTGAAAGTTACAGAAACAATAATAAAATAAACTCACAGAGGATGAAGCAGCAGAACAAGATGCGACCGGCCATCATGCTAAAGCTCTGATGTTTCCTGATCCTTCTATCGAAGCTCTTCTTGTCCAACTGAAGCAGGTCCTTTTTGGGATGTGGTAAAATATTACAACTCTTGTGCTCTTCTCACAGTTTTTAATTTCCTTCCTTAAACTTGACCCATCAGTTCCTGTTCAGGCTGAGCTGAAACTATTTAAGTTATCGCAAGTCGTTTCTGGTTTTGCTGTAAAGTCTTAGTTCTCACCACTTTAAATAAGATCAGTGTGTCTTTCTGTTTAATGTTTTATTTCAGGCCTTTTATATTTCTTTACTTTCTGTCCTGCATTTTATTTTTCATCTTCCCTTCACCTGCTTTCTTACACAGAGCTGTTCATCTCCTTATTTCCTTCAGCTCTGCTCTCTTCCCTCCTGCTTTGCTCTTCTGGTTGTTTTGAATCTTCTCTCTCTCTCTGCCTGTCAGCCCCTCAGTTTCTATCTCCTCTCTGGTTCCTTCTGTTGCTCCCTCCGTTAATCTGCCAGTTTCCTGATTCTCGCTGCATGTTCAAGGTTATCCGGCAGCTATTAGGTTTACGTCCTCTTTATAAATTATTATCAGAGACTTGGCTTGCATTCATCTCTGCAATTGGATCCTTCATTCATCGCTGAACATGACACTTTTTCTGAGAAAATGATGTTTCAGTTTAAAGGCAGAAGCCAACATGGCCTCCAAGAAGGAGGCGGAGCCTGAAGAGTCAGTAGATGGAAGAAAGATCTCACAGATGTTAAACTGTATCAGATGGTTTACGCCCATCCATCTGACTGCAGGTCAGTGAGTAGAGTAGTTCCTCTGGCGATTGGAAGGTTGTGGGTTCAATAGTCACATCTGGCCTACTGGTCACCCAGTTATGAATGTGTAAAACTGGGTGAATGTGACTTTAGTTTATGACTAGAAACATTCTATAAAAATTCAGACCATTTAAAATCCATATTACAAACCACTTTGCTAATTTAACTTCTGACTCTGCATTTTGAAACTATGTTTCTCAGTAGGGTGTACTCAGGCTGTGGTCATACATTCTTTGGCTGTTTCAGGGTCTCTCTCATTTTAAATCCAAATAATCTTCCGCTGGCCACGCCCCCAACTCAATGTTACACTCACACATGAAAATGGCTGCAAATAAATGCTAAATTATACAACTGTCCATCTTGGAAAAGCAGAAGTGGAGCCTCCTGCACAACCAACAAGAGTGCAGCAAGTGGTTTCTGGATGGTGAGTCAACAAAAAAACACTTGTCTTTTCCAGCAGCCATTGCGCAGCGCATTCAGCGGTAAAAACAACTGAACAAATGTGCTGGAGCTCTGCTTGGGTTGCTTGGTAACAGGTTGTCTTGGCTTGGGTTGCTAGGTAACAGGGAAGTGCCCACAGAATGTTACTAAAAAATTGGGAAGTTTTCTAGACACCAAAAAATATGAACTTACTGCCAAGAATCGTCTGGGTGTTTTTAAGAGCTTAGTCTGTTTTTAGAAGCAGTAGAAACCCAAATGGAAGTATAAAAACAGAAAAATGTGAATTTAGCACAATGTATCCTCTTTGAGTACCTTTCTAACCAAGTGAAGAAACGGCCGTGTGGTGAGTGCATGAGACCTGAAATCAACTCTCTTTATTTCATGTCACAAGAAAGTCTCCAAGTCCTGCATAAGGCCATCAGATCCCGGACAGCGATTTATTGATCCATTCTGTTAACTCTGTGATGTTTTCTGTGGGTAAAGTTAAAAATGTCTCCACATCTGCTCCCAGTGGTCAGATGTCAGGTGGCTTCAGATTTTCCCATCAGTTTAAAATAAAGTCAGAGATAGAAAACATGGTGTCACCAACTGCAACAGTACAAACATCTTTTATAATATTACATTAGCAACATATCAATAACTGTAGTTATTTATACTTATGCATAAAAATAAATTTTTTATCAACTTGATTTTACATTGGGAAATTTAAACTAAGTGTTTAGAAAGAAAATGAAACAGTTTTGACTTTTTCCCAACACATGGAACAGACAGCTGGTTGTTCCAGTTTGAATCTGTTTCTATCGTCTACATGGACATTTTAAAATGAATTTAAATAGTTTTAGACTGTATGCTGTTATATTTATGCATGTTTGAACTATAAAGTGATTTGTGGTTTTTGTCCCATGAAAGATTTTATATAAATAATCTTTTTTTTCACGTTAGCTTATATTCATATTTCATATTTTTTCATTATCCCAGCACTGAGCTCTTTTACAGAAGAAAAATAATTTTAGCATTTTAGCATTTAGCATCGGATCCATTTCCACCCAGACACCATGATGTGATGCAGTCTGTAGGGTCAACCACAGGTGAAGCAGCTCCGTCTGAATCATGCTGCTGGTGATGCTTGTAGGAGCTGCAGCTTCTGTTTCTGTGTTTTAGGGTTTCAGCTCCGCTTCACGCTTCCTGCTGATCTGTGAGGATAAACATGGCTGCTGCAGAGCTGAAGCTAAGTTATGGTGGAGTAAAGCGACTCATCATGGCTGCTTCCATCAACCCGAGGATCAGCGTAGAGAACATCAGTCACGGTTCCACAGGAAGCTCTGGGACGAGACGCCTCCTTCCTGCTGGAGAACTTTACTTCTGCATAGACGACCTGAACCGAGACGTCTCCGGCCTGAAGGAAGAAAAGAAACGTGAGGAAAAGTTGGAATATAGAGTAAAATTAATGACGTTTAAAGGAACTTAGTGATTGTTCCAGATTTGTGGTGCATAGAAGTTGAATGCTGCTTCTCCATGTTTGGTTGTGGATGTAGAGCAGAACCAGAACCAGAACCAGAACCAGAGCCAGAGCCAGAGCCAGAACCAGAACCTGAGAGGTCTGAAGGTCTGAAGGTCTGAAGGTTGATCCAGGGGCAGCAGATCTTTAATCTGTTCAGTGATTTATAAACTACCAGCAGTAGTTTAAAGTCTGTTCTCTCAGTGAAGGACTGTAGAACTAGGTGGTGTAGAACTTTGTGGTGCAGAACTGGGTGGTGCAGAACTGGGTGGTGCAGAACTGGGTGGTGTAGAACTTTGTGGTGCAGAACTGGGTGGTGCAGAACTGGATGGTGTAGAACTGGGTGGTGCAGAACTGGGTGGTGTAGAACTGGATGGTGTAGAACTGGGTGGTGTCTCTATCCTCCTGGTTCTAGTCAGAACTCCAGCAGCAGGTTCTGGACCGCTGGTTTGTCAGTCAGACCTGCTGCAGGAATCAAAGCCACTAAAGAGAAACTAAAGTTTCTGTGATCTGAGACTTCAGTCTCTGGAGATTTTCCTCCGGTGACAGAAGGCCGACTTTCTAACTGACTTTATGTGGCTCTGGAGAATCAAGTCAGAGATCAGATCAGCTGAAATCTCTAGTTTTCAGCTGGAACAATTAAAGCTGTGTGCTGATTCTAGATCTATAACTCTAGATCATTCCTCTTTAGACCCAAAGATAATAACTGCAGCTTTGTTTCTGTTCAGCTGGAGCATAATGGAAGCATATAGATATTCAGTAGGGGGATCCCTCTGTCTGCTCCAATGAGAAGTTATTGAAACAAAGAAGTTCCTGTTCTTTAGTCGGGACTGGAACCTCTTCCTGCTTTGATTATCTCCAGATCGTTCTCCTGATTCTTTGGTCTTTATGGTATTTTTGTCCTCTGATGTTCTTAAACAACCTCAGAGACCAGAAACTCTGAACTCTGTTTATTAATTAGTAAATTGTGTAACGTTAAAGAATGTGGAAGATAAATGTGGTTTGAATGTTTCTGTAAGGATCGACTTACCGGTTGCTGAGAAGTGGTTGCAGTTCCAGAGCTGCAGCCTCGGTTGGTTTCAGCTTCTGTTGGTTTGGTGTTTGTGGTTTCACTGTAAGCTGAGTAGATTTCCACATCAGCAGATCTCCACTCATCAGCTTCCTCTGTGATGTCTTCATTCATTTTGGAGTTCTTCATCAAAAGAAGTTAGTTTTTATTCATCTCAGTTTCAAAAATAACTTTTAAGTGCTTCCAAAATGTTTTCATGCTCACCTCAGTAGCAGGAGGATTCTCTGTTTGCACAGGAAAAACTGAAAAACATTTCAGAATTTAAACTCTGTTTGTTTTCTAAATCTTTTTTCTATAGATTTATTGGTTCTGCATTTCCATTCTTCTCTAAAATCACAAATTTTCCTCATCTATGTTTATCAAAGTTCATGGAATATTTCAGCTACTGGTTTAAACTACAGACTAAACACACACAGTAATTCTAACATGTTACTTTACAGCAACTACATTTATAACAACATCTGTGTTTTTCATGTGGCTTGTTCAGTTTACTTTGGACCGATGTCTGACCAACACCAGAATCATGGAGGACCCTGATGAACGTCAGATGATAATAAAGTTGTTTTCAGTGTTTCAGGTGTTGCTGATCTTTATGGTCTCCATGCACCTTCAGGGTTGGTGAATTTATACCAGAAACATTTGGATCTCTGTCATGTGGAGCCACCAGAATTATAAACCCAAATGTTCTGCATATATTCGTCTTTGTGTGAGTGTGTCGGGGTGAGTGTGTGTGTTTTCCGGTGTCTTACCTGTGTGATGTTTTTCAGATCTTTCTCTGCAGCAAACCAGCAGAACCACAGACGACAGGATGATGATGATAACCAGAGTCAGAGCCACAAACCGCAGAACATCTGCAGACCCTGTTGGAGGAGAAACATGTTTGTTACTCTGGGTTTCATGGGGAGCTTTGGTTCTGGTACTGGGCAACAGGTCCTTGTGTCTTCCTGCTGAACGCATCTGAAGCATGCAGACTGTAGAAATAATTACAATAATGGAGCTTCAGTTCAACATTAGATGTGATGTTTTGATGGAGAGATGAGCTGATCACCATTTTGACGTGTGAGTGTTACAGAAGGACTGAGCTGAAGGTTTTCTCCATCACTCACTGTGGTTTGGTGAATCTTTAGATGTTGAGTTCTCCTGATTCAGACCAGAGGTTTCAGAGGGAAGTGAAAGTGTGAAGCTTCCTGAACTGGAGCTGAAACTGGTTCCAGTTGATGCTGTGGAGGCTGATGGGTCGACTGCTGGGAGACAGAAGATTTAGTTAAAGATGCTGTAAGAGTTCTGGTTTAGACAGCCGAGCATCGAACACGGAGACGAGGATACAGAGCTGCTGGGTGCAAACTGGTGAAGTGAAAGTAATTCCACTGCAGCTTTATGAAATACACATCATCAGAAAACCTTTCTGTCTAACAATGTGCTTTTCTAAATTCATGTTTCCTTTTAGCTAATTTTTTTAGTAATCCCAAATCCAGTGATGTTCAGAAAGTTTTATCTTCTTTGTAAAAACTCACCAGTTCTGACAGTGACCTGAAAGTCTCTGTATGAACTACTGGAACCAGTTCCATCCAGTTTACATCGGTACCGTCCAGAATCAGACTGGACCAGCTGTTTGATGGTCACCAACAGAACTGCTCCTGATTTTTGTTCTTCATATTTCATATTGTATCTGCCTTTCTCATCTCTGACTCCATCAGTCTGAACTAGAACTTCTTCTTTTCCACATTCTCCTCTGCAGAACAGTCGTTTTCCTCCAGAGCGTTTAAAGAAACAGGCGACAGTCACTGAGCTGCCAGCGTCTTTATAAAGGTGAGGAACTTTGTTTCCATGAAGCAGAGCTGTTAAAATAATCATCAGTTAGTTTCTGTTCTGAACTTGGATCTGTTAATGCAGCAGAAACTGGAGGAGAAACTCAAACTGTTCCTGATTCCTTCAGTTCAACAGAAACTCACCGTCTACAACAACCAGCCTGAACTCTTGGTATGAAGCTGATGATGAAGAGTCGCCCAAACCACATCGGTACCGTCCTTCATCAGACCGGGTCAGCTCTGAGACGCTCACATAGAGAGAAAAAACATTAGCTCTGGATTCTTTAACATATTCAGTTCTGTATCTTCCTCTCTGATCGGTGGGTTGTCTTGTTTTAATCAGGATGTCTCCTCCTTCACAGTTTTCCTTGCAGAAGATCTTCCAGTTTTCAAACAGAGAAACAGCACATTGAACTCTGACCTCTTCTCCAGCTGCTCCATATATATTATTCGGTGCATTAGCAGAACTGCTGGTTCTGTCCTGCAGAGCTGCAGAGAAGAGCAACAAGTTGCTGTTATTTCTTCCTGTGAGAAACCGCACTGATCACAGTTCTGCTCATAGTTACAGGAAGAAAATAATATTTACTGTGTTGTAAAGTGTGAGAGGCCAGGCTCAGAAATAAAAAGAGCACAATGTGAGAAATACGCAGTTTTAGATTCACATCAACGAAAACAAAGAAAAGTTAAACTCAGATATAGAACATCTAGAAGTCGTGCCAGTAAACGTATCTAACCTCCAGAAGACGACATACGGTCAGAACTTTAGATGTTCCTCTGTGGGATACCACCAGGTCCAGTCCTGGGCCCCCTCCCATTTCACATAACAACAAGCTCCCAGTGACTCAGATTAACACAGGAAATAAGATTAGTTACCATAACAACCCAGATGATAAACAGCTCTACATTACGATGTCACCGGGTGACTCTGAACCGTCCAATCACTGAACAGACGCTGAGAACAGAGAAATGTGTGGATGTGCTAAAAAACAGACAAAGCCTGCATAACACTAATGTTTACTATGGATACAAAATGTCTTGCACATTTAATTTCTTCCAATAAGCTGCAGTAGAAGTAATATTGCTGCACATTTTGCAAAAAATTGTTTGAAAGTTGTAACATTTTGAAAAGGAAAAAGCTTACAAAGCTGGCAAGGTACCAATGTTTTGTTTAAAAAGATTTACTGTTTAGTTAAAAAATGCCTCCTGCAGAATCATTTTCACTTTTCTCTTGAGAATCACACTGACTGATCATTCTTCATGAAATGCTGTGAACTGGGTTCATAAACTGAACATGGAAATTGCTTCAAGACTTAAAACAATAAAATGAGATGCAACAGCTTCAAATTTCAAATGTTGCAGCTCAGCTTTTGTTCACTTTTTCTCACAATACAGAATGATCATAAACTGTTTATAGTTTTTTATTTTTTGGCCTTTTTGCTTTGCACGTTTTCTTCAGTTTCTTCGTGTTTCCAGCAGATGCAACCTCAGAGTTCTGTGGTTTTGTTGTGAGACATCAGCAGGATTAACGATGAGAGCAGGTAAGATGATGCAGGTTGGTAATAAACATCCCACAACAAACAGCAACATTTCCTGCCTGAATAACTCTGGAGCGAAACGACCAAAACAGCAAAAGTACGAAACGCTGACAGGCCAAAATGAGCAGCAGCGTTTAGCAACCAGAATGGACCCAAAAGCTCAGCTGTGTTGGAACAGTTTGGCTTTAAATATGCAGATCAGAAACTCAAGAACAACTAATACAGGAAGTGACTGGAACACATTTTACCTAAATTTAAACAAATGTGAAAAGTTCAGTAGCTTTAAGTCCTGCTTCACCTGCTGCATGGAGGGAACATTTCCTTCTTCATGCTAACCGTGATTTTATGACGACTTTGGACAGATTGTGTATTTTAATACCTGCAGAATTAGATAAGTTTTGTCTTCATTCAATTATTCATATTTAATTAAGCTTAAAAGAATCAAAATGAATATTCATAACTCGATTTGTTTCACACTCTGAAGAAGTTTCACTGATCTCACTCAGCAGATTAAACTGGAGATACTCAGACGTGATATTTTTTAATTCTAATCAAACTTTCAGACATTAGTTTCATTGTGTGGGGAACCATCTCTGCAGTCACTCAGAGCCGAAGCACTTTCAGAACAAAGTTAAAGACAAATCTTTAAAAAGATGAACCAACTGATCAGAATGAGGAACATTTACTCACAGAGGAAGAAGCAGCAGAACAAACTGAGCTGGATGTTCATGATGAAGCTGTGATGATCTGCTGCTGCAGGTTTTCACACGTTTTGCTGTTGAATCGAACGACTTCCTCCTCCAGGCGTGATGCAGAGCATCTCTCTTCCTCTGCCACCGTGAGCCACATCCACACCGAGGCTCACGATGCTTTCAGTGATCTGAGAGGAAAATGGTCTCATCTCAAAATCATTTTTTAAAAAGTGGATCAGAATCCAACAACTAGTTAAAAAGCTCGTTAGACGGGATGTATTTAAATGCTGGAAAGGACACAGCTTGTTGTTTTCTTTAGAATCCCCTGTTTATTACCTGTACCATACCAACTTTATTTATAAAGCACTTTAAAACAACCACAGCTGATACAAAGTGCTGTACATCAAAACACAACATAACAATAAAAAAACATGAAATAAAAACTTACAGTTTAAAAACAAAAACATACAATTTAAAACTAGATCCCGCTAGAGTTGAAAGCCAAATAAAATAGATGGGTTTCAAGACGAGCTTTAAAATGTATTTGTAAAAATAATTTTTAAAAAGTATTTATTTATTCTGGGTAACCAGAGGAGTCACTCAGTGTTTGTTGGAGTCTCACCTTTCAGAGTTTTTCTCCTGCAGGAACGTCTGCAGAGGTGCAACAAGCTGGTTTACACCGACACCTACTGGCGACTTGTGGAACTGACCGTATGTGTCAGCACTGGCACACTCCCTGTGGACATGAGGACATCGTTTATACTGGATCTATTCCCAAAATACAGCCAAACAGATTCAGGAGGTTTGCTTTGTGAGATGTTTTAATATTGAAAATAACTTTCTAAGGCAACAGAAATAAAAAAAATCAAAAGGAAAAACTTTTGACCAGTGGAGGCAGCAAGTTCATGAAATTATGCTATAGAAGAGAGAAGGATTCTGAATCAGTAGTAAAAATAGATAGCATGATTATTTATCTGTTGCCTTCACTGAGGTTGGATGTCAGATGTTTCATTTCCCTTTGAACCAGAAGTGACGTGTCGATGGTTTCAGAGGAAACTGAAGGTGAGAAACTTCCTGAACTGGAGCTGAACTGGTTCAGGCTGCTGGTGTGAACGTCGACGTTTGGATTCTAGACTCGACTCAAGTTACAATAAATAAATACATCTAGGACTTCAAACCCATATTTAGATTAAAATGCATCAATTTTGTCATCTTTATGTTTACTTCATTTTCAAATAAAAAAGTGAGAAATTTCACTGGTGCCAAATAACCGTTTTAACAGATCTGTGACTTCATAGTCTGTTTTTATTACAGTTTTATTCTATTTGCTATTTTTTAACTGTTTGTGTAATTATGAAGCTCTGTTCATTTTAAAGGTGTGAAACAAACAAATTTGACATTAAAATTTAAGTGAGTGGATTTTTCGGATTGCGTTCCTCTATTTTGCCACCGCAGGATAATATTGTTTCGTCATGACTTTTATTTTTTATGTTTCCACCTCTGAACTGCCTTGTTGCTGAGATTTGCTGAAGAAATAAACTTGCCTCATCTTTAGCTGGACTTTGAAACAGAATAAATGACGGTGAGGAATCTAAACATCAAAGTTTAATTTGTAATAAATGTTTTAAAACGTGAAAGACTCGAAGGACTCAGGAAGAAAAATCCCAGTTTGCTGCATTTTATTTACAGATGGGAAACAAAATGATTGGAATAAAAACAAACATTTTCAGTATGTAAACTTTGACCTCGTCAATCATAATCAACAATTCCTAATCACAACAACTAACTAGCTGAAATAAATCTATAACTTTTGTTTTATTCAGAATCACAGGGAGAAAAAACAAATAAATGCAGAGAAACATTTACTAATGTGTTTAGTTCATTCGTATTTCTTCAGGTTCCTGATTCAGGGAACAAACTGCAAACCTGAGAAACCAAATCCAGTCTGAATCCAGTCTGAATCCAGTCTGAATCCAGTCTGAATCCAGATTGAATCCAGATTGAATCCAGTTTGAATCCAGTCTGAATCCAGTCTGAATCCAGTCTGAATCCAGTCTGAATCCAGATTGAATCCAGTTTGAATCAGGCTCCCATGTTGACTGTAGAGCTGATCCGGTTCTGGTTCCAGGTGGCAGGACTCAGACTCCTTCAGGTAGTGGTTCCCATGACGATGTTCTGTAAATACCAACAAACAAACAAACAGGTATTTTCTGTCAGAATGACAAACATCAGCTGGTTCTGATCCGTGTTTACAGAACTTCACTCTGGATCTGAGCAGGATGAACCGTCTCACCGCTCAACAACAATAAAAACAACAACAACAATAAAAACATCAACAATAAAAACAACAACAACAAAAACAACAATAAAAACAACATCAACAATAAAAACAACAATAAAACAAAAACAATAAAAACAAAAACAATAAAATCAACAACAATAAAAACAAAAACAACAATAAAAACAACAACAACAAAAACAACAACAACAATAAAAACAACAACAATAAAAACAACAACAATCACCTCCAGGACAACAGAAAGCTCACCTCCACATTTGGTCCATCTGAGCTCCTGAAACCTGAAACAGTTTAACGGTTAAGTTCTTCCATAAACAGAATTTCGCCTTAAGCCCAGATTTACAGCCTGTTAACTTGGTTTCTAATTTTAGGACGAAAAAAGAGGAAATAATAAAGAAAATACTGAAATCAATTTGATCGAAGCATCAATAATATTCACTATGAAAACAGTTTGGATAATTAAAATCCTAAAAGCATTTCTAATTTTGCTGTAGCTTAAATTTTCTGGTTGAATTTAGGATATTTTTGTGTTTTCAGGTGAAATAAAACATTCTTACATAGCTGAGCATCTTCTTCAGTCTGGGAGCCGTCGTCTTCATCGGCCTCAGCTGCTGCTCTGGTGTCGGGGATTTCATGGTAAACCGCGTAAAGCTCCACATCAACACCTCGCCACAGTCCGTCCTCCTCTCTGGTGTTCTCGTAAAGCGTGGCCGCCTTCCAGACCAGACCAGATGTGATTGTAGTTTTAGTGAGAAATATTTTAGGAAGCATTTAGAAGTTCTTCATCCTCACCTCAGGAGTTTCCTCTGGTTGCTCAGCAGGAGCTGAAAAACATTTCAGAAGAAACTCAGGTGATGAAGGCGTCCAGAATTATTCTGGGTTTGATCAAAGAAAAGTGAAATAAAGAAAAACTGGATCTGGATCCACCTTCATTTGGAAACAGTTACAGAAACTCAAAGCAGGTCTGGGTCCTAGTTACCATGACAACAGAAACAAACCAGATGATCACTTTGTGTTACGTCTAACATGTTTGTAAGTTTTCATTTAAAAGCTTTTGTCCTAAATTATTCTGGAATTTTGGTCAAGGGGCCGTAAAAAAGATAAATACACATAAATACAAAAACACAAGAATAATTAATGACTTCAGATACTGGATTGAAAAGAAAAATTGAACAAGTGTGTGCGTGTGTGTGTGTGTGTGTGTGTGTGTGTGTGTGTGTGTGTGTGTGTGTGTGTGTGTGTGTGTGTGTGTGTGGGTGTGTGTGTGTGTGTGTGTGTGTCTTGCCTGTCTGAGCTTCATCAGATGTTTTCCTCCAGTGCAGCAGCACAGCCAGAGCTATGATGATGATGATGAAGGGCGGAGTCAGGACCAACAGCAGAAGGTCTGCAGAGGTTTTAGAGAAGATCTGGTTAGTTTGGTGGCACCGACTGCTGCTATCACAGACCAACAGCGCCCCCTAGGTGCTCTCTCACCGTATCAATACATCTTTTCAATAAAATTAGCTTGGCCTGAAATGATTAATCAGATTAATTGTGATTAATCGATTATTAATTGAATTATTTGTCCATTTGTATTATTTAATTAGAGCCTGGATTATTAAGCTAAACTTATGGTGGAAAAAAATCAGCCACTGACCTTTAAAAGCAGATTTCTGATAACAGGCAACCAAAAAATAAACATTTTGAATAAGTAATACATGTATTTTTATGTATTTATAGCAATATTACATAAATCTCTTACTGCTGTTGGATTTAGTGTCGGATGCTCTCTGCATCCCCTGGCAGAGATTGGTGGTTTCTGAGGAAACTGAAGTAGTGAAACTTTCTGAAGTGGAGCTGAAACTCTGTGTGGTTGTTGGTGTGAAGGTTGATGGATCAGGTACTGGAAAATAATCAGAGACAACCTGGATTTAATATAAGGAGCTATAAACGGAGGCAACAGAAGAAAGAACAGCCTGGAAAATTAGAACTATGGGCAGATATACAAACATCGTCTCTCAGTCGTTTCCTCATATTTGAAAAGATATGAACCCAAAAAAGGACCCAATAGAAGAATCTATTAGAAATATTCACAAGATTATATTTTCAAAAACTCACCATCAGTGACGGTGATGTAAAAGTCTCTGTGTAGATCTGAGCGAATCGTTCTGTCCATTTTACATCGGTACCGTCCGGAGTCAGACTGGGTCAGCTGTGTGATGGTCACCAACAGAACTGCTGATTTTAGTCTGTTTTCATATTCAATGCTGTATCTGCCTCTGTCAGCTCTGACTCCATCAGTCTGAACCAGAACTTCATCTTTTCCACATTCTCCTCTGCAGAACAGTCGTTTTCTTCCAGAGTCTCCAAAGGAACAGGCGACTGTCACTGAGCTGCCAGCTTCTGTATGGAGGTGAGGAACTTTGTTCCCATCCAGCAGATCTGATCAAATAACCACCAATAATCATCAATCAATAATCATCAGTTAGTTTCTGATGCAGGCTGATCACATTAATCCCAGTTCACTGGAGTCTCAGTTTTATAATTCCTAAGGGGAAACAAGAGAAGTCATCCAGTTGCCTTCTACCAAAGCTCTTAGGATTAACTCCAGTTTCACCAGAGTTAAACTGGGAACTGCCCAGTTCAACCAGTCTGTGATGGGAACAGTTAATCAAACAGAAAAATTCATCTAAATTCACTGATTCATTATCTTACTCTATAAGGGTTTGTAGTTGAACCTACTTTGAAAATGTGGAGGATTAAAAGCTGATTTTATTTTTACAACTTTTATTTCAGAGAAAAAAAACTAAAAAGAACAAAATAAGAAACAAACATGGTTGTGGACACGACCATCCAAAAACCAGATGAAGGTTTATGTCATTTGATTGACTGAAATCCTCATCTGTAATGTTTTCAGCAAAAGATCAAAAACCCAAATTTGTGTTGGCTGATTTGAATTTCACACAGATTTAAACAATTTATGTTCTCCCCAGAAAAGTTGATTAATTTTCCCAAGACCTGCTGGTTTCTAACAGGTCCATCAGCACCAGGTTTCAGTTCACCAGTAACCAACATTTCTCAGAGACTCACCGTCTACAACAACCAGCCTGAAGTCCTGGAATGAAGCTGGTGATGAAGAGTCGCCCAGACCACATCGGTACCGACCGGCGTCGGACCGGGTCAGCTCTGAGATGCTCACAGACAGAACCGAGAATGTTCTGGAAGCTTCTCTAACATATTCGGTTCTGTATCGTCCGATCTGAGCTGCGCCGTCACTGGTTCTGACCAGGAGGTTTTCTCCTTCACAGGTTTCCCTGCAGAAGAACTTCCAGGCTCCAGATGAGTGAAAGCTGCATGGAAAAGTTGTGTTTCCTCCAGAAACTCCATAATGTGACAAAGTTTCAGCAGATCTGACCTGCAAAGCTGCAGAAAATAACTGTTAATATCTGATCTTCTAGTAGGACAACAAGCTGCATTATTATCATGAACAGAACAAACAAACATTATTTACTGCTGGAACACAACATTTTTCTGTCTCTTCATAATAAAGAATTTGTTCAGATTCAGTTCAACATGCAGTAATTAAAATGTTCAAACAAGAGGAAACATTCACTCACAGCTCATAGACTAAAACAAGAAAATGAATCAAAAGTTATTTTTACCAGTTGTTGGTTTCATAAAGCTGTAATTCTTACTTCTTAAACACTTTTCTAAACACAATGTTTATAGTTATGATTTTGCTTTGCAGATCCTTACAAATGAGGATCTACTAAAGCTACTTAGAAGGAGAATCACAAGTAGTTGAAATGATGACGTAACAAATTATTAAACTGAACTTTAAGTTTTATTCTCTTAAATCTCTGGAAAACTTCATGAATTTCAAACTGAAGATCCTCAAATTCACTTCAGATCAGTTTCAGTGTAAAGTCTCATCAATCTTCTCTAACAAATTTACAGGAAGCACCAAACATTTTTAGTTTGGACTGAAAAATACTTCAAATGGACTCACAGAAGAAGATCAGACAGAACAAACTGTGATGGACGTTCATGTTGCGGCTCTGATGGTTTCCTGTCTCCTGACACGACTCTTCAAACACCTTCCTCCTTCAGCGTTACACTCTTCCTCTTCTCTGATCCTTGTTGCTTTGCTTCAAACTCAAAACTGCCAGCAGGGGTCTCTGTACTGCAAGTCTTTAATGACAAAAAGTTGTTTCTTGAGACAAATTGAAGTTAAATCCTGGTTGGGTTTGGCTTGTGTGCTGCTGCTGGAGGAGAGACGAGCCGCTAAATGGTCGTTTCCCAGTATCAGCTATCGATTCTCTCTTGGGTCTGGGAAAGTGCCAGTTAACTTTCTCTTTAGCGCTATGAAATATTTGAAAAGGGAAATTAAAACCATAAAGAAAGAAGAAGTGAAAAACATCATTTACGGTTTCTTTCTTTTTATTGTCCCACAATGGGGAACTTTCTGTGGACCAACAGCCAGTAGGCTCACATAAAGATAGAAATATGCAAATAGAATACAAAATACACAGATATTGAAGAGAAAGGGAAAACATTCAACATAAATATTATGTAGTTATAAAAAATAATATGTTCCAGTCCAAAGGAATGTGTAACTGAGTTGATTAATTTAGAAAAATGTACAAAATGTCCAAGTTTGTTTGAGCATTAAAAAGGCAGATTTCCTATTAGTGACAGTAAAAACTGTAACAGTATAAATGTTATTCAGAATGAATAAAGCTGTGAAAATACCAGCAGGGATGTAAAGACTTTGGGAGCAGAGATGGTTCTACAGTCAGACAGTTTCATCCTTCGTCAGTGATTATATTTGTCAGCCATCTTTACTGTGGGACAGAGGAAGAATCCGACCAAACCAGGTCTGTGAGGCTTCAATGATGCAGCAAAGATACATTTGATGAGTTAGACTCTGTGGCAGCAGAAGGTTTTCGGGCCCTTTGGGTTCAGTGTCATCTAACCCAAAGCTGTTCATGTAAAAATGCCTCAGTTATGGTTGTCAGACATGTTGACATTAAAAACCAGTCACAGCACCGCGAAGTGAAACTCTCAGAGGGGATGTGTCCCCAGGACAGATACTGCCTACTGGATGTGGGAACTTCTGAGGTAAGTAGAGCTTAATAAAAATGGCTCAGTGTCACTCCCTTGTGGTCGGGCAGAACTCTGCTGTAAGTCTGTCAGCCTGCAGACTCAGCCTTATTGTTTGGCTCCAAGTCAGAGTTTCCTCTTTTCTTCCTCCTGCGTTTCTCTTTATTACATCAGTCTGTACTTTTATCACTAAATATTCTGCACAATATAACCTTATGCTGTAAATCACCAAACGATGCTCAAGAAACACAGTAATTCATAAACTACAACTTTTTTTCTAATTTTAATCTAATCTTGGTGGTTTTCCTCAGTCACAAAAAACATTCATAAAGTTATTACAAATCTCTGGGGCAATGTTAATATATGCTTCTAAATCCAGAAATGCTACATTGGACAACAAACTATAAACTCAAAAGGTTCATTTCTTTCCAGAGAAAAGGCCAGACTCTCTAGCACCACCTAGTGTCAACCTGTGCACTTTCCTGACATCATACATGACGCATAAAACTGCAGCGATTTTATGGACAGGAGTTAGAATATCTGTGTTTCTTTTTCAACATAAATATGATGCAAAAAAAGTATTTCCACTGCAGTTTTGCGCTGTACGCTAATTCTCTGATCTCCCTCAGATTTTCTCTCAACGAGTACAGTCGCCTAGCAACCGTTTCAGCCAATGGGAAAGAAAGATGCTTGTTTTTGGACCTAATGACACTCTGTCATCTCCAGTTTCTAAATCAGCACAGATCAGGAATGAATCTAGAAAACAGAATTTAATATAATTTAAGCAGGGAGAAATGATGACATAGCAGAAAAATGACAGAGTGGCTGAGTTTGTTCAGAATCTCTCTGCAGATATTCACCAGGGAGAAAAACACAAACGTTTCACAAGATTTAAACTGAACAGGTTTTTCTGCTGTAAAGTTTTAATTCAAGCAAATCAAGAATTTATCATCATAATAAACCAGAAACTTTCTGAAAATCCAATATTTTAAAGCAGCTGCAGCTCAGAGTAAAAACTGAGGCTCAGTTTCTAAATCCAGTTTTCTTCAGGTTTCAGCTTCACAGAACAAACGGCAACCCCGAGTCCAGAACCCGGGTCCAGAACTAGAGCCCAGAACCCGAGTCCAGAACCCGAGTCCAGAACCTGAGTCCAGGGTCTCATGTGGGCTGTGAGAGTGTAGAGTAGATCTGGTTCTGGTCTGTGGTAGCAGGACTGAGATTCTGGTAGGTTGAGTCCTGAGAGGAAACGTTCTCATATCCGACGTTCTGAAAGAAGAAATGATAGTTGAAAACATTATAGAGCGAAAGAGTTTGTTCCAGTTTAAGAAGGAACATTTTTACAATAATCTACTCAGGTTTTAAGATTTTACTGAAATCAAACTATTAATTTGTACAACCTTCTGCGAACTCTCTTCTCACAGCTTTACATTATTTTTCACTCTAATCAAAGAGAATAAAATCACCTCCATCTTTATTCCATCGTCTCCTCTCTTCCTTGAATCTGTGAAACAAAAAGTTTTATTAGGAGAAAATGTCTGAAGCCCAGACAAGGCTGGAAGAAAAACATGAAATCATCAGATGGATTCAACAATTATAAATATGGATGATCATTTATCATGATCATCGTTATAAATATGGATGATCATTTGAAAACAGTAAAGCATAATTAGAAATTACTTTGATGTCAAAATGTTTAAAGTTTTCCTCCATGAATAAATTTCTCCTGCTGTCATTAAAAATCAGCGATTTTAAGGCTTTTCTACGTCTTTAGCAGACAACAACTGTGGAAGAAGATTTAATCTCAAATGAATCACAGGTGACATTTTCCAGTCTATTAAATTAAACCAGTTTGTTGCTGGAAAATAGAATTCACTTAATTTAGAATTAGTCTCAGAATAAAGTTTGGTTTAGTCTGTGGCTTCCTGCGGTTCCTTTAACTGACTGCTGGTGTTTGTTGGTGTCTCACCTCTCACAGATCTTCTCCTGCAGGAAACCAGCAGAACTGCTGGGATCAGAACCATCATGGCAGCCAGAGTCACACCAACGACCACAGGAACATCTGCAGAGGGTCAACAAGCTGTTCACACTGACACCTGCTGGCGGATCACGGTAAGGAGCACAGACTCTATAGGGGGTTTAGACTCATAATGTTTTAGTGTTTGTAAAGTTTCTCTGTAGAAATGTTTCATCCAGATCAGAGTTACTTTCTGACAGTAACATGACATCACAGTTTTGTTCTGATGTTTCTAAAGAAAATGAATCATTTTTAAGTTTCTTTCTGAACATTAAAACATCTGTAGAAAATTATTTTCACTTCAAAAGATAAAAGTCCAGATGCTACATCAGCTCAGAAGGTAAACAGCAGATACATACATATTATTTATTACTCATAATAAAGGTGTTGAGTTCACAGACAGAGTTGAAGTGTGAAAATAAGTTAAAGTCTCTAAACTTGCTGAACTGGTTCTGAACCTCGGAGGAGCTGTTGGTTTGGAGGCTGGCGGGTCGACTGCTGGGAAAGACCCAAACAATCTGGACTCAAGATTATTGACTAAGGAAACAGCATAATAAACACTAAGACATGACATGAAGTTATTTACACAGGAGCACCATAAAAACATTTTGTCAGTAAGAACTCACCGTCTGTAACTTTGAGATAAAAGTCTCTGTATGGATCTCGGCCAAACGCCATGTCCAGGTAACATCGGTACCATCCTGAGTCAGACTGGGTCAGCGCTGAGATGCTCACATACAGAACTTCTCCTGAGGTTTCAATGCTGTATCTGCCTCTTTTAGCTCTGACTCCATCAGTCTCAACAAGAACTTTTTCACATTTTCCTCTGCAGAACCGTCGTTTTCTCCCAGAGTCTTTAAAGGAACAGGCGACTGTCACTGAGCTGCCAGCTTCTTTAAAAAGGTCAGGAACGTCGTTTCCATCCAACACAGCTGTTAAAATAATCATCTGTTAGTTTCTGACCCCATCATAATAATCTGATCACATTAATCCCAGTTTCATACTGGGAGCTGCCCAGTTCAACCATGAATGAAATGTAGAATTAAAACTATGAGGTGATGAACTGTTCACTCAGTCATTAGTGACTGGATTCAATCAGACGGGATCGTTAACGTCTGTAGCAGCTTTCAGACTCACCTTCAGCAACAACCAGTTCAAAGTCCTGGTATGAATATCTGGATGAAAATGTCCTCAATCCACATCGGTACCATCCTGAGTCGGACTGGGTCAGCGCCGAGATGCTCACAACAAAATCATATTGATTGTTCCCATCAGATTCAATCCTGTATCGTCCATTTTCATCTGATGTTTTACGTGTTTCAATGAGAATGTTTTTTTTTTTACAGTTTTTCCTGCAGAAGATCTTCCATTCTCCAGATGAAGGAAAGGAACATTCAATGTTGATTTCTCCTCCAGGAACTCCATAAAAACGCGTCACAGGATCAGCGGTTCTGCTGTTGGTGATGTGCAGAGCTGCAGAACAGACCAACAGTTAATGTCAGGACTTCCTGCTGGTTCTGCAGTGAGACCACAGCTTGTTCTGATTCAGTTACACTCATGGACCGGGTCCAACCGAGAGCAAAACTTCACATATCTGTAATAAACTCCTGATGAATTTCACCTTCAGCCCTCAAGCATCAAAACATTAAAACTAAGAAGTTCTGAAACGATCCGACTGAAAATGTGGAAAATGATCAAAATTAGATTAAAATCTTAAATGTTCCAGCTTTAGTGTTCAGGAAGCAGAAACATCTCAGCAACCAAACAATCTCAGTACTTTAAACATTCTCTTTAATTCCCTCAGTTTGATACTGAAGGAAGAATAAAAAGGTGTAAAAACTGATAAGTCATAAAACATGAATATGAAGCCAGTCAGCTTCAGTTTTACTCTGGTTATTTTAAAACTTTACTTCAGCTTCCCGTTTCAAAGCCGACCAAACCCTCAGCTGCATGTTATAGTTTCACTGCAACAAATTCGGTTTTTCTGTTACTAAAAGAAGTGACTCACAGAACCAAAGGACGATCATGTTGAAACGGTTTTTTTATCAAGTTTTTCCTCCTTTACAGAAAATGTTTTAACTCTTCCTGTTCAGCTCACTTCTTGTTTTGCAGCTTCATTTGGGTAAAACATTGAGGTATCACCATTTTCAGATGTATTCTTACTCTAGCATTTTATATATGATGCATCCTTCTGTATCAGCAATGTATCCCATGATGCATTGCACCAACAGCAATTTAAGATTGTGTGCAGAAATTTATAATCTTTAAACCTCAATTAATTTCCCATACAAAGTAGCTTTAAGATGCTTTTAGGTGAGAAAGTGACCTGGAAGCTTCTTCTGTAGTCAGTTCATCCAGAATGATGCTGGTCTGAAAGGTTCCTGGGTTTTTGGAGCAGCAAACCTCTGCTAACCGGCTGCAGCCTGGTGGAGTTTTTACCCGCTAACTGATCTGCCATTTTCCACTTCCTGTTATCTGCTAGTAGCTGCTGACATAAAGTGTTTATGTAGAGAATAACTGCAAGTACCAGACTGTAAAACATTTTATTTTATTTATTGTTCATGCAGACAGTTGTAGGTTTGGATGCAGTTTCATTAAAGCTCCCTCTAATCTTCATCCTCATGTCCTGCCATCCTCTTCTTCACTGTCTCCTCATTTTCTGCTGCTTCTTATGTTATAATTTTGTTTGTTTCTGTTACTTTTGTCAAAACTGTTTCAAGAACTTGATGTGTTTTGTGAGTTTCTCTTTTTTACGGCTATAGCTTGGTGACTCATTGATCAATTATTCTGTCAGCAGACAATTCTATAGAATCTAAGAAAGGATGAAAAGAACAGAAGTAAAAAGAAAATGTACTTACAGAGGAAGAAGAAGCAGAGCAAAGCGTGATGGACACTCATGATGAAGCTCTGATGGTTTCCTGTTGCAAATAAGCCAACAACTTCCTCCTCCAGACCACATAAAGCCTGAACCTCCCTCTTATTTCTCTATATATTTTTTTTACCTTGCAGCCATTTTTATCACCTTACAGCATCACTGTGACACCATCAATGCTTTAAGCATGACTGTTCATTTAAATGGTCTCTCTGAATTGATTGGGAATGTTGGTGTGGAAGGTTGTTGGTTCTTTATGACTCCGTCTCTCTACCAGTGACCACAGGAGACACTCCCACCCTCTCCACCCCCCAGTTATCCACAACCCTGCAGGGATCAGTGGGTTTAGCCAACAGATGGATACATTTCCTAATAGAAGACGCTACGTTAGACCTTCAGACCAGTCGTCTCTCATGTAAAACTCAGATCTTCAATGTGATTAGGAAGCGCAAAGAGCTGCTTCTGCAGAATATGAAGAACAAACTACACCGCTGTGTGATGCAGGTAATGTCATAACTGTTAAGGATGTGATGAGGAAATTGTAAACTCCATAAGCAGTAAAACACTCCACATACAAATGAAATGTGTGTGTACGGATCACCAGGCGGATCAGCTTCCCTACGCGTTCGATTTCTGAGACTTCAAGACTGCATGGTATTCACAAATGAGACGATGCATTCAAGACTGGTGAAAAAAGATGGGATATCTGAGAACTAGGGAGAAGAAGAGCTTATACCAGACTTATGTACGTTTCACCCCTATATTAAACAACAGCAACTTACTGGATTCTAAAAATAAGTTTATAGGCTGCACTGTTGAAATAAAGTAATTTACATGTTATGGTTCTTCTTTCCCTGGAAAAATAAAAACTCCAAAGGGTTTGGTTGGTTTGAACCACAGCAGCTGGAGACGGAACAGATGTTGAAGTTTTGGTTCCAATCAAATCGAGTCTATTGAACTACAAACAAACATCTGAGTTCATCGTCAAAAATCAAATTTAGTCTAAACTGGATAAAACCAAAAATCTAAATGCTAATTATTCTTAAGACAAATTTACTTTGGCATCAGTTTGGACCAGATTAAACCCAGAACAGTAAAATATTTAGATTCTGATCAACATTCAGCATTTTGGCAGAAGCAAAACATTTGTGTTGGTGAAAACGGAGCAGCAGCTTCTTACAGTAAGAACACACTGGAGCATAACTGTCCTTTCAGATTTTATCAGCAGACATTTAAACCATCTTCATTTTGTCTTGGTACAGCAGTGGCCAAGAACCACTTTACACATTTAACACTCAGGGACCAACTAACCTGAAATTTATACAACCTGAAAATGTAAATATTAATCTCTTCAAATGATCCAGGATTAGTTGAACATGTTGGCCTATTTTAGTCCTATTAACTAAAATATTTCTGTTTTTGATAAAACTCAATTACTTCAAAATGCACATCTTTTATTATAATTTTCACCGATGGGTTGATGATCCATTCTGCAGTACAGAATGGATCCTCCAGAACATTCTGGACTCTACTCAGGGCTAACTTTGTTGAATAATTGTTTATCACATGATGTTTGACTGGCGTCAATATAGATAAAGTCTCACTGTGTCCCTATTGGCTGTAATTAAAATAAAAATAAAAAATTGAGGCGAATCTGGATAATTTCCCAGGAAAGTTGTGAGGGAGGAATTTAAAATAATTTTAAAACTTAAGAACGAGGAAGAACATGATAACATCAGTCCTATTGTGGTCATCAAGAGAAATAAAAAGGAAAATTGGAGATGTTGAAATGGTAAAGATTTTAAACCTATTGGTAGTTTGTAAAAATGAAGAACAAAAGAATAAGGCTTTAAATGTGGATAATATCTGTAAAAAAATCAGTGTTGAGAATAAAATCATGGGAGAAAATAAAAGAATTAGAGGAGTGATTTATGGATCACAGGTGTCAAACTCCAGTCCTGCAGGTTTTAGATGAGCCACAGGTACAAAACACTGGAATGATTTAGGGTAATGTTACTATAAGTTTGTTGCCAACCGCCAGTAAATCCAACAAGAAGAAGAAAACGAGGAATTTTGGTCCATGGGTCCTCCATTACATTCTGGAGTCCATTCTGGCAAAGTTAGGAAGGCTACCTTTGTCTGAATAATTGTTTATCACGTTGCGTTTGACTGGTATCATTTTAGATAATGCCACATTCTGTCACTATTGGCTGTAATTAAAAAATATATATAAAACTGAGGCAAATCTGGATAATTTCCCACATGAAAGGAAGGAGAGCGCAGTGTGAGAGCCGGAGAGAAGCACAACGAAGGGCCTAATCTGGACCCTGGCCATTTCTCCACAACACTTTGAGCCATTTATACCAGCAGAACTAAAGAAGGCTCTAACAGGTGATCGTTACCTTAACCAGCTAAAAATAAATGCCGTGCTGCCGCTGAGACAGGCAGCCTGTGTACCGACATCACCGATACGACCAACCCCATGGAGGTTCGGTGTCGGTGGTAATAAATAGCTTAGGTCACACTTTGAGCTGACGTCACAACAAATAAACGGTCATTTACATGCAGTACCGTGCGGAGCGCTAGGGGGCGTCTGGAGAAAGGCTGTGTTGCAGTAAACATGCCTGCTGCTGTGTTTAGAGCTGATCCTTCACAGCATGGCTGCTGGCAGAGCCCACATCCACCTGAAGGGAGGAGTAGATCCAACCAACCAGAGGAGATCCTGACCTCTGGAGGTCGTTCTCCTCCAATCACCTGCAGCCTGAAGAACAGAAGATAAAAACCATAAAATCTCCTACACGTTCTCAGGTTTGTGGACCAAAACTGACTCAGAAGAGACTCAATAATAAATGAGCTGAATCAAAACCAGGTGTTCTTAGTTTAAACTGTTGCTCTTCTTCTGAACTTCCAAAGAAATAAAAGAAAACAGAAGCAAATGATTTCCATGCTGAAGTGATCTCAGTCTGGTTTGATTCTCAGACATCGTGAACTCTGAGGTTCAGAAACCTTCAGCTCAGGTTAGGAGGAGGAAAAAATGTTTTCACACCTGGTGCAGCACAACACTGTGAATTCCAGTTTTCCCACACTATTCAGAACTGGAGCCAATCAAAAGTCAAACACAGGATTTCCATTTCCTCGTATTTAGACCTGCTCCCTTCGCCATCATACATGCAGGTGGGAAACTGAAGCCTTACGTTGTGCTGACGTGTCTGCAGCCTCAGAGTTGTAGAGTTTGTCGTTTTCAGCTCCTGGTGTTTGTGCCGTCACAGCAAACCAAGTAGATTTCTACAGACCTCCACCTTTCATCGCCCTCTCCGACATCCTGGTCCGTTCTGGTGGGCTTCTCAAGAAGAAGAGGTTTAATTTAATATCTTTAGTTTGTTTCTGAAGCATGAAGCGTTTCGCCTTCAGCTCAGTGTCAGAAGTTTCCTCTGGATGAGAAATCAGAAAAAAACTTTTCAGAACAGGTTGAGAGATGACATGTAAGAATTCACATCAAACCCTAAACTTCTTGAAAACCTCTTAGACATTCTTTAATAAAAAATTATTTGGTTTGTCATCAGGATGATACATGGATCATTTAACAACTTTAAAGATACTGGCTGTTATTTTAAACCCATCATGTTGGGGTTTAGGTTTCTAGCCCACATGCAGAACACCACAGGAGACAAAGAATATTTATTGTAAAACAATAATCCAGTAAAGATGTTGGCGTGCGGTTAGGGTCCAAACTGGGGGGAAACGCTGCTGACTGCAGAACAGCGAAAAGGAAATGGTGAGTTCAATGGCAGCTGGGAAACAGGATGTCCGAGAAGGGAAAATCTTACTTTCTGGTAGTCATAGTCTCGGATTGAGAGGGTGGATATTGCGGGTTCCGGATGGGCAGCAGAGCTGAGCGAGGTCCAAAGGCTGGGAGATGGCGGTGGAGGGCGGACAGGTAAGTTCTGGATTCAACGATAATGGAGGGAAGGGTCCGACAGCCAGCCGGAGGAAGTGAAACTGGAGAATCTTGAGATCCGACAGATGAGGAGGAAATGGGAACTCGGGCCACCTGTGGGAACCACCCACGGCGTCACGAGGAGGGCTTAGTCCTAAAGCCACAACGGAGATCTCTCAGGGAGGATCCAGGGAATGACGAGAGGAAACACCTGAAGAGCACAGAGAACAAAACGACGAATTACTCGAGAGGGAACTCAGAGGAACGAACTCGGAGACTGACTCCAAGGGGCTCAGAGTACCGTTTGGTGAAAACAGTCCAGCGTCGCAGTGCTGGCTGTCAGCGTCTTTTCACCTCCAGCTGATGATGAGAAGATCATCGTCAGGTGTGCAGAACTACAGGCACGCCTCCCCCGGGAAACCAGACTCTGGCGCCATCTGGTGGACAGCCCGTGAACCACCAAGAGGATCCAAAAATAAAGAAAAACAGAACAAAAACCCCGGAACTCTCTAAAACCATGTAAAAACCAGAGTCAGAATAATCCAGATGTTGTGGCTGAAGTTGTTTCATCTGACACAGAATGAGCTTCACTCAGAAAACCTCTAATATATTTGGATCAATTATTATTCATTACGGGCTGCACAGCGGCGGAAACCAGATCAGACATTTCCGTCCGCCATGGCGCCCTCTGCAGGCCATTCTGTATATAGCAGGTCATTTCAAATCTAAGAAAATCTGTTGAATCTGTTCACATCTGATGATCATGTTCCTCATCTTCATGCATATCAGATTAAATTGAAATGAGATCATTCCTTTCTGTTTGGATTTTATTGTTATAAATGCATGAACTTGTTTAGAGACATAAAAACCTCTGATTGGATGTGGACTGACTAAGAAGAAATGTATAAAATAAAAGAAAGAACATGTTAAATGTGATCATTTGAGGGAGGGAGTGTTAAGTAAAACTGATTTAACTCAAATCCTCTGTGAGCAGAAGGATCTCCAGTAGCAGCCAGTCTTTGGTGGAGTATGAAAAGGCCTCTGACTGAAGCCTGTTTTGACCGTCATGACTTGCTAACATCTCGACATCCAGAAGCAGAGATGATATTCCTCAGCAACATGGAGACGCTGGAGTTTGGGATAACGATGAGACGGTTGAACTTCCTCCTCCTCTATCTGCATCCAGGAAGCCTCCATTTCAACTCCTCTGGAATTTGAGGTCAAAGGTCAGGTAATTTGAGCTTTAGAGATGCTAACCAGCTTCTCACAGTTGTAAAAACGATACCTTGTTACCATGGTTACACATCATAACTATGTGGGAGTAAAATAAAAGTAAGAATCCTTCCGGCTGCCCAGCATCCAGAACCAGAGGGAACCGAAGATTTAATCAACAAATGAACTGAAGCAACACAGGACCATGCTGCCACCACCAACTACCCACTTCTCATGTCACAAAGATCTGCTCTGTTTGTTCCAACCAGTTCTGCTCAACTTTCAATCAGATCAACAGAAAAAATGATTTTATTTTCTTCTTAAAGCAGCTGTGTGTGAATCCAGGCAGCGAGGGGTTAACAGATGCCAGGATTAATACAGACAGAAGAAAAGGGGAGGAGGGAAGTTTACGTCATGTTTAACCTTTGATTTAAAAAGCAACACATGAGAAAAGAAGCAGCAGGAAACCCATTCATCATGACTGTTGCTCTGATCTGCTTCTTTTTCCTCTGTGAGTACGTTTTCTTTTCCTTTCTGACAGAATCAGATAAAGATCACAGGAGCTTCAACTAAACCACTTTTAGTGATCCGTGTTCGAGCAGATCCTCGTTTCTTTCTGCTCTGCAGAGAGCAGGAGGAGCACAGAGCGCTTTTATCAGTTTATCAATCTGAAGATTTTAATTTGAGCTGGAACTGAACCGGCGATGAACGAAATTAATCTGCAGCTGAACTCAGAATAATGTTAGTTTGTGTTCTTTAATAAGAAGTCATAACTTCTCCTTTATGAAAGCACAAATTTAAAATGAATGTTACTTGAATCGTTTCCCAAAAAGATGAAATGAAATTCATCTTCTGAAAAAATGTTTTCGATGTTCTGATGGTCTTTAAAACAACATGGAAAGATTTTAGTCGGAAAGATATGGCCTAAATTTTAAATTTCATCCACAACAAAAATATGTAAATGAAGTCAAAATGCTGGAAGGCAAAGCAGAAACATTTATCATTAAATGCAAAAAGACCAAAATTAGATCAAAATCAAAGTTGAAACAGATTTTAAAATATTTAAAAAGCCGCTGAAGCTGAACAGAAAATCCTCCAGGATTTAAAGCCAAACAGAAAATAAGTTTGGAAGTTTTTCAATCGTCAGATAAAAAAACGTTTTTAATCAGTGAATCGTTCCAGACAGAAATATCTATTCCATCCGACCGCGTTTCAATAACCAATAATTAACCTTCATGTTCACTTCGACTCCACGGCTCCAGCTCCAGTTTAACCATTAAAATATTTACCATTTTAAAACCAGTTTTCTGTATTATTTTAAAATTATGGTGTTTATTAAAAATTCATATTTTTAAGAGAAATGAGACACTCAACACTAAAAGTTCCTCTATAATGAACAAACTGGAACAGTTGGTTCAAAATCACCAAAGAAAAGCTGCTCAGCCTGTAACAGGTCATCCTGACAAAATGTACAAAATAAAATGATTTATTTCTTCATAAATTAAAAGAAGGGAATAATAGATAAATGTCACTGAAATCCATCAAAATGCGTCTTCACACATTTTTTAAACTTAATTTCTATTATTAAGTGTAATAGTTCATTTATACATCATTTCATTAAATATTATTTGCTACAGACTTTATTGCTTCTTTGATGTAAAAATACATTAAATATTATTTCTGTCTTCCGTCGTATTAAACCTCCAACAGAAACAAACGTTTTTTATTTCTGACTCAAACTCTGAAACTGATCAGAAATAAAAAATGCTGCAGAGAAATTAACGTTTTTACAACCTGAACGTCTCCGACACTCACTGCATCAGTCCACCTTTACATGCAGGTCTGGATCTCCAGAACCGATCAGTTTGCCTGATTATCGCTGGACTTATTGGATCTGAAGGTTCTGCTGGTACCCGTCATAACTGCCGGTTATTAGTAATAAGTAATAAGGTTCGACGATCGATTTGATTTGGTCCAAAACGTTGAGAAAACAGAGGATTGGAGACAACGTCCTGCCGCTCCGCACCATAAACATGTTTTATGTTTGTCATGTTTCATGTGATGCAGTTAATATGTTAATATGTTGAACAGTAAAGCTCAGAATTATTCATACTCAGGCAGATTTTAGTCCAACTCAGAAGTTTGTTTCTGTTGTGAAAGGAGAAGCATCTCTCCACATCTAGAAAAATAATCATTAGTGTCGTGTTTTTTATTTGAAATGTATTAAATATGTTGGAAACAATCTTCAGTATTTCCTTTAAAATCTTTTCATCGCAGCAGCTTTCTGCTCTTTTCCTCTGACGATGAGCTGCAAGGCTTTGAGGTGAAGCTGTTCTTGTCTTCGCCATAAAAAACATGACAGATGTGAGTTTTAGTCGCTTCCATTTCTGATCGTGAAGAACTGAGCATCATTCTGGGTCCTTCTTGCTCTGTGTGGTTCAGGTTTCACTTCTTAAAGGAAACTTTGCTGCAGGTCGGAGAGAGTTCATGTGGGTAAATCTGGAGCAGATCTTGTGGTTTCTCTCAGCAGACACTGATCTCGTTTCTCTGCAGCTCTGCAGATCTCCAGCATTCCTGCTGCAGTGAATCAGTTCACTAGATCAGCAGGAGAAGATTTCTCAGGACATTGTGGCTCTTCTTTCTCTGGAACCAGGAAGATCTTCTGCAGGGAAAACTGTGGGAACGGAAACGTTCTGATAGAAACCACAGAGAACTCAGCTGAAAACGGACAATACAGCATTGAATATGTCAAAGTTCACGGGCCAAACATTTACAGCTTCTCTGTGAAGATCTCAGCCCTGACTGAGTCTGACTCGGGTCGGTACAGATGTGGTTTGGGCCAATCCTCAGAGTCCTACCAGGATTTCACTCTCACTGTTTCAGGAGGTGAGTTTCTGATTAACAAGTCTGATTAATTCAGCTCCATTTCCTTCAGCTCTCATCAGCGTCTTGCTCCTGCTAAAGAAAATCCTCCCCGCAGCATGATTCTGCCGCCGCCGTGCTTCAGTGTGGGCGTGTTGTCCTCAGGGTGTCGGTGTTCTGCCACACATGAAGCTGTTCTCCTGTGAACAGAACCTCAGTGAACACCAGGTTCCTCCTGCATGAAGCAGCTCACAGCTTCCACACTGAAACTTTGCGGTCGGCAGAAACTCTGAAACTTGCGGCGCACAAAAACATTCAGGTTTATAAAATCACATGTAAAAGTTTCACCATAAACTTTACAGTTTATAAACATAATAAAGGATTTTATTCAGCAGGCGCCACAAGGCTGACATTAACAAAAACTTAACATTTTAAAAAGCAAAATAAAATGTAGGGAGTCAAAACTGAAGGGATGTGTTGATCAATTAAAATGAAAATGCTATTTAAAAAATCTAAATCCTCTAAATCTTCCATATGTCTCTGCCATCTATCAGTAGATAAGATGTCAACATCCTCCGTTTCAGTTTCAACTCCTTTAACCTCGACACCAACAGATTCATGGAGTCTCAACTTCAGTTCAGGAAGTTTCACACCTTCAGTTTCCTCTGAAACCACCAATCAGTCGACTGTGAGCCATGAAGAGGAGGAAACGTCTGACGGTAAATCCAAACACTCACGTTTACTCTGATCTGGACTCCGTTTGTTCCCAACATGTTCTGCTGAGGGAGTCCAACAGAAAAGCAGCTAAATTTAATATTTTGGTTTTATTCTCCTAGCCGTGTCTCTTATTTTGAAATGTAAAAACTCTTCAGGGCCTCCTGACTGCTGTCTCTGTTTGTATCTGAAGAAATGTTTGGCTGAGCGATGAGACTGATGCTCTGTGTGAAACATGTAGAAACGTCTGCCTGGTTCCTGCTGGCGGTGGCTCTGACCGGGGCTGGCATCCTGTTATCTGCGGCTCTGCTGGTTCTCTGCAGACGGAGGTGTCACAGACTTCTGACAGGTAAACAACAGGAAACACATTCTGTGGTTCAGGGCCTACAAACCCAGAAGAACAGGGTGAGAGATCAGCAGGGGGAACCATGCTGCACTGAAGGCTCGTGGGAACCAGAGCAGCCATCTGCAGCCAGGCTGTGAAACATGGAGGTCAGCTGATTCCTGGACAGGAAGTGATGTCGATCGCCTCCCAGCGCTGCCTTCAGGGGAGTCTGGATGAGCGGGACCGCCTGGTGCAGAGGTCAGGCCCGCGCTGCCACCATGAGGCGCAGACATGAGGGTGGGTGTGTGAACGTTGTTCTGGGTTCATCACTTCCTGTGTGAAAGAAGTCAAAGGTCGCCGCCGCTCGCCGTCTTCGTGGGAAATTAAAAATAACACAAAATCTAATTTGTGTTCAGTGAACGGGCCTGTTCACCCAGACAGCATGATGCTGCCACCACCGTGCTTCACCATCAGGATGAGGTTCCTTCACTGAGGAATTTTATATGAATACATTTTAATATTTATCTTATAACTGTTAATATGATCAAGTTTATGGGGTTAAAAAAAATCAAACTTATCATAACATCAACATTAAGTTCTTGCAGAATAAAGACCAAAGTCTCATCATCCTCCACCTGTTTGTCACTTACAGCTTAAAGTGAAAAATAATGTTTTAATTTTATAACTGATGGAAAAGAACCTGAGCTCTGCATCAGCCAATCATCACTCTGCAGTCAGGTTTCATGAAGGCCGTTTAAAACCGCAGAGACCAGCAGTCTAAACAAGTAGCTGGTTGCCATGGTAACAGTACGGTTTCAGTATGCATCAGTTTTGTTAGCATTTGCTTCCTGGTTTCACTGCTTGGTGCTTAAAACAACCACAGAGGAAACATTTACACAGAGTAAGATCTCAGCAGGAACTCTGTGAAGACACATCACTTTTAATAAAGAAACAAAAGAAGAAAAGAGGATTTATATGAAACAAACCCATTTTACAGATTGAAGAGTTATTCTCTGTAAAACGGACAGCGCACTGCCAGCAGGAGGCGCTACATGTTGATGCCGTTTGGTAATTAATGCAGTTTTATGTAGATTCATCATCTCACCTGTTTCTAAATCCAGTCTGGTAATTTTTTGTGAACTGATTACTGCTGCATATTAAAAAATTTTGTTTGTTTTATAAACTTGATCTAGACTTTATTGATGTATTAAAACTCAAGTGGTAAAAGCTACCAGCCCATGTTCCATTTTTAATGCAGAGTATTAAATACATACTGCAAGTAATTGGTGTGATAAAATATGAGTTTTACTTTTTAGGCCACATTTTTCCACAATCCTCACCAGCAGGTGGCAGTAATGAGGCATTAAGCTATTTGCCAATCGCCATAAAACAACAAGAAGAAGAAAAACAATCACAGTCCATAGAAGACAGCGTCAGACCTAGCAACGGGGTCAATCACACCTAGCAACGGGGTCAACCACACCTAGCAACGGGGTTGCCCACACCTAGCAACGGGGTTGCCCACACCTAAATGGGAAGTAAGGAGTAATCAGTGAAGAGTCTCCAGACAGAGGTGTTTTTTTGTTTCCTTAATTTTAATGGGCTTTTCAAAATAAGAGCCTCTATCACTCTGGGTTGAATCCGTTTACTGATCAGGTGATTTGTGTCTTAATGGCAGGAATGAACGTAATCAAGTTTTTATCTATTATGTCAGTAAACTTTGATGTCTGACCTTTATCTGTGATTTTAATTTGTCCAGGTGTGAAAACCACCAGAGGCTCAAACAGAAGAGACCAGAAGGTAAATGATCCAGTTTACAGACGTTTTCTCTTCTGGAAAACAAAAGATTTAGTGAAATGTTACTTGTTCTCTCAATCACTGTGTGTACAGAACAAATCTCTGGCTAAGAATGAAAGTTGGATTATTTTGCTTTTTTTTCCCATTTAGGACGATGATTGTGGAAATTCTTCATCTGGGGATTTGATTTACATGAATGCAAAACCTGTCTGCAGGAACAAGAAGTAGATGTGAGACTGAGGAGATGAGATGAGACCCGGATTTAAACCCAGATTCTGCTTCACGCTCTGAAGCTGCAACCCAATAAAACCTGGAAATGTGTCAAACTACCGGCAGAGGAAAGTGAAGGAACGAACACGGAGAGTCAGTGAGAGGGAGGATTTGGCTCTGGAAGGATTTGGGGGAATTGCTTCCATCACTGTTGCTGCTGCTTCATTGGGACTATTTCTATTTGCTGTTTGTTGAACGTCTTGTTTTCTATCAGTCGTCTTGCGGTTTTTGGTCCTGAGCAGCTACTGACGAGTCCTGACCGACACAGCAGAACAGCTTCAAGAGGTCAAAGGAACATGTGGAGACGTCACGCAGTGGGAGATTACATGATCATCATAAAAGACATATTAACGTTTAAGATGGCCGACTTTCTGTTTGTGATTTCTTATTTTTCCCTTTATCTTCTTTTTCATTATTTTCTGTTTAATATTTTTCCTTTTTGTTCCTTCTTTTCCTTGTTTTTCCTTTTTCTCACAGAAAATGGCCCTGGTGGGCCACCATGATTATTTATAGATTATGTGAAGATACACAACATATCAGAGGACACATGTTTATTGTTTAAACAATAAAGCACAGAAAATACAAGAATTGGAGTATCTGTGTTAAATAAACCTTTTATTACTACTATGTCAAAGAAACTGGTAGAGATGCGTTACCTGGCAACCGATGGGCGGAGGGTGATGTGGTAGTTTAGTTTTCTCAATGTGACGCTGTGAAGGAGACGAGACACGTTGAGCTTCCATTAGCATCCAACAGGAAGGTTTCTTCTTCTTCTGTGTAATGAACAAACACCATATGCAGTATTTCATATGTAATAAGTAGCTAAGTGTTACTTACCTAAAAAGGCTTTTAGCTAGCTAAGGGCTCAATAAAGGCTCGCTAAAAGTTGGATTTTAGCTAGAACAATGATTAAAAAACTCCTGCACGGCTTCTAACAGAGATGTTTAGAACATCACTAACACACTAATGTTTTATTTCTTTCATTATGTGCAAAGTACAAGTTCCTGGCAGAAATTACGACAGAAACACAGGATGTGCGTATCAACAATGAGCCATTTTAGCTAGCTAAAATGGCTTTTAGCTAGCTAAGGGCTAAATAAAGGCTAGCTAAAAGCTAGGATTTCAAAATAAACTTATATCAATTTAGTTTTAGCTATTTTTACAAATAACATTTTAATACTTACGCATTTTGGCTTTTAACTGTATCTATTGTTTTAACAGAGTAACAGTATTTTATCTCTTCCACAAAAAACTAAAATTACAAAATATGCATGGCAATATGTATTTATTACAAAGCTGTAACATATGGAGTTATGGGGGACATTTTTTAATTTTGTATTTCCTTGCAAATAAGTGGTTTGCATTGAGAAAATGGTGAGAGGGAAAAGTGGGGGCTCGTCCAGTGGACGATACGTTTTGGTTAAATTAAAGTATTTTTTCCTGGTTACTCTGGAATGTCTTCTGTCTTCAGAACAAGTTCAAACCTCTGATCAGGAAACACATTTTCTAAAGTGCTTCTAATGTCAGAGCAGTTTCCATGTCATTGATACATTTAAAAAATCATTTATTAGTAAAACAATGTTGTACTATAAGATTTTTTTCCTCCTTCTTCCCTTGTACTTATACACTATATCAGTTGTTCTAGTCAAAGTGACCTCTTGAATCATGTTTACATTCTGAGTCACACACACACACGCACACACACACACACACACACACACACACACACACACACACACACACACACACACACTAATAGGTGAGAAATGGTCAGTGTTTTGACCAAGGTCGCTTCTACGTGTGGTGAGGGGAATCTAACTCTCAACCCACTGAGCCACACCTGCCTCTTTAGACGTATTTTCTACAGAATGACGCCTGTGAAAGGAACCAGCAGTTATTTTAGTTCCTGCTGCTGAAACCCCCGTGCTGCAGCAGAGGCAGGTTCAGAGCTGTGACGGGCTGCAGGTTGAAGCGGTGAAGGAGTCTGCAGACTGGAGGGATGGAGGAGAGGAAGTGTGAAGCTCTCAGACGGTCTGGGGGAGGAACTGCTGCTTTATCTGATGAGGGTAGCAGGAAACCATCACAGCTTCAGTATGACCAGCGACACTTTGCTCTGCTTCTTCCTGTGTGAGTACTTTTACTTTTCTTCATCTCACTTTAACAAACATCAACTTTAGGGTTGCTTTAATGCATAACTATACATATTTAATGCTTTTTAAAAATGTTAATAAAAAGAAGTATTTTTTACTTTGTATATTTCTCTACTCTGAAGGAGAGCTCTGAAGTTCTCCAACTGAAACTGAATTTTCTGATGTCCCTCTGGACTCTGATGTCCCTCTGGACTCTGATGTCCCTCTGGACTCTGATGTCCCTCTGGACTCTGATGTCCCTCTCACTTATTTTTGTCCCAGTAGAAGAAAATGTGAACATCTTCTCTTCCTCCTTATCTTTTTCTTCGAGCCGTCGTCTCCGGACTGTAAAGCTTCTTGTTAAGAGTCATGTAACAACCTGATGAAGATCCCGACTGTATTTTGGTCCAAACCCAGTTCAGAGGGTCCCGGGTTCAACACCCCGTACAATAACTCTGCATTCAATTTTAGATCTGTTGAATTATTGTTATATCAAATAAAATGTCCCAGTTTGTCATAAATAGAAGGGCAAACTGTAATATAAATGTTATGATTTTAGTGATTTTAAGTTTTATTGACTCTAAATCAATAAATCTGAGCCATGTTTTCTTTTGTTCTCATGTTGTTGCCGTTGGGGATGGAAAGTTTTGTTCCTCTGCAGAATGTCTCCAGCTAATGACTGAGCTCTGGTGATGGAAAGAGGAAACTGGTCTCACTGGTTTCTCACACTGACACCAACAGGTTGCTGGTTTTCTGCAGACGAAGAACAAAAGTTTTATCAAGACATTTAGAGTTAAACTCTTAACCACCCCGCAGATTCAGATTTAAATTTTTTATTTGACCGCCGTCTTTGTTCTGCCTGGAGGTGATATTTATGTTTTGGAGCGACTCAGTACCAGAACCTGGTGGAGAATCTGAGATTAGGACCGGGGTCTTCAACCTGCGGCTCCGGAGCTGCAAGTGGCTCTTTGGATTTTCTACAATGTCTCATTTCTAACCGCAGCTAAAAAAAAGAATAATTGCATTGAAATTCTTCAGCTGAATGAAAATAAAAGTTTTAAACTGTCAGCTTGTATTTTAAATCCTTTTCCACAAACAGAAGAAAATGTATCAATGCTCGTTTTGAAAGTTATTATTCAGTAAGTTTATTCACTTGGGCCTTCGCTACGTCTAAAAAAATATATATTAACAATAAATAGTTATCAAAAAATTCTAACATCATTTTTCAAAGAGTCAGGTACATCAGAGGAAACATGAAAAAGCTGCACAGCTGTAATAAAAAAGGTTTGATTTGCTGTAATGTCAAATATTTACCTTTGATTTTTGACAAGTTTTTTATCAAAATGTAGAAAGAATATTTTCACTATGAAAGAAATGTTTAAATCTGATGGTTGCAGTATGAATAATTGTAGGATTCCCTGTACTTGAAAACTACAGATTTAATGTGCAGTTTGTTTCTAAAAGTGATGGAAACTCTGAGCTGGTCAGAGTTGATGAATGTGGAGCAGATCTTGTGGTTTCTCTCAGCAGACACTGATCTCGTTTCTCTGCAGCTCTGCAGATCTCCAGCATTCCTGCTGCAGTGAATCAGTTCACTAGATCAGCAGGAGAAGATTTCTCAGGACATTGTGGCTCTTCTTTCTCTGGAACCAGGAAGATCTTCTGCAGGGAAAACTGTGGGAACGGAAACGTTCTGATAGAAACCACAGAGAACTCAGCTGAAAACGGACGATACAGCATTGAATATGTCAAAGTTCACGGACCAAACATTTACAGCTTCTCTGTGAAGATCTCAGCCCTGACTGAGTCTGACTCGGGTCGGTACAGATGTGGTTTGGGCCAATCCTCAGAGTCCTACCAGGATTTCACTCTCACTGTTTCAGGAGGTGAGTTTCTGATTAACAAGTCTGATTAATTCAGCTCCATTTCCTTCAGCTCTCATCAGCGTCTAAATCTAATCTAATCTAAATCCTCTAAATCTTCCATATGTCTCTGTCATCTATCAGTAGATAAGATGTCAACATCCTCCGTTTCAGTTTCAACTCCTTTAACCTCGACACCAACAGATTTACGGAGTCTCAGCTTCAGTTCAGAAAGTTTCACACCTTCAGTTTCCTCTGAAACCACCAATCAGTCGACAACATCTGACTGTAAGTTATATTTATAATGTTGAAATATTCCTTTAGTGGTTCGTCCCTCATCATGAAGCTGTTGTTCTGTTGCTCACCTCAGATTGTTGTGTGAAACCAGCAGGTTCTCCTTCACAAACCGCTGCAGATGTTCGGCTGTTTGTGCTTCCAGCCCTGGCCTTCATCGCCGCCCTGCTGTCTGCGATGATGATGATGGTTTTCTGCAGAAGAAGATCAAAGAAACCTCAAACAGGCGAGAGAACAGAAACAGTCCTGTGGTTCTTCTGAGTGGAGTCAGTGTGTTTCCTCATGCATGACTTTCATCCCTCCTTGGTCTCTAAGATAACAAAACTATGAAATGTTTCTGGATTAGATTCATTTTTATCTGTTTTTTTAGTTTGAGTTTCACCATCGGATTGTTCTGAAATGTTCTCCAGATTCTCCTGTGGAAACGGATCAAAGTCCTGCTGCCTGTGAGGTGAGAAAATATTAAATATATTAGTGCTGGTTCATATAGAGATCAAATTAGAAAAACAGGCTTTATTCAGCATAACATGGCATTTAGAAATCTTAATAAATTCAAATAATAAATGAAATCAGTCTAAGTTATAAGTTTCCAGACGGGATCAGGTCTGTGATTCACATTCAGCATTTCCACAAACCCTAAAATATAACAAATGTTAGACGTTATTATGTTTATGGAGCAAATAATAATTCCCAATAATTCATGTTTTTCTCCTGAAGACGACCAGAATCGATGATGATGATGATGATGATGGTGTCAGAGAGGAAGACGGGCGGTGGAGATCTGCTGACGTGGAAATCTACCTGGCGTACATCGACGCCATCAGCAGCTCTGTGGCTGCAGCCGCTGATCGGCGCCAAGTCAGAAAAACCTTCATCTTTTTATTCTCATCATCATAATTATAATAAACAGCAGAACCTGAAAGTTTTTACACCAATTAATGACTCAAAACGACGACTAAACATTATATTTACTCTGTGAGGTTCTGAGGTTTAAAATACCGTTTTAATAAATTGGTTACCATGGTGATTTAGTTTGTTAGCCAGTTGCTGATGAATACCCAACAGCTGCTGGTTTGTACTGAAGCTGTTTCTGCCTCTTTCAGGCTCCAGATGATGAAGACGATGATGCTGATGAAGCTGAGGTGAATTTCTCCAGCAGACTCTTGGACTCAGCTCTCAGAGCCGGTAGAGGCAGCATCAGTGACGTCCTCTACTCTGACATCTGCCACGACGAGCTGCTCTACTCAAACATTTTTTAATCTGCTCCCGTTTATTCTGATGATTTTTCTTTATGCTAACAAACTGAGGCTCATCTGCAGGACAGTCTGGTTTCACACCAACAGAAGCTGAAGTTCTGGATCAATTTCAACTGTAGAAAATGTCCATTTAAAAGTCCAAAGTATCAGTTTTCAGTCATTCCTTGAAGGAAATCTGGATTTATTTACCCTACATGTGGTTATGCGCCTGTCTAGCCAGGAGTTATGTGAATTTTGTTGTTTGTCTTTTTCTTTGGAACAAATTCGTTGTTTTTCTGTACGATGATTCTGATGAACCCAAAGTCAAATCCATCTACTGTAATATATTCAATTTGCCAATAAAAGTTATAACGGTATCTCCTGTTTACTTATGAGATCAGCTAAATGTTATTTATTTCAACAAGTAAAAACTGTTAAATGTGTCTTAAAGCTGCATGTTGTTTGTCACCTGACTGAGTAAATCAGAATCTTTCTGCTGAACATTTCACCAAACATCACCGAGAGTTTCTGCTTCTGGTGGGAGGTGAAGCATCAAGGAGGATTAATGTCTTCTTCACCTAAACATGTTCACTATGAGCTCATATGAGTCACGTTAGCGACATCTGCTGGGTATGAAAAGTCATTGCATGCTGTCTGAATGAAGGATGTGGGGAGGCTGAACTGCTCACACTCACACCTGAGGACAGTTTGTAAAGACAGATCAACCTAACAGAACTGTTAGCTTAACTGCTGCTCTGCAGGGAGCAGGGTCAAAGGTCAGACAGAGGCAGCTGAAGCCAGGAAAGTCAAGTTTATTTGTATAAAACAGGAAGTTCAAAATGCTTTACCTCATAAAACATAATACAGTAACTAACTATGAAACAAACAAGAAAAAATACAAATATCATCATCAAACTAATATATTGATCAATGTTCCATTTATTACTAATAAATTCATCTGTAAGCAGGTGGGATTAATAACTGATTTAAAGGAGCTCAGTGATAAACACATGGATGACGCTGTAACAGAGCCACCATGTTTGTTTTTTCTGAATAAATTCATTACAGAGAAAATGTATCAAACTGTTTAGTAGAAAGTTGCTGTTATTCCATTGTTTAAATTATTCCACTGTTTAAAACTGATGTTGGGCATCAAGCTGGTTTTAACTGTGGATGAAATGAATGAATCAAAAGTTCCGTGTTTGTCGGCAGATCTGTGCAGCAGGAGATTTGACTTGATCAAATGTTTAAAACAAGTAAAAAACCAAAGAAAAGACGTAAAACAGCGACCAACGTTCGCCCAGCGCCGCAGATCGTTCGTTTAGAAACCGGATCGGAGCTTGGACCCAGGAAACGCCGCCCGGTGCGAGAGGACGGCACCCAGGGGGAAGAAAGACGCTCTGGACTTTATTTTTCTTTTTGGGGATTTTTGGTGGTACCACTCTTTTTCTCATCTTTTTGGACTTTTCATTTTGGATTGGGACTTTGGAGTAAAACGGGGAAATGCTTCCAGGACTTTGTTTTGTTTTGTGAGGATGTGGGACTTTTCCTCTCATTCAAAAAGACCAAGAATTTTTGGACATTTAATTATTTAGATTTTTTGGCTGACATAAACTGAGTGATTTAAATTTAACTTATCATTATTTTTGGTTACTGATCTATTTATCAGAAGAATTATTATTATTTCTTAGTATTGTGGTTTTTTGAATAAATTATTGTTGCTAAAAATCAACTAATTTCATATTGAGTAGTTGGATATTTATTTATTTTTTATCAAATTAAATGGTGTATGGATATTTTACCTGATTCCTGTGACGGATCCTCTTTGAGTATTTTGTGAGTTCTGCTTTAAATCAAACTGAATTTTACAACATTACTCCTCTGGAAACGTCCTTCAGGTGACAGAAGGCCGACTTTGTAACTGTCTTTATGTGGCTCTGAATGTTCAGGGCAGAGGTCAGAGGTCAGCATGACCTCTAGTTTCCAGCTGTAATAACTGAAGCTGTGTGGACTCTAGATCTATAACTCTAGATTGTTCCTCTTTAGGTCCACAGATAATAACTTCAGTTTTGTTTTTGTTCAGAAGGTTTTGGCACATCCAAACATTTATCTGTTCTAAAAATCTGTTCAGTGATTGGATGGCTCGGAGTCACCTGGTGACATCATAATGTAGAGCCCTGTACCATCTGCATAGTTATGGTCTTATTTTTATTAGAACCTGAGTTAAGAGGGGGCCCAGAATCGAGCCTTGTGGTACCAAACAGGTTTGGAGTTTGATTGTAACTGACTAGACCAAGTCTGTGTCCATTTTATGAGACTTGGATCCTCAGTTCAGAGACCTGGTCCACAGCTTTATCAACAACTATTCAATAACATGAAGCTACATGTCAAACTCTTTATCTATGATGCAAGAATACATTTTCCTAATTCGGTTTTATTCTGATTTAAGCAAAACAAACATTATTCCTTGGATCAGAACCGGATTCCAGGATCTTATTTGTCTTTTTCTATGGTACAATAGATATGATTCTCTTCTTTGGTGACATAACTGAGGTCCTGGTAGATGGGGTTCTCAAAAGTGGAGTTTTCATAAATGGATTTCTAAAAGGAGTCATAGAAACATTCACTGTTATTACACTCAGTTTCATAAAGAGATTAAAAAAGTTAAACCACTGAAATAAAAGAAGAATCTGAGGAAATGATGCAAACAGGAAAACAGAAAAACTTACTGCAGCGTTTGATCCAGCTGCACCTCCTTCGTTCTCTGCATCTGTTAAACAATTTACAGTTATTGTTTATGAAGCTGAACGTCTTTAGTGATTTTGAAATGATATAAAACCATCAAGTCAATAATCACTTTAATCTGATTAGTTTAAAACAGTGCAGCTCTGTGATTGGTTCAGATAAAGTTAAACATCCGGATCAGTCTTCTTAAACATCCAACACCGATCACTTACAGCACCGAGTGGAAAATTAATATTTTCAGTTGTTGGGTGATCATTTATAGTTGTCAGCATTTTTCCTGTTATATCAGATACCATGTGATGGAGGAAGCAGGTTGCCTTGGTTATATTTGACCAAAAGAAATAAATCTTGGTGCTGGTTTTATTCAGAATTATGTAGAAGGAACTTTGGACCTTCAGGTTCCCCAACATTTCTATCGATATTATTTATTCCATACATGTGTAACATGTTTTCATTTAAAGAACTCACCACTTCATCTGTTATTTTAAAGCCTCATCAGACAGGTATCTACAGACAATAATCAAAATTGAACTATTTGACTATTGTCTTCATAACCAGCTTGTTCCCCGATTTGGAAATTTTGGTCTAAATTACTAGTTTTCTCAATAATTGCTCTAATTAATGAATTATAGTTTTTCATAACCAAAACTAGATTTCCATGGTGGCATAACAATGATGGACCTGATGCTCCGCAGTTTCACCAAGAACAAACATGGCGTCATTTGGAGTTCCTTTATTTTTTGGTGGCGTTGTTAAAGCACCACTTATTGTGAGCCTCGATTTGAATATGAACCACCTGCCTTGTTTCTTCTACATAAACAGCACCGAGGCACTGAGGAGGCTCAGGATGAGTCTGAAGACTTCCTGTCCAGATGTTCTCCAGTGAACTCATGACTCCACCTCACCACCAGGTGGAGCCAGAGAACCATCTGGTTCCAACTGCTAATCTGGTCCAACAGAAAGATTCTCCACTTCCTCCACATCCTTTTCATATCTAAGCTTCATGATTCAAAACATCTTTTTCATCAACGACATTCTGTTTTTAGGTAAATATTTCAGTTTTTCAGAATATTTTGTCTCTTTCCTGACTGCTGGTGTTTGTTGGTGTCTCACCTCTCAGAGATCTTCTCCTGCAGGAAACCAGTAGAACTGCTGGGATCAGAACCACCATGGCAGCCAGAGTCACACCAACGACCACAGGAACGTCTGCAGAGGGTCAACAAGCCGGTCACACTGAGCATGCTCAGGACCTGCTAATACTCACTGAATAACAGGATGCACATTAACAGAACCCAGAACCATCAGAACCTGGTTCTGGTTTATCTTCTTCTATAGACATTAAGTTCTGGCTGCAGGTTATGAACAAAACCACGGAGAATATACAAACAGAAACATTATTATTTTTCCAGATGACTCACAGAGGAAAGATTTTTCTTTGTTATCCTGAATCTGAGCCGAGTCGTTACTGATTTTAAAAGATCCTTCATGTGTGAAATTTCTTGAACTGGAGTTGAATCTCTGAGTTGTTGCTGTGGAGCTGGTTGGGTTGTTTGCTGTGGAAAAGTAAATAAGGTCAGATATCAGTCAATCAATCTTTATTTATAGAGGAACTTCTACACACACAGTGACAGAAATGCTGTGCAGGTCACTAACGTAAAGACAAAAACAACGGCAATGAAACAGATGAAAAAATATAAAATGAAAAAGAAACCAAAAAAACAAACTATTAAAACATGAGACTTTAAAACTGACTGAAAACATGAGCAGAAATGGAGCTTAAAGTCTGTGATGATACTGCTGGTGTGGAGCTGGACGGGCCAACCGCTGGAAGGAGAAAAGAAACGTCAATCAATCAATCAATCAATCAATCAATCAATCAATCAATCAGTCAATCGTTATTTATAGAGGACGCCACACACCCAAAGTGACAGAACTGCTGTCCATAAAGCAAAGTATGAACAATAAGATAAATAAATACAATAAAACAGACAAAGTAATAAAGACAACAAGAACAAAACAGGAAGTAAAAGAAAGAAAGTGAAGCATTCATGATGAAATCAGCCTGATCAATTCTGATCAATTAGAGACTTTAAAACCTGAACTGGAGCTGGAAGGGATAGTTGTTGTTGGTGTGGAGCTGGACGGGCCGACTGCTGGAAAAAAGGGAACAAAGTCCATAAATCATGAGCAAAAAGACAAAAACATGATTTATCTATAATAAATCATGTAAAAAAAAAAGAACAACTAAAAATATTACAGAGGTTAAAATATTAAACAGGAAAATTACCACAAATACCTAAAAATACCTCAAATATATTTTTCATATTTCCGACAAAGAATGTTAAAGAACTTAGAGGCGAGAAAAGAAAACGTCTCTGATAAACTCAAAGGTTTTTGAAACTACAACGTTTCTAAAATATAGAAGTTTAATTCAGTAAAACTCACCATCAGTGACGGTGATGTAAAAGTCTCTGTGTAGATCTGAGCGAATCGTTCTGTCCATTTTACATCGGTACCGTCCGGAGTCAGACTGGGTCAGCTGTGTGATGGTCACCAACAGAACTGCTGATTTTAGTCTGTTTTCATATTCAATGCTGTATCTGCCTCTGTCAGCTCTGACTCCATCAGTCTGAACCAGAACTTCATCTTTTCCACATTCTCCTCTGCAGAACAGTCGTTTTCTTCCAGAGTCTCCAAAGGAACAGGCGACTGTCACTGAGCTGCCAGCTTCTGTATGGAGGTGAGGAACTTTGTTCCCATCCAGCAGATCTGATCAAATAACCACCAATAATCATCAATCAATAATCATCAGTTAGTTTTTCACTTAAGATTTTGATTTAAATGTTTTCACATCTTTCTCAGAGACTCACCGTCTACAACAACCAGCCTGAAGTCCTGGAATGAAGCTGATGATGAAGAGTCGCCCAGACCACATCGGTACTGACCGGCGTCGGACCGGGTCAGCTCTGAGATGCTCACATACAGAACCGAGAATGTTCTGGAAGCTTCTCTATCATATTCGGTTCTGTATCGTCCGATCTGAGCTGCGTCGTCACTGGTTCTGACCAGGAGGTTTTCTCCTTCACAGGTTTCCCTGCAGAAGAACTTCCAGGCTCCAGATGAGAAAGAGACACATGAAATCAAGATGTCTTCCCCAGAAACTCCATATTGTCTCGGAACTTCAAATGTTCTGATGTCTTCGACCTGCAGAGCTGCAGAAAATAATGCATTAGTGCAGGTTGCTGTTGTTCTGGCTGAGCAGGTTAGGCTGAGGAAGTAAAAAAAATCCTACTGATGCAGAAGAAGAAGAAGAAGAAGAAGAGAACTGTTAACAAGAAAACAAGGAGGAGCTGAGAAAGAAGATCTGACATGAAATCTACAGAAACAAGATGGAGGACCAGCTGCAGCATCTGTGCAGTTTGAAAATGTTCTTCAGGTGACAGAAGGCCGACTTCGTAACTGTCTTTATGTGACTCTGAAGGTTCAGGTCAGAGTCTATCACCACAGTGACACCCAGTGGCCACACCGCGGTACTGAGCACATTTTAGATAAGTCCTTTATGTTAAAGGTCTGGCATCTGTTTCGTTTCTATTTTATGTTTCATCATTTTATGATGTCAGCAAGAAGCTACAGGTAAAAGTCGAACAGTTAAAACTCTGACCTGCAAATACTTTCACCCAACAGCAGACAGACAGACAAGCAGACAGACAGACAGACAGACAGACAGGCAGGCAGGCGGGCGGACGGACGGACGGACGGACGGACGGACGGACGGACGGACGGACGGACGGACGGACGGACGGACGGACGGACGGACGGACAGACAGACAGACAGACAGACAGACAGACAGACAGACAGACAGGCAGACAGACAGAGAGCATGTAGATAATCATCAGTTAGATTTGCTAAGTGAGAAACTTCCTTTCTTCAGTGAGCTCTGTGAAGGATTTAGTTTTGTATAAATTAAGATGAGCATTTTGGATCATTCTAAACATAAATTTTACTCCAAATGTTCAAATTTGCAGATAAATCAACATTATATTTACTGACAGGAAGTGAGATTATTATATCTACTTCTGAAAGTCAAGAAAAGGGTTTTGAGAATAACTTTGGGGTTTTACGTTTAAGGAAGTTCTGTGTTTACATGTTTAAGCTAAAATTTTGTCTGAATAATAGATTTGAATTAATGATATTCAAGAATTCAAGAATCAGATAATTACACTGAGCTGAAGCTTTAAAGGGATTAAATCTTTTCCATCAGATGTGTTCTCTCTGGGCGTATCGTTCAGAGGTCAGAGCGGCCGCCCCCATACGGAGGCCGTCCTGAGTTCGACTCCCATCCTCTGCTCCTTTAAATGTTCTCTAAATGATTTATAATTTTATTGTTCCATGTTGAAAAGTATTTTTTTTTTTTTTTTTTTTATTTTGCCAGATGTTTGGGTTGTTCCAAAGTTTGAATACTTTATCCATTAACAACATTTTACAGTCATGTGTTTAAATGACCAGTTAACAGCTGAGAGGAAAACCTTTAAATAATGTAAATAAACAGCTAAAGGTGATTTACTCACAGAGGAAGACGAGGCAGAGCGAAGACAGACGGGCCATCATGATGGTTTCCTGCTGCTGCGTCTCCCAGCTGGTCATCAAACCCGTCACTCCTCCGCTCTCCTCCCCTCGGGGCGTTCGCTGCTCGTTTCCCTCTGCACCAACACTGACCACAGAAACTCTCCAGTCAAATGTTGAAGCTGACATGTTTCTGCTGTAAAGATCTTTGCATCATTTATGTTTCATTATTTTATATTTCATTATATTATAGAGTTCAGTGTCTCACTGATTCGATCAGTAACTATTTTCTCTTTTTTCTTTGCTGTGGTCAATCGTTTCTGAGACATGAACCACTTTTCTGTGACTTTACTGGTTTCTGCAGCCGAGTGTTTCTCTGAGTGGCTGCATGACCCAGAAACAGGTCAAAGAATCCTGGAACACAGAACTCATCAGGCAGAAAGAAAGCTTCGCAGCGGAGCGGAGACTCGGGGTCAGAGGTCAGCCCTCTTTGTTGCCCTGTGGCGTTCCCCTCCTCTCACCAAATGATAGGCAGCAGCTACACTGATGTAGCTTTGTGTGCAGAGGAGTTAACTGGGCCTCTGGTTACAAATCAAAGCATTAATCATCATTCCTCCACCGCCGTGCTCAACAGTAGTTATGAAGTATTCATGCTCAGTTTGGTGAAGATTAGGCTCTAAAGTCTGCAGGCCTGATTTTGTTCATTTGTCCAAAACCTTTGAGTTAAAATGTTCATTATTGGACTAAATTATAAAAAAAAATAGAAATAAATGCACTTATGCAAAAAGAAATGATCACATTACATTTTTGTCATTTATTCAGCACATATCTTGAGTTTCTTAGAAAAGTTTTTAGCCATGCAGAGCGACACACAGAACCATGAACACACACGCTCCCATACCGGGATGAACGAACCTGACAGTGAAACAAAAAACTAAATGAAAAAATGTTTGGATCGTTTTTCTCACTGACATCAAGCAAAGAAACAAAATATGTTTTTATGTAACTTTAGCTAAACTAAACTAATTCCAGTGTAAAATGCTTCTGTCAGCAAATAGATGCAGAATTCAATCTGATTGCGGCTCCGTCCGAGTACCGGTACTGAAAATGCTTGGTGGAACCATTTTGGTTCGGCAAACAAATGAACTATTTTAAAATTTGTCCAGATGCAGATCAAAGGTTCTCCTGGTCCAACATTGAAACTGGACCAAAGTTCTTCAGATATGCAAAGATTTGAGTCACAAAGCGTCTCATTATTTATCTGAAATGATTTCAAGTCGAGTGAAAACATTACGGAGAAAAACAGAGCAAAGTGCAGCTCCGGCGTTCTGCAGCCTCCAGCCCGGTCCAAACCCAATCATGAGACCACAGAGCGGTTCTGATGGCTCAGGCCAGTCCAACAACGGTGCGTTCAAGTACAATCCCACACTGGATTGTCTTAAACTGCAGCTCTAAATCTAAAATGATTTGGCTTTAAGTTGCTTTATGCAAAACTTTATTGTTCATTTTCAGTTTTCTTCAGATTTCAGGTGAAAATCTTTTCATTCCTGAGGCTCAGAAACAGAAATCAGGATTTTATTTGGGTTCTCCAGAGAGCAGTAGATCTGGTTCTGGTCCCTGGTGGCCGGGCTGAGGTTCTGGTAGAAACCTTTCAGAGTGGATGTGGTTCGCTGAAAGGAAGACAAACATTCACTGTGGTAACCATGGAAACCCAGCAGCATAAAGAGATGACTGAATATGTGAGCAAATGAAGCAAACACCAAACCGCTTTATGATTATTATATTTATTAAATTTACCTCAGAGTTTGATCCAGATGAACTTCCTCTGCTCTCTGCAAAACAAATCACAGTTTCTGTTATGAGGCTGAAAGTTATCAAGTCAAGAATCATTTTAATCTGATGCATTAAAAACAGAGAAGCTCTGTGATTGGTTCAGATAAATCTGCAGAACTTAAACATCCAGATCCGTCTGTTTAGGAAGAAATAGATTTTGTTTCTCAGATAGCACACGCAGATCAGAGCCCATCATGGTATGAGCTCTGAAAGAAAATTATTTCTCTCATTTGATCACATTATAGAAACATAAATAATCAATTCAATCAGAGGATAATTGGGCGGATCGGGACATTTCCCAGTGGGCTGGTCTGATGTTTGGCCGTTTTATCTTTTATTTTTAATGAGTAGTGAAGTCCTGGCACTGGGCTGATCATGTACGCCAAAACCAAAACCATTCAGTTCTTTATGGACCATTAAAGGAAGTGATGCTAAAGTCCAGTTTGGAAAGACATTTGTTCTTATAAAATGACTAAACATGTAAAGGAATACTTTTTCTAAAAGGTTCTAATTCTTCCGGAGTTTTTTATTTCAACATGTTGAAGCTCAAAGATCATAATCAGGAGGTCCGACTCAGTCAGGTCCGGTTCTGCTTCTGCCAGTGATGAAAACGTCCAGTCCAGATGTTCTCCAGTCCAGATGTTCTCCAGTCCTGCTCTGACCTTTTGACCTCGGATCCCAGCAGAATAAACTGGGAACCAGAGGACTGGAGGATTCCTGCTGATCTGCTCTCCTCTGACGTCAGTCTCTGACGTTGAACCGTTTTCACTTCCTGCCCTGCCAGAGTTTCAGTCGGCTGGTTCTGCTGGATCCACTCAGAAAAAGCGCTCCGTAGCCACAGTAAAGCACGGTGGTGGCAGTGTGGTGGTCTGGGCTGTTTCGCTGCTTCAGGAAGTCGTTCTGTGATAAATGAAATCATGAACACTGAAGGAGAAAATCGGGCCATCTGTCGGTGACCTCAAGCTGAAACCAACCAGAACAACGACCCAAAACACCAGCAGGTCCACCTCTGGACGGCTGAAGGGAAACTACATGAAGACGCTGCAGTGGCCTAGTCAAAGACCTTAAACAGCATTTTGTTTTTAATATTGTTGTCTTTGATTAATATTTAAATTGGTTTGATGTTCTGAAACAGTGTTTTGACCTGATAACTTGGTGAATATTTCAGTTTTTCAGAATATTCTGGTGTTTGTTGGTGTCTCACCTCTCAGAGATCTTCTCCTGCAGGAAACCAGTAGAGCTGCTGGGATCAGAACCATCATGGCAGCCAGAGTCACACCAACCACCACAGGAACGTCTGCAGAGGGTCAACGAGTCGTTCACACTGAGCATGCTCAGAACCCGCTAATACTCACTGAATAACAGGATGAACATTAACAGAACCCAGAACCATCAGAACCTGGTTCTGTTTTTATTCGTCTACATAAATTAAGTTCTGGCTGTCTGAATCAGTCAAAAATATATTTGAATAGAAATATTATGATGGAGATTTTTACAGTTTTATGAGGAAGGAGGTGTCTCTGTTTTCTAACCCTGAACTGACATGTTATTGATTTTATAATATTTTGGTTTATAAATTTACTTGAGCTGAAGCTCTGAGTCGTCGGCGTGGGACCGGACGGGTCGGCTGCTGGGAAAAGTGGAACAAGAGAGAAAACTTCCTGCTGACTCACTGAACTACTAAAAAACTGTGAATATTATTGATCTTGTTTGAGTTTAAATCACTTATTTATGAACAGAAAGAATTAAAACAGTTTGAGTGATTGATAAAATTATTTTAATGAAACACAGAGAATCTAATGTAGTAAAGACTCACCATCAGTGACGGTGAGGCTGAAGTCTCTGTACAGATCTGAAGTTCTGTCCATCACACATCGGTACCGTCCGGAGTCAGACTGGGTCAGCTGTGTGACGGTCACCAGCAGAACTGCTCCTGATGTTTCTCCATCATATTTAATGCTGTATCTGCCTTTATTAGCACCGACTCCATCAGTTTCAACAAGAAGGTCTTTATCTCCACATTCCCCTCTGCACAAGGATTTGACTAGGCCAGAGGAGCCAAAGGAACAGGCGACTGTCAGTGAACTGCCAGCGTCTCTATGGATGTGATGATGTTCGTTTCCATCCAGCAGGTCTGTTCAAACAATCATCAGTTTCCTAAAGATTTACAGTTAAATGTTTCCACATCAGAGACTCACCGTCTACAACAACCAGCCTGAAATCCAGGAATGAAGCTGGTGATGAAGAGTCGCCCAGACCACATCGGTACCGACCGGCGTCGGACCGGGTCAGCTCTGAGATGCTCACAGACAGAACCGAGAATGTTCTGGAAGCTTCTCTAACATATTCGGTTCTGTATCGTCCGATCTGAGCTGCGTCGTCACTGGTTCTGATCAGGAGGTTTTCTCCTTCACAGGTTTCCCTGCAGAAGAACTTTATTCTTCCAGATGAGAGAAAGACGCATGAAAAAGTTGTGTTTCCTCCAGAAACTCCATAATGTGACAAAGTTTCAACAGTAGAGCTGCATCTGACCTGCAGGGCTGCAGAAAATGATGCATTAGCTGATGTGTTAGTGCAGGTTGTTGTTGTTCTGGGTGAGCAGGTTAACCTGAGGAGGCAACTGAAATCAGTCTGAACTGCCGTTTATCCACAAACCTCATTTCATGGCTCGCTTTAATTTGCTCAAACTGGAGAAAGTGGAGTTTGGTGTTGGAGGTAAAACTCCTGCTCTAGAGTCTCAGATGGGAATTTAACCGTCACCATGGCGAGAGCATTTATTTCTCCACCAAGATGTGGAGTTCAACACAATGAAACGTCTGAGAAGATCCTCCTGCCTGGAGTCTGACAGGGAGAGAGAGACCCGGCAGGAGATCCGAGTTTCAAACACGATCACTAACAAGATCAAATGCAGCATTCTGAAGTTCAACCTGAAATGTTTCCTGGTCATTATCATTATTATTATTATTATTATTATTATTATTATTATTATTATTATTATTATTAAGCCTTAGATCTTTGTCAGGAACATGTTGTTTTTCATGTGCAAAGCTTTTTCCCTTCTACTTTCATATTGTTTTTCTACCTTAATGTTTTTCTCATCTAACAAAATGGCTGCAGCCTCAGGCGCCTGTCATTTCTTCTGTTGTTTGTTTCCTGGTTTTGGACCCGTCAGTAGAACCAACTCAGAACAGTTCAGTGCATGAATGTTCCATAACCTTCTGAACAGAAATAAAACAGAATTTATTATCTTTGGACCCAAAGCGGAGCAATCCAGAGTCTGTGCACAGCTTCAGTTATTTTTCTGATTCAGAACCGAGACCTGTCTGTCCGGTGAGGCTGAGGATTGTTTTACAGCAGAACCACATCATCTGCAGCGACGACGCAAAATCATCCCAGGGATCCCAGAGATCCCTGGGATCCCAGGGATCCGGTCCATGTTGATCACAGAGGAGCAGCTGTGGAGGAGTCCGGTCCACAGCAGGAACCAGCTCCTTGTCGGGTTTTACCACATCCTGAGGCTTGATTACTTTTCCATTGGTGACATTTTACAGTAATCAGTAAAACGTTGTGAGAGGAAAATCTCTAAATAATGTAAATAAACAGCTAAAGGTGATTTACTCACAGAGGAAGACGAGGCAGAGCGAAGACAGACGGGCCATCATGATGGTTTCCTGCTGCTGCGTCTCCCAGCTGGTCATCAAACCCGTCACTCCTCCGCTCTCCTCCCCTCGGGGCGTTCGCTGCTCGTTTCCCTCTGACGTTGCACCAACACTGACCACAGAAACTCTCCAGTCAAATGAAAAGGAGTTAAAATGAACCAGTATAACCTAAAGAAACCATTGAAACATACTGAAACCAGTGCTGGATGCCCTCTGAACCCAGTCCACGTGGTGGACTGGACCCGTCTGTCTGTTCCAGTGACAAACTGCTGCATCCTAAATGCTCAAAGAGCCGTTATCACAGATCCTTCCTCCCAGCTGCTGTCAGACTTTATAACCTTCACTGCACATTTCTTTAGACTGGAGTAAAAGCATGAAGTCTGAACAGCACTGCTGATGAAACACTGTACAATATTTTTATAGATTTTACATTTTATCTTTGTGTGAAACTACTTGCTTTGATTTCCTGTTGCTTTGTTGGTGAAATGTTCCCAATAAATCATATTTCTATTTTATCTTCAGGTTATTTAGTGATTGTTTTTATTTATTATTTTTTGCTATGGTTCTGGTTTCACCCCCCACTTCTCTTACATGGAAATATTTTAAAGAAGTGGCTTCTGAGACATGAACCACATCTGTGTGACTGGTGCTGCTGGTTCCTGCTGCAGTGTGCAGAAACACTGGCAGCTGGTTTCCATGGATACACATCAGAAAAAACCTTCAGGAAACCTAAAGAAAGTCTCATCTTCCAGAGACCCAGAATGAACAGAAAGTTACTCCTGAGCCTCTGTGGGATCATTTCTGTTTCAGAGAATCAGCATCTGGAGAAAAACCAAAACCCAGGATAAAAAGAACAGAGAAAACTGAAAAGTTAATAATGGAGTACCAAACATGGTAACAGAATATTTATTTTTGCTTTAAAGCTGCAGATATTGTTTAAAAAAATACAAATACATAAAACAGCATTGTATAAGTTGCATATGGTCAAAGTTCTGGTTGATTGGGTCTCAGGTAGAATAAATGAGTTAAAGTGCTGAAATAAACAGTTTAACCTAAAAGCAGAAAATCCTGATTTAATTTCAGAAAACATTGATTCATTTGAATGATCAATTAACTTCTTCAAACATTTTAAATGTTACTTTGTCTTCCAGCGCTTTATATTTCAGTATCAGTGAGCAAGCTGCTGAGGTCCAGCTTCTCATTTGGGTCGAGTGAGTTCTGAGTAGATCTGGTTCTGGTCCCGGCTGGACGGGTGGAGGCTCTGGTAGGTGGGATCCTCTGGATCGCAGCTCTCATGGGTCAGAGTCTAGAAAAAGATGGAAGCAAACGTTGAGCAGTTAAATGCAGCATGAAGAGTCACAGGCCTGTTAGTTTCATTATTTAGAAATGTGGGTCGTATAATTCTGTAGTAAATTCACCTCAGTGACTGAACCATCCTGGCCTCCTCTGGTCCTCAAACCTGTGCAACAAAAAAAGAAATAAAACCCATTGATTAACTATTACTGATTAGACCATAATAAATAAAGTACAGACTGATGGCCCCAAAATCTGACAGAAATAAACTTTAAAATCCCAGATGGTTTAGAATCAAAGGAGATTCCACAACTTCATAATGTTCACATTTTATTCCCAATGAAACATTTCCATATTATTCCTGAGTCCCTTTATGATTCCCATGACTTCTGTTGTAAAAAGCCTGATAGAGCCTCAGTGTGTGTGGAGCCCCCTGGTGGACATCGGGGACATTTCTTTTATTTTGCATTACCTCACAAGATGTTAGCATTCCTAACAGATAAGTTTTACCTTCTGCTGCAATAATGTTTTAGTCAGTTCATGTTGCATCTTGAACACTGAAAATCTTTCTGCTACAATAAAAGTTTCTCCGTGTTTGTTAATATCTCACTAGTGAGATTTCTGAAGTTTTAGATATTTTTCTTTAGGATACAAAATTCACCACAAACTTATGTCCAAAATGCAAAAAGCAAAACAGGCCAACCATGAGCGTTCAGTCTCATAAACAGAACTCAGAATATGGACAGATGAATATTTATATCTCAAACTACATTTGTCATCTCTAGTGAGCCTGTAAGTTTTACTAAAGCTCTCCTCTACCAGTTTCAGCTTTATCCCGGTTGCCATGGAGACGTGACATCACAGCTGGTGTTTGTTAGTGTCTCACCTCTCAGAGATCTTCTCCTGCAGGAAACCAGCATAGCTGCTGGGATCAGAACCATCATAGCAGCCAGAGTCACACCAACGACCACAGGAACATCTGCAGAGGGTCAACAAGCTGTTCACACTGACACCTGCTGGCGGACGGTGGTACTGACCACAGACTACAGGTTCAACAGGACCTGCTCTCATGTCCTGTTACATCATACATCCCTGTTTATATGAACTCAGACTTTAATTCTTATAATCAGATAATAAGTTACCAGGCTGAGTGATGCTGATGAGGGAATTCAGATTTTTGTTTCTGGTGTTTGGAAGAAGGGATGCATTTAGAAGTAGCAGGACAGCAGCTCTGAGGACGAAAGCTGCTCTGGTTTAGTGAAACTTTCTGAAGAGAAAAGTGTAACTCGGACTCACGGTGGCTGAGTGGAACCTGAATTTGTGCAGGTTGATGAGGGGAAGCAGACGTCTGAGTGGTTTCTGGTCTGGAGGTTGATGGCTGAACGGCTGAAAAAAGGAAAATCGGGTTGGAAATTCTCCATCCCACCTGACCACAGAGGATTTTTGGAATCCAACTCCACAAAGCATTAAGGTAATCTCATGTATCGGTGCTGTAACTCCAGCCATGAAGGATTGAACTCATTTCTTAAAATAATGTTTTGTTTTGGAGATCGGCACCAGCACCTCTCCAGACCCGTTAGGGACAAAGGTGGACAGAAGATGATGGATGTTTTATTGATTACTGGTTGGTTGGAACACATTCGTACTGGACTGCATCATTATATTCATGCTTTATTCTTTCAAATTGTTGGAGCTGCATTGTGATGGATCTACATTCTGAGAAAAATGATATGAATTACAGGAAAACTATTCTCTATTGTATATTTGAGAAGCCCAGAATGAAGTGGGAACGTTTTCTGGACCTGGTACCAGCAGCCCAAACTCTGAGGACGATTGTTGGAGGATTGAAATGGACTTAAAGGAACACTTTATTATCTGACTGAGATAGAAACTCACCCGGTGTGACGGTGATGTCAAAGTCTGTGAATGCAGTGTTGGGTCCGTCCTGCTGACAGCGGTACCGCCCGGAGTCGGACTGGGTCAGCTCAGTGATGGTAACCAGCAGAACTCCCTCAGCAGATAATTTTCTTTCATGCTGGATGCTGTACCTGCCGCTGTGAGCGAATTCTCCTGCCGTCTGGACCAGAGCGTTTCCTCCACAGTCTCCTCTGCAGAAATACTTCGTCCCACCAGAGAGAGCAAACCAACAGGCCACGGTGACGGAGCTGCCGGGTTCTGCAGACACTCGCTTCTGCTGCGGCCCGCTGCGTCTATCCAGCACCGCTGTGGGTTTACAGCAACGATCAGGCGTCATATTTCTGCTCTCAAACATCTGAAGCTTCAGCAGGAACTCACCGTCTGTGACTCTGAGTTCAAACTCTGTGAATGAAGCTGCAGACACCGAGGCGCCGGTCCCGCAGCGGTACGTTCCAGAGTCAGACTTGGTCAGGGGAGAGATGGAAACAACCAGTATCTGACTGGATCGATATTCTGAGCTGAATCGACCGCGTTGAGCTGAGTCTGCCTGCGTTTTGATCAGGACGTTTTCTCCCTCACAGTCATCCCTGCAGAAGATCTTCCAGGTTTCAGGGAGGTGATGAAGGCATAAAAAGGAGAAGTTTTCTCCGGCTGCTCTGAACTGAGACATGACGTCCTCATGGTAGCAGCTGTCTGCACCCTGCAGACCTGCAGGAGAATCAACCAGCAGGAAGCTTCAGATGAAGAAAATACAGAACAAAAACCACAACGAGCTCAGAGGAACATTTATTAGATCTTGTTTTACTGCTTCACTGCAGTTTAACATTATAGAACAGAATTAATGCAACATGGGAAATCAAAGATGCTGCTAAGTGCTGCATGCTCCCTTCAGCCTCTGTTTACTGGTGAATCTGTAAATCAAGAATCTTCTGCTGAACTTCCTGAATTGTTGAGCTATTTTTGCTGCAGCTACTTCAGTTTTTTCTGCCCTCTAACACATTACATGCTGCTGTCTTTAAGTCCTTCCTCTAAATGTCACGTTTTATTCTGAACTTGTGTTGATTCTTAATGTTGTGTTTAATGTTTTCACTGATTCTGTGATGGTTTTGTCTGATTGTGAAAGTCAGTTTAGACCTTATAATTTACCACAGGACTGAATCTGAACTGAAACATGAATATAATCTCTTTATGGTTTATTTTCCTACCAGTTATCAGACCTGAACGTTTCCTCTGCTGCTGCAGCTCTTCAATAATTAACATCATAAAAAATTACATAGACCTCAAACTTACTGATGGATTTATGGTTAAAGTGTGGGCTCTGTAAGATTAAAGATGATATTTTTTACATATTAAATATTTTTGAGAAGCTTCAGGAAAGACGTGGAAACAGACCCAGAAACTTTTCACAAACTTTTCTTGAACATTTTCCAGGTTCCTCTTTTTAACTCACTAAAATGTTCTTTGATTCTCAACTATTCTGCTGTTTATGGAACTTTAAAACATTCATAACAAATTCATGCAATATTTTTAAGTACTTTGAAATATTAACTTGTTAAAGTAGCTTTACTTTAAGTAAGAACCTTTATAACGTCTTTTAACTTTACTTGCTGTTTAATTAAGTCCAATTATTATTTTATTCCCTTTCAGGATTCAGGAAACATTTTTCTCTTAAAGGCACAGAACCATAATAAACTAAATGTACTCACAGAGGGAGAAGAAGCAGAACAACGTGAGCTGGGCGATCATGTCGGCGCTTCTTTCCGTCTGTTCGTGTTCATCACTTTAACTTCTCTAATTAAACTCTTCCTCCTCCTCCTTCTCCTCCTCATCCTCCTCTTCCTCCTCCTCCTCATCCTCTTCCTCCTCTCCAGCCTGCATGGATGTCTGATATCTGACATGGAAACAGATTAAAGGTTAGGTCTGCACCTGTCATACCCAGAATGCATCTGGCCTCCCAACGGTGAAGCGCCGCAGGATTCCTGTGCTAATAAAAAAATTAAATACTGAAAAAATGAAACGTACCAGTTGTGATGTGTCTGATCCTCACAGATCAGCTGTTGGTTCTGAACCGATGACATCATCACTGAACACAACATGGACGCCATGTTTTTACAGAAACCTGGATGAACACAGAGAGGCACAAATACTGACTGAATCAAACAAATTACATTTTCATAAACATGCAGGAGCAAAAAGCATAAGAGTGGAGCAGCGGGGAGTTTCTATAATATTTCATTATTTACTAAACTGTAAAAAGTTTGATGATTTCAGTGTGAATATTATTATCATTTAGCTTCTTCATTACATGAAGTCATGGCAAAAATCACACTTGATTTAACTAAACATCTTTTAATCTGATATTTAATCATCAGCATGTTTGATCTGACAAGTACAAAATCTAATAAAGTAAGAAAACAAGAATAACTGGTTGTGATGCTCAGAGAGGAGATTTTTGATTTTACATCATTCACACTTTAATGTCTTAATTATTTACTTTTCAATCATTTTATCCTTGGAAACAGGAAATGACCTCAACTGGTTTCGACATCCTGGAGTTGAGATCCGACTGTTTCCATGCTGAGCGTTTCGGAACTCCAGAACATCTGGATCGTCCTCAGACAGAGGAAAACCTCTGGAGGAGCTGCTGGGCAGCAACCGGATCGGTCCGGGTCGGTCCGGTGGGTCCGGGTGTCTCCAGTGGGTCCGGGTCGGTCCGGTGGGTCCGGGTGTCTCCAGTGGGTCCGGGTCGGTCCGGTGGGTCCGGGTCGGTCCGGTCGGTCCAGTGGGTCCGGGTTGGTCCGGGTGGGTCCGGTGGGTCCGGGTGGGTCCGGTGGGGCCGGGTGGGTCCGGTGGGTCCGGGTTGGTCCGGGTGGGTCCGGTGGGTCTGAGCAGGAATCAGGTGGATCATCAGGAATCCTGGGATGATTCACGTTATTTTGACCTTTTCTGTCTGCAGCGTTTCTGCTGTAAAACATTTCATCTCGTTTCCTCGGTGACTGAAACATTCAGAGGGAAATAATCCAACGATTTAAAATAAATGATTCATTAATTAGATAAACATCCCAATGAGTCTCATTTATCAGATTAAAATTACCTTCTGAAAACAAGAATATTTAAGATGGAATTAAACACATTTCTCATTTCTGTTTGTAATAATGACTTTTTATTGGTTTGATGTAATAATCTTAATTTAAATGTCACAGTTTCATTAAATGTAAGTGGAAAGTCATAATTAATTGAAACAAAGTTTTGAAACGTCTGATTGGCTTCAATCAGCCTCTGCTGAGCCTCCAACCAGCTTCAGCCCAGTGAGTTTGGATTATTAAAGGGAAAAACAAACAAAACCTAAAACAATCTAAACATGCAACACACAACAAAAAATAAGTAAAAAGAAAAACACAATCATATTTTCCCCTGTGCAAAATAAAACCAGACCTAAAACTGTCAGACGTCCCACACAAAAACCAAACAGCGTTTCAGGAATTTCATGTTTTACTTTCTTCATCTAAACTTCATGTGCAGATTTAAAACTGGTGGAAACATTTGTTTTTTCTGCTTAATTTTTATATCTATATTCATTAAATACACTTTACTGCATAAATAAATGAATCTGACTATTAAAGGAGGAAGTAGCAAATTCTAGGAAGGAACTTTAGTTCCTGTTTTTCTTTTTTCACAAGAAACTTAAAAATAAATCAGAGCTTCAGGTTCATATTAAAATTATTAGAATACAAGTTTTCTGTAAAAAAAAAATTTTTTTAATGGGAAATATGGAATAATTTCTGAAAGTAAATCTAATGGATCATTTAAAGTTGGTTTAAAATGTCATTTTGTAAGAAATTAATGTTTAAACTATATTAAAATATAAATATATTTTTATATGATTAAGACTGATGAGGAAAAACACGCTGAGATCCTGAGCCATCATCCCAAAAATAAAAAACAGATTAAATTAATATTTGTCATAATGTAAGAGCTTAAATTGAATTTATCTGAAAAAGTAATAATTGCTTTGAAGGTTTTTCCTCTTTTTAATTAACTATAAAATATACTTTGATGCTCAACCAATCTGATCATTAAAACATTTAAATAATTTATGTGATATTTTTGTTGTTTCAGGATTCAGGAAACATTTTCTCTTAAAGAGACAGAACCAGAAATAAACTAAATGTTCTCACAGGAGAAGAAGCAGAACAAAGTCAGGCGATCATGTCGGCGCTCTGACGCTTTCTGTCTGCCTCTCTGCTTTCATGACCTTTGACCTCTGAAGCCTTCCTCCTCCTCTTCAGCTTCATCTTTAACTGTATATGAACTGTTTTCATTGATTTTTTAATGAGTGCAAACTATTTCTAAACATTAAAATCAATCAAATCAGCTGCGATGGATTGTGATTAATCACAATTAAATTGATCTTTTATTCAAATAATTGTCAACTAATTTAGTAGAACTGGAGGATAAAAAACTAAAAAAGGTTTTTTGCTGAAAGAACACAACATTCAGCCGTAACGGCACAAGAAAAAAACTTTTGTCTGTAAAAGTTTTAGCCAAAACCTTTTAAGTGATAATTTTAGCTTCACCTGGGAGAAAAAAAACTCATAGGAAACACCTTCTGTTATCTAATTATTGATTAGTTAATATAATAAATAATGATCAGAGAATTTTTCATCCTTTGCTACAAACGATCAAACTTTCACTAAAGGAATGCTGGTTTTGCGTTTGTTAAAATAAGTGTGAATGTATTTGATACAGGAAGCAAATTTAAATGTCATTGTGTGTTTTTTGCACAATGACATTAAAATAAACTCTAATTGTAATGAAGATAAAAACATTACATCTATGTGTAAATGTTCGTTTACACCAAAGTGTAACAATAACATCACAATGTTTTATTTACACTGATTAGTTCCAATAATTAGAATAACAATAATTATTTTAATTAGAATAATTCTGATCTTAATCATTATAATTATTAAGAATTAAACCTCCATTCAATCATAATAGATGTTATTTTTAACTGCAAAGATTTATATGTATCTGACAACAAACTTTATATCAAAATCCTAAAAAGTTCTCAAGTTTGATTGTTCAACAAAAAGCCAATAATCCAAGAACTAAAGATCTTCTGTGTTTTCTGAGCAGCCAGAGCCGCTTCCTCCTTCCTCACCAGGAATCGTTTCCCGTTTCTCCCTCAGACTCTGATTTCCTCACTTTCTGAAAAACAAAACAAACTTTCTGACCTTCTACTTCCTTTAACAGAAGAATCTCTTCTCACGCCAGAACCGGACACATCTGAACCTTCTGGACCCTCTGGGCCTTCTGGACCTTCTGGACCTTCTGGACCTTGTGGACCCTCTGGACCCTCTGGACCTTCTGGACCTTCTGGACACATCTGGACCTTCTGGGCCTTCTGGACCTTCTGGACCTTCTGGACCTTCTGGACCTTCTGGACACATCTGGACCTTCTGGGCCTTCTGGACCTTCTGGACCTTCTGGACCTTGTGGACCCTCTGGACCCTCTGGACCTTCTGGACCTTCTGGACCTTGTGGACCCTCCGGACTTTCTGAACCTTCTGGACCTTCTGGACCTTCTGAACCTTCTGGACACATCTGGACCTTCTGGACCTTCTGGACACATCTGGACCTTCTGGACCTTCTGGACACATCTGGACCTTCTGGGCCTTCTGGACCTTCTGGACCTTCTGGACCTTGTGGACCCTCTGGACCCTCTGGACCTTCTGGACCTTCTGGACACATCTGGACCTTCTGGACCTTCTGGACCCTCTGGACCCTCTGGACCCTCTGGACCTTGTGGACCCTCCGGACTTTCTGAACCTTCTGGACCTTCTGGACCTTCTGAACCTTCTGGACCTTCTGGACACATCTGGACCTTCTGGACCTTCTGGACCTTCTGAACCTTCTGGACCTTCTGGACCTTCTGGACCCTCTGGACCCTCCGGACCCTCTGAACCTTCTGGACCCTCCAGACTTTCTGAACCTTCTGGACCTTCTGGACCTTCTGGACCCTCTGGACCTTCTGGACCTTCTGGACCCTCTGGACCTTCTGGACCTTCTGAACCTTCTGGACCATCTGGACATTCTGGACCTTCTCCACGTTCACTGGAAACTCTGCTGTTGCAAAAGAATTCACTCGTCTTGGATGTTTTTAAAAATCAGTCATGATCAACACAATTTGGCTCTTTAGATTAATAAAAAAATAATTTTTAAATAAATTGTCTAATGTCAGAGTGGAAACTGGTTGCATAATTATTTAGACTGTTTAAAGTGACTGACCTCTGTTGGGAACCGGCGTTTTGGTTCCTGTTTGTCGGCGGTTCCTCGTTTTATCCACCTGAGGGCGCCAGAGGCAGCACTAAGGATGGGTGTGCCCGTGATTCAGCGCACCTGTTGTTCATCTTCTAATCATCCTGAAGCTTTAGAGGAGCGGACTGCCTGCCAGTGATGGTAGGAGACTCTCTGTGATTTGGTTCTCCGAGAAATACCTAGAGTAATTTCTCCTTGTCCTTTTCCTCTCTCAGGTGTTTTCCTTGAGACACTGAGTACTCTCGTTGTGAAGACCCAGCTCTGGCCTTCTGGATTTCCACTCCTCGTGATGCCGTGGAAATCACCCACTGGTTGCCCGAGCCCAACAGTCATCTCCTCAACCAGATCACCAGCAGTTATCGGAGTTTCCCCAGCTGGCAGTCAGACCGCTCCTTCTCCTTCCTCCACGCTCAGAACTTACCTGTCCGCCCTCCACCACAACCAAATGAACCAAGACCCGAACCGGCAGTTACTCTCTCCCAGACTGAACCTACCATCTCACAAAGTAAGACCAGTCCAATTCTGTTCACAACTCACTTTTCCCATTACCACAAACTCATCTTCTCCCTCTGTTGTTCCTTAGTGAGTCGACGACTCCGTGAGCCTGATCCCGGATTCATTCTCTCTCAACATCTTATCACTTTGTGCAAATAAAATCATTTAACTGATTGCTATTCTCCTGTGCTTGTTCTGCTTGTGGGCTAAGAACTTAAAACCCATTATGACGACCTCGTTCAACAGAGGTCCAGTCAGGTGGCGCTGGCCGTCTCACAATGAGAGGAATGGAGATCAGCTGAGAAGTCCAGTGGTTGTAGAATAAAAACAGCTGGTTCTGGTTCATCGTGGAGTTACGTCTATTTCAATGACAAAGTGATGCATCATGGGAGCACAAAGCAGCATCACAGCAGATCCTTCCTCCAGGATTTTTTTGTCATAAAAGCCAAATTTTGTGATAATGATTGATTTGTTAAAGCAACTAAGTAAATTCAAATTCTCTCAGTTTCCGGTGAACATGAAGAGATTCTGACATTTAAGGAAAAGGTCAGACATTTTAGTTTTTCAGTGAAGAAGAAAGAACATCTGAGGGTGTGAATACTTTTTTCAGCCACTGTGAATGAACCTGAACACAAAAGTTTTTAATCTTAAAGTTTGCAGAGTAGCTTTATCTCTGAACATGTTCCACTGCTGAGGTTCCAACTGACTGAATCTCTGCTTTGGTTTTATTTCATGAATCAACAAGAACCTGCAGCCTGACGTTTCCCATCAGGCCCAAGGAGTCAAATTAGTGATTTACAACTTGTTCAAATTGTTTTTACATGACTGCATATCTCAAAATACACATTGTTGCCTTCAATGCAAATGATTTAAATCAAAACTTTTGCATGTTCAGGTTTAAAGTCAGAGGCTGAATATCTGAAGCCACAGATTAGAGAGCAGAGGATGGAGAAAGTTCTGCGCTTCTTCTTCACAGCTTCAGGTAAACTATTATAATTTATCTGCTTTAAACTGAACCTGTAACTTCAGGGTCACGATAAAAGTTTACTGAAGAAATCTTCCTCATTGGAAATCATAATTAAAATATTTTTTTTAAAATTGTAGTTGCAAAAACACAAAATATTACCAAGTAATTCTGGTCTAGTTTCTAGTGCAAATTTTCTTAATATTGATTAAAATAAATTAGCATATTGTTTCTCTAATAACATGGAAAATGTCTTAAGTTAAATAATCTGCCAGTGAAACTAGAAACTTTTTCTTCAATATTCAGGAGAAACTGATGTAAAACCAGCTCCTGTTTCTTGATGAAAAGCTGCTTTTAAGTTAGTTTTATCTTATTTCAAATGAACTAAGATTTTTGCACTAGAATCCAAAATTACTTGGTGAGATTTTGTGTTTTTGCAGTGTGTGCTTTATCACTTTATCTATATTTTCTGTTTTGTGCAGCTCTGTGCGCCGCCGCCTCGCTGGCTTCACGTCAGTATCGCTTCATCTACGAAAAAAAGACCTGGGCCGACGCACAGACCTACTGCAGACAAACACACACTGACCTGGTCACTGTGGGCAGCCTGGATGTTGCTACGACCCTGAACAACATGGTCAACCTGATCCAAATGGGCAACGAAAGAGACGTAAGGCTGGCTTAGTCTCATCTGGATGTTTCCTCCATCCTTCATGTCAACCTGTTACCTTCTAGCTGCTGCTTCCTGCAGGCCTGGATCGGTTTGTACGAAGACATCCAGAGCTGGAGGTGGTCTCTGGTGGACGACTCCTTCTACCAAGGCTACAGCACCCAGTACAGGAACTGGGTATCTGGGCAGCCAGACAACTCTGGGTCCAACGAGCCCTGCTCAGAGATGGACGACCTTGGGCAGTGGAACGACCTTCCATGTGAGGCGAGGCGTAAACCTCTCTGTATGTCTGTCAGCAACGGTGAGCAAATAAAATATCCATTTTACTGTTTTGACACTAATTTATTTAGATGTTCTTTAACAAATCTCTGCCTTGATTTTCTAAAACGTTTTCAAATTTCCAGATAATTATCTATAATCAATCAGAAGTTTGCATTAGTGTGCTGACATTTAGGGAGAGTCCAGACGATGATGTCACGGCTTTATGAGCTACGGGAAAAAATCAGGAGAAATCAGTCAGGAAGTGCAGGATTGTAAATCTCCACCTGTCTGGTTCAAACCTGGGTGAAACTTTCACTAATTCTGTCAGGAGAAATGGGACAGAAAAGCAGCAAACTGTTGTGCTAAGATGAAAACATTTCTCTCGAGTCCTAAAGTTTAAATAGAAATTCTTATTCTACCAAATACTGACAAAATAAACTTCCCAGTCTGATCAAATTAGAAAACGTGTCTCTAAAATCATCTTAATATTCTAATGTTTAGCATAAAGAAATGCTGAGTTAACATACATTCACACCAACTGTAGTTCGTCTACAAACCTCGGTCTGGGTCCAGTGGAACTGAACTGAATTGCACAGAGAAAGAGAACCACAGCAGCTGGAGGAGGAGCAGATGGTGAAGTTTTGTTTCCCAGTCAAACCGAGTCTACCGGACTATCAGGAGAGAAAACACTCTTAAAGTCAATGTCTGTTTTACAGTGCAAATATGTAATTATCTGGTTTCACCCATGCATCAATAAATCTACACACACTGATCAGTAATGTGAATAATGTTTTTACATTTTAACTCTGATATTTTCCTTTTTGCACATTTCCCTGAGCAGCAGATGTTCTACGCAGCATTTTAAACTTTTTACAGTCCATCTTCTGTTTGCTTTCAGCTCAGTCAGCATCATTTTTTGCTGTGAACTCCCTGATGACGTGGAGCCAGGCGCAGAGCCACTGCAGGACGTACTACACGGACCTGGCCAGTGTGAGGACGTCAGCAGAGAACAGCAAACTGCTGGCAGTGAAGCCTTCAGGGGAGAGCTACTGGCTGGGCCTTTACAGAGACACCTGGAAGTGGTCGAACGGAGACGGCGCGACGCTCAGCTACTGGACGTCCGGCCAGCCTGACGGCTCCACTGAGCACTGCAGCACAGCGTACTTCAGCGACGCGGGCAGGTGGAGGGACTGGTTATGCAGCTACGCCAAGCCATTCATCTGTCACTACGGTACGCCATGTTTGTAGTCTTACCTTCGCTCACCAAAGAAGTAGAACATGTTAGGATCGAAAACGTTTCCTACTGGACCAATGGACAAAAGTCCAGCCTGACATGATGTAACTAATTAAAGGGGCAGTATCGTGTTAAACTGACATTTTTTAGCTTTCCATCATGTCATAATGTTATTCCCTGGAGTGCTGCTTTGATTCTTTCATGCTTGTTTGAGAAGTTATTTAATCTCCATGGCAACCATTCAGCTGTGCAAAACGCATGGGTGGACCTAGCCCCGCTTTCGAGGCACAGCTCCTCCCCCACTCTGCTCCTTCAGTGCTGAGCTGGTTATAGGGCAGCGCTGGTACAAACGATGAAAGGTTAACAGAGGAGCCATGTTGGATGACTTCCTGGAGGCGGGGCTTCAGAAAGAGCAGGAGGTTTTAAAGAGACAGAGGCCCAATTTCAAGCCGTTAAAACAGGAAGTAACATTTTTTAAAAGTCATATTTGATATATAATTTTTATAGTAACTCACGGTAACGGTGTTAGTTGATTGTACTATAAAATGGCTCTCTGTGCCTGGAAAACACATAATACTGCCTCTTTAAAGGATCTGTTTCTTTCCTCAGACCCGGTTCCTTTTACAAAGCATCTGATGAAAGTAAAGCTGAGCAGCTCCACTGTGGACCTGAACGATGCTGCGGTCCAGACTGACCTGCTCAACCAGGTAAACCGGCTTTGGTTCTGTAGGTTTGGTTCTTCCTTTGGCTCGTCTTGGATCGTCTCTGTTGCTTTCAGTTTCCTGGAGTTGAGTCGACTTTACTTCTCTTGTTTTGGTTGATCGCTTCTTTCCAAAGATAATAACTTCAGTTTCTGTTCAGCTGGAGAAAGTCATTTGTTCCAATCATCTGTTCAGCGCTTCAATGTGTTCATAGTCACCTGATGACATCATGATGTAGATCCAGGTATCATCTGCGTCGTCATGGTAACATAACTTGTTCCTGTTTTTCAGCTCAGACAGAAGCTGCAGGATGATGGACTGAAAGGAAACCTGAGCTGGAAGCAGATCGGTGGGAAGATCTTCTACACAGAGCAGAAGGTCTAAGAATGAGGGGGAGAAATCTCATGTTTTTAAATGAAATTCACATGAGAACATTATGATTTTTTTAGCTTAATCTCATGTTTTTAAATGAAATTCACATGAGAACATTATGATTTTTTTAGCTTAATCAAATGTGACTGAAACATTTGTAAGAAATTCATCTTTCTAAAACCAAACCTGATTCATTCTTAGGAGAAAAATATCTGTGTGCAGATTTACTGTTTCTGTAAACAGAATAAACCCACATTGTTTAACAGGAAGACAGACTTTAATTCTGAAAGTCATGAAACACTGCTGTTTATTATATTTATTTAATTGCTTTTGTTTTCATCTCATTTTGAAACAGAAGCGTCTCCTCCTCGGTTACTCTGTTAGCATCATGCTAACTTTCACAGTGAAGTTTTACACTTTATTTTCTGAGACGTCTTCACTGCTGTAAACTGAAGCCTTCTGCATTTAAAGTTAAACTCAGATGAAATCTGTTCTCTTCTGGGATAAATGAGATGAAATGTGGAGCTGAAGAATCTTTTTCTGTGTCTGGATGTTTAAATGTCTTCATCTGTAAAAACAAATGCAATAAAAAGAGAAGAATCAGTCAAACTTCACGTCCTTCACGCTCTCTTTATTTACATGTTTGAACCATGTTGTTCTTCTCTGTTTCATTATCCTTATGAGACATGATGAAGCTCCAGTAACCCTGTTGTTTTAATGTTTGGGTTCCTGCGGAGCAGCGACTCTCCGTCCTGAAGGCGTCGATCCGCCAGGTGAGTCGCACCTGCAGGAAGCGAAACCAGGAGTCAAATGAACAGCATGTCTGAATGGTTTGGACAGAGTATACATATGTTAAAATAAACACGAGTTCACTGACATGCAAATAGTTGGAGTCCATGGTCTCTGGCTGTTTAAAGGTCAGAGACCATGGACTGGAAACCAGTGGAGACAGACTGGAGACCAGTGGAGACAGACTGGAAACCAGTGGAGACAGACTGGAAACCAGTGGAGATAGGAGGATGGAGAAAGTTCTTCTCTACATCACTGGTGCATCAGGTAACTGGGATCATGTTTTCTTGATTTAATCAATGTTATGACCTTTAGTACAGACATGTTGTTCTATAACATGATGTATGCGGAACCTTAACAAGCACCGATTCTCTGTAAACAGCCAGAGACTTTTTAGAACCAGGAACTTTTCTTCCCAGTTTTCTGCTGAAAGCAGCTCATCAGATTGGATGGAAAGCATCTATAAAAGTTAAATTTCACCTTTTATCACAGAATCTTGGTTGAATTTAGTTCTGGACTTTGACTAGACCATTCTAAGATACGGAACCATGGCTGTATGCTCAGGGTGGTTGAACCTCCAGCCAGTCTCAGCTTTCCAGCAGGTTTTTACCTGGATTCAGCGCCATCAGCCCGGTTCCTGCTGGGGAACAGAATCCCCACAGCATAATGCTGCCACCACCATGATGAACATGACTAGGGTTGGTTAAGGGACATGCTTGTTGTAAACTCATAATAGGACTTTCAGTTTCTTGTTACTTCTCTAAAACTCTAAAGCTCAACATAAAAATGAATCTTTGTCACATAAAGTCCCAAAAACACTGAAACTTACAACTGCAATGTGAGGAGAGGTGTGAATACTTTTCTAAGGCTCTGTATATACAATAATTTCTCACATTAAATCTTTGTATTTTTGTTGTAGTGAATCTTTGTTTGTGCTGGATGTCTTTTGACCTGACGTTGTGCTGCGTGTTGCTGCAGCTCTTTGGGCCGTCTCCACTAGAGTTAAGGTCCAGTTCCACTTCGTTTATGAGCCGATGAGCTGGAGCGACGCTCAGAGCTGCTGCAGGAAAACCTACGCAGACCTGGTGACCGTGGACAGCGCTGAGGTCCTGACGACCCTCAGGACTCGAGCAAAATGGCCGCCATAACTGACGTAAACACACTTCTCGGCCTCTGCTTCAGTTCTTTGAGTCTAAACTGCAGTAAAAGTGTGAAATGGTTGTAACTTCCTCTCTGCTGCACCTCTGGGTCTGAGCTCTTCCTAATTCAGCCGTTACATCTGATCTGACATGCAGCTTCATTCATAAACCAACAAATCTTTGTGATCCCTTTATCAATCAATCAATCAATCAAATTTTATTTGTATAGCACATTTTAGCAGCAAGGCATTTCAAAGTGCTTTACATCATATCAAACACAGAAACACAATGCAACATAGAATCAACAATAAAAACACGACATTAAGTCAAGTTCCATCAATAAATTTGTAATAAATTTGTAATCTTTAAATCTCTGCTGCCTAACAGGATCTATTTCCATAAAGTTTGCGATGTTAATCCCTTCACATCCTGACTCAGTGGAGGTGTTGACTCAGGGTAACTCTGTCAGGAATGGATGCAAATCTCTTTACGTACGTAGGACTGACTACATCAGTCCATGTGAGGAAGTGAGATGCAGCCTGACAACCTTCGTCTCCTCAGTGCGGCGGGGTGGAGCTTTTCTCCTGCAGTCATTGGTCGATAGAGGGATCCGCTATGTTCAGACCTCTGGACCATGGCGGTCTGTAAGAGTACCCAGAGAGAACCCACTCATGCACAGGGAGAACATACAAACTATGCAGGAAGGGATGGTTGGATTCCAACCCAAGACCTTCCTACTGCAAGGCAGCAAAGCTTTACTGAATGTCCCTCTATTCAGCCACAACCATTTAAAGTCATTCAAAGAGTAAATCTTCCTGTCAGATTTGGAATACTTAGTTAAAATAAACACAAAAGTTATTAAAAAATGGCCAGATTTTTTAGAATAAATATTTGAAAGCGTGGGCGACACAAGCTGAACGTCTGTGACGTCATCGTTCCTTTCTGTTCGCCGGCTGGTAAAAACAGTGACTGGAGAGAATCTGAGTTGAGCAGAGAAAGAATAAATCTGAGATCTGATACAAAACGACAAAGAAATGGTGCAGCCAACCTTCAGACTGTTGACATTAAACAGGAAAAAAGACTCTCATATGTCTTTAAATATAGTTAATATTAACGTCTGGTTTCAGCTGTACATGCTAAAATATTCAGACCATCATCATAATAACTGAACCAATCAAAGGTTTGCCCAGAAGGCCTTTGGGTTAAAGCAGCTGTTGTTGGTTGCAGGCCTGGATTGGTTTGTATGATGATGTGGAGAGCTGGAGGTGGTTCCTGTCAGACGAAGCTTTCTACCAAAACTCTGCAGCTCTCTAGAAACTGGCCGTCTGGACAACCGGACAACCGGACAGCGCCCAGGACGGAGAGGGCTGCTGGGAGGTGCTTGGGAACGGAGATTGGAACGATATTGGTTCTGCGTAAACCGATCTGCTCTACTGTCAGCGGTGAGCTGTTTATTTTAGTTTTATTTAACTATTTAATTTCTCTTTCAGTTGATCATGTTTTGCAATTCAACACTTTGCAATTCAAATATTTTTGAAATTTCCCACCCAGGGTTTATAATAGCAGAATAAAATGTTTTGGAAAACAAAAAAGTCAAAAGCAGAAATTGTGGCTTTTTATTTTTTATAGCTAAAGAGAATTTCTGGCTTTGAGAAAACCTGCAACCAGTTCCTCTCTGCAGAAACGGTTTCATGTCTACTGCAAAAAGAATAAAAGTTTCGCCGTTTTTCTTGGATCTCACTGCAGATGAACTAATTTGAGCCAAAACATCAACAGCCTGAGGAGTTACTGTCTGCAGGGCTGTAGTTTAAACATCTGACCAATGCTGAGAATACAACATGTCCGCCATCAGCCTCTCTCTGTGTTCAGTGACCTTTACGGTCATCAACACCTTGATGAACTGGACTCAGGCTCACAGTTACTGCAGAACCCACCACACTGACTTGGCCAGTGTGAGACATTCTGCTGACAATGAAAACCTAAAGGCAGCTAAACCTGCAAAGGAAGCCGTCTGGCTTGGGCTTGTTAAGGAGAAAAGTTATTATGTTAGCTTAAATTTTGGAAAAGCATGGCTCTCCTTTTCCTCCTGTTAGCCGGGTCGAGCGGGGTTCTCCGTGAGCGTCCTGCAACCGCGTGCTGCTAAAACGAAACAACAACAAAACGTGTTGACGTCACAGATCACGGAGTTTTAATCTCATACAAAGCAATCGACAACAAAGTTGCAGAGATACAGAGATATACATTTTCTCATGAAAATAAAAAACACACAAAGGGGAAGACACACAAACACAAAACACATAAGACAGACAAAGGCGCCCAACGTGGAGTAAAAAGATGGAAAAAACTCTCTCCTCTCCGGTGTTGACTTGAAACTATAAACCAAAAGGGTGTTTCCCTATTTAATATATGCAAAAAAGGCGTTCTGTTGTTTTGACCAATCAGAGACCTGGTTCAGCCTCGAAGGTGCTCTGTTTTTTGTCCAAGCAAATCGGAGGGAAACCCCCAGTCCTGCACGAATATCCCCCCCCCCCCCCGCACCGAAGTCCTGTTATAAATCTCGCCGACTCTCCTGGAGTTTCTTCCTACCACATTCCAGCTGCCGTTTCCATGGAGATGCTAATTTTATGGCTTTTGTATGCTCTTAAACAAACAGTTGAAGGCGTCTGCTTGTCTCCTCGGGCCTCTTTCGAAGGGTCACACAAAGCCTGTTTTTTCAAATACGAGTGATTAACACATGTGGGAAGATTAAGTGTATTTTAGCATTAAATAATCATTTTCTTAGCAGGCTGCAGAGACCAGTGGAAATGGTCCAAAGGATCCCTACTCATTCTTACAGGGGGTCTGGAGAACCCAACGGTCCAGTGGAGAACTGTGCAGGAATGGACTTTACCAGCTCCGGACACTCCAGATATTAACAGACCTTAGCAGAAAGACAAGATACGGACAGTATGGCAAAAGAATGCAAACATTTTGCAAGGGAATGCAAAAAAAAAATTCCATAAGGTTTGCTCTAACGCCCACAAAATCAAAAAGATGCATACAGACTCAAATATGTACATAAACCCCTTTATAATGGGTTAATGTCTTTTAGTTGAAAGCTGAAGTTATCGGTTGTTCAGACTGGAGTTCAGAGGTCAAATTCATTTTATAAAAATATCTCTTGGCATAATTTCCAGTGGTGATGATGGAACTTTAACCACTCAGTCTGTTGATAAAGTGTTGAAAATAATGATGGTGTTTCCAGCTCAAAACAAGGTGGAGGAGCAGAAACCCTTAATATTAACCCTTAATAATACAAATATGGAAATTCTGCCATTTGTGAGAAAGAAAGTCTTTGTGCAGATTGAAACTGTGGCGACAGCATCAGGGTAGGAACAGGAATAAACCTGAGAAAATGTAGATGTAATTTAGCACAATGCAGAGGTTTAGAAGAGCGCATCATGGCGACTGTACAATGTCAACGTTGAGATGTTGCAACTCCACACGGTTTTCCTGGGAGATGATGCAATTCATTGAAGAATGCAAAATGTCTTCACCAAAACTTTACTCATATTTTAATTTTTTAGGCTCTCAGTCTCAACGCATTTATTTTTATATCATTTTAAAAATGAAAATACATTAGGTTAGTCTAGGTTAACTTAGTAAAAGAGGGCCAGTTTTTGCTAATTATTCTTTTAATTTCAGCTCCAGCAGAAGCTGAAGGACCAAGGAGTGACTGCAGAGGTCAGACTGAGGTGGATGAAGAAGATGGAAACATCTTCTACCAGGAGAAACAGGACGACCAAAACTGAAACGTAGAGTTCAGTGATGGATCAGCATCGCTCAAATCTTCCTGAGCAAATTAAATATTACCAATATTTAATGTTTTTAATATAAACAGCCATGGGTTTTTTAGTAGAGCTTATAGTTTAAACTGAATTCACTTTGTTTGTAGCAAATTATGTGCAAAGGCAGAAATTGCATCTTTGTTTCATTATAGCCCAGTTTGTTCAACAGTTAATAAATGTTTAATCCAACTATATCTGACATTTTCATGTATCCTGCAGCTGTTGATGCCTTTTCTCTAAAATCTAGATTTAAAACATTTCATCTATCTCAGTTTAAACTTAAACAAATACAAATGTTGGAAATTCAATCAAAAATACAAAAACTACAAATATTAATTGTTAGGAATACAAATAAGAAAATAAATGTGAAAATTGTTTTAAAAAAACAAAAAAACGTTTTTGTGTGTGTGTGTGCGTGCGCGTGCGTGCGTGCGTGCGTGCGTGTGTGTGTGTGTGTGTGTGCGTGCGTGTGTGCGTGCGTGTGTGTGTGTGTGTGTGTGTGTGTGTGTGTGTGTGTGTGTGTGTGTGTGTGTGTGTGTGTGTGTGTGTGTGTCATTAATAAAATAGTTTTCCACTTATTCCATTCTATAGTTTATAGCTCAAAGTTTATTTCTGGAAGTAAACTTTACCAGCATTTGGAAATGTTGCTGTAAAAAGCTCTTATTTAAATGTTGAACACACTTTAAACATCTCCACACATCTCCGCTTTAGACTTTTCAGATAACTTAAAGTATAAAACAAAACATCCAAAGAAGTCAAAGCAGTTTATTTGCCTTCTGGAGACTCTAAATCGGTAAATGGCTGAAAGTTCTACGATCTACGAGGCTACGTGAACGCATCTTTGTAACGCGTCACGTGGTCGTTCTGTTACTATGGATACAGAGAACCAGTGGTCCTGTTTTAACCGCTTTAGTTAAAGTTTCTCGTTTAAAATAGCTGATTTCTTTGCTTTAAAAACGACTCCGACACTATTTAGATTAGGTGAGTAAATGTTTCTTATGTTTTCTGTGGACTGACCTGTTTAATTCGCCGATTCTAACTAATTTCACTGCTATACATTTGTTTTTATGTAGCGGTTAAACTTAACCACAGTTAGCACCTTTAGCTTCGGTCTGTTGCATAGCAACGTTCAGGGTTTTCATTGTGCTGCTGTTTCCTCCTTTTTCACTCTGACCTCATGTCATCTTCAAGCCTGTAAAGATTACTATTATAATTTTTATTACTTGGTGAAAAATAGCTAAACATACATTCATGCAAGACAATTTTTTCAAATTAAATTACTAATGCCTCTTGAATCCAGTTCCTGGCAACAACAGTAGCTATTCTTGCGCAATATATAAATGTTTGAAACATGTTTTAAATAAATAAAATTCACGTAGGTTCGATTCCCGGCCCGGGATCTTTCTGCATGTTCTCCCTGTGCATGGTGGGTTCTCTCAGGGTTCTCCGGGTTCCTCCCACAGTCCAAAAACATGACTGTCAGGTTAATTGGTCTCTCTAAATTCTCCCTAGGTGTGTGTGTGTGTGTGTGTGTGTGTGTGTGTTTGTGTGTGTGTGTGTGTGTGTGTGTGTGTGCGCGTGTGTGTGTGTGTGTGTGTGTGTGTGTGTGTGTGTGTGTGTGTGTGTGTGTCTGTCTGGTTGTTGTCTGTGTTCCCCTGCGGCAGCCTGTCCAGGTGACCTGTCCAGGTGACCCCGCCTCTCGCCCAGAACGTTAGCTGGAGAGGCAGCAGCTCCTCCTGACCCCACCAGGGACCAGGGTGTTAGAAAATGGATGGATGGATAAAATTAATGTGTTACTTTGCTGGATGACTAATTGTCTCAGTAATTATTGAGATAAACAATAATATTGCTGTTTTGAGATCATTTTCAAGTAATATAAAGATAACAGGATAATTATGCAAATCCACCCTCTTAAAGCCTAACCAAGTTTAATTTAGTAAAATAAAATAAAAACAATAAAACATTGGAACTAGAAAACATTTTAAATATCCAAAATAAAACACAACAACCAAAACAAAAATTTGGTTGTTTTGGTTGTTGGTACAACTAAAACTATCATAATTCATTTCATAAAATGGATTATGAAGTTTCTGAAAATAAAACTGCCCTTCAAGAGATTTTAATCACCAGAACTGAAATGATCGAGCTTATTTTTACTTATTATGCGATTAATTGACTATTTGCTTATTGCAACAAGCTCTCAGATACTTGTTTATGAAAAGTTTTAAAACTATTCTTAATTTCACATCCTTGCTCTACTTTCTGTTGATCTCTAATAAATCCAGGTAAAAACAACAAAGCTCGTGGTTGTGAAGAGCAGATTCACAGACAGAAACAACCTGCTATCCGTTTTTAATTTAATTTAAAAATGAAAGATTTTCTTCTGGTTTTTACCAATGGCTTCACAGCATCTGCAGAGAGCAAACGCAGCATAAAACCGTGTTTACTGTTCCAGAGGAAAATGGAGGCCGGAGGGAAGTTTGTATTTGACGATGAATTTCAAGAGATGGAGAAGAAGATGGCCTTGTCCAAGGAGCCGGTGGAAGAGGAGAAGGAGGATGCGAGCGACGATCTGCTCATGTGAGCAACTCAAGCCGTAACAGCCTGCAAGCAGCTGAGGAGGGTAGAAATAATGAACAGAACATATTCATGATGTTCAGGGTTACAGACAACAGGCCTGAAAAACACTGACTGGAAATAACCAGAGAAATCTGCTGCAGCTTTTCTTTAGGTTTTATCAAAGTATCTCTTTTTCATGATAAAAGGGTTTGAACTTCTTAAACATACCAATCAATCCGTTTTTCACTCAATTGAACAAATTAATTAACTTTAATTAACAAACAGATTACCTTACTATACCTGAGTAAAAAGGGAGCAAGAAGAAGAAAAATCTCGTATAATTTTTCCCCTTTCTGAATAATTACAAAATTAATATCCAGGGCCCTATACATTAAATTAATATGAGCTGAAAGCAGCATGTCATTCTCATCATTAACTCAAATGTGTATCAGACTTAATCGTTTTTGTCTTATAAAATGTCATGAACTGATTTCTGGTAGAGCATTTTTTCCATAATTTTGCTGAAATGCACATTTATTTCAAAGTAGTACCCATAGTTTTACTTTAGACATTATACTTTCAAACTGTTACTTCTGTCACTTGAACTCAAGACAAAGAACTTTTGTAAATGAATTGGCAATCATCTCTTTCTAGCTTTAAAAATAACTAATAGCATTTTGAATGAACCAAGTCCCTTAAATTCTACATTTCTGGCTGAAGATAAGTTCCTCAATCTGAAGACAACAGGATTAGAAACGCTGCATTGTTCCCTCCTCTGTCTAAAACTGAAAGCATTTTATGAGGTGAGTGAGAGTCGCCCCCTGCTGTCCGTCTGCAGCCCTGAATCCTACAAGACCAACTCTCAGAAGGAGGAGCACCTGCTGGAGATCGCAGAAAACTTCCAGCGTCAGTATTTGCTGCTGCATCCTGACCGTAAACCTCTGCTGCTCTACCCAGTCAATGAATATGGAGTCAGGGTAACAACCGCTCCCCCAAATAAAATCTGCTTCCACCATTAAACCCTCTGAGCCCCAGAACTGTCTCTGTCCTGTCCCATCCAGAAGTTTGTGTCCACCACTCTCCGTCCCACAGAGACCGGCCTGTGGGAGCTCCAGAGCTGGCAGGAGTGTTCCTCACTGGTGGCCGACTTCCTGTCCCTGCAGCTGCTGGAGCCGCCCACACTGGTGGTCAGTACGGCAACACACACACACACACACGCACACACACACACACACACACCTGGTAAAGATAAGTGGACAAGTTAAATGTCTTGTGGACAGGCTAAATGTGCCCCTACGATGAAATGATGGACCCTTGACAGATAGTTTTGTCCATCGTGTTTCTCGTTAAGTTCTCTGTTTAAGGATATATCTGACTGCTGACCGGTTAATCAGAGCGTTAGATCAGGACGTCCATGTCCTCAGTGTGTGTCTGACCGTCCTGCTGTGGACCGGGCCCTGCAGCCCGTCCAGCTGTTCTCCCCTACAGCGGTGCTGCGCAGCCAGAAGGCCACCAGCTTCGAGTCGTCCACCCTGCTCTGCAGCCTGCTGCTGGGCCTCAACTACGACGCCTACGTCGTCAGCGGCTACGCTGCCAGGGAGATGTGTCTGCTGGACCTCAGCCTGCAGCAGTGCCCCCTGCTGGACACCAAGGCTAAGGCAGGCCTGCCTTACACACACACACCTCTCAGACTTCAAGGTTTCTGAGTGGATTTGTGTCTGCAGAGCAACCAGGGTGAAACCTCGGACCAGACGCAGAAGAAGTACGGGGTAAAGTGTCCGATGGAGCTGACGAGCCGTTTCCTGTTAGATCAGGAGAAGAAGAAGCTGGAGGCCCAGGATGCTGCGATTCTGGAGAAGGAGCTACAGGAGGTAAAATGTTCCAGCTCACCTCAGAACCCAATAACTAAAGGTTCAACCTGTGGAATTTCATGGTCTGAACAGATACCAGAAAAACAGATAACAGCTAATAATTAATAATAAAATTCATCGGCGTGAGCAGAAATCCGTCCCATCAAATGTTTACGGTCTAAATCTGATGTTCAGGTTTAATATTACTCTGCAGGACTGACCAGTTCCCCAGAGGGTCCAGATCATCCTGCTCCAGCAGCAGAGAGGCAGACACAGACTCATGAGGCCTACAGAGGGTCTGGACCCTCACCTTAGCGGTGTCAATCACCCCCCAGTGTGGCACTGCTCTTTGCTACGCTGCAGCTAGCATAGCATGTAATGAATGCTAAGGCTAGTTAGCATGGCCACCGATGACGGCTGATAAACAGTTTTACTGTAAAGGTGAATTGTTTCTCCGGCAATAGCACATTTAGCAGCAAATACATACGGTTGATTGGCAGCACTAAGCCTCTCCTCCTGTCTCTGATTGATTGTTTTTGGTGCATTTCCTCAGATGGCAGTAGTAGCTCAGGGTCGAGGTGGAGGAGAGTGATCATTTCACAGATTATCTGTCCCAACATGGTGACAGATGTTTATAAAAGTTGCAAACTGCACCTTTAAATGCAAAAGTTCTTTAATAGTTTTTGCTTAGTTACTGCTCTGTGTTATTCTCTCAGCATATGGCCTTTTTTGAGTTAACGATTAATTGATTAATGAATTAGTTGACCATTATTTGAATAATCTACTAGGCACGATTAATCACGATTAATGTGATTAATCGATTGATTCCTAGTCCGGTCCTTCTATCCGTCCATCTACCTCATCATCCTGTTTCCTTCCATGAGCAGGAAGCGAGCATCCATCTTCCAGATCCCCTGAATGGTTTCCGGGTCCACTGCTGGGTTCTGGTTCTATCGGGTCGGCGCAGCATTGAGGAGAACTTCTTCATCGACCCTCTGACCGGCTGCAGCTATCCCACCGTCCATGACAGCTTCCAAGGCATCGAGAGCCTGTGGAACCCTTTCAACTACTACGTCAACCGGCAGATCTGCCACGCCGGCTGCAAGGTGGGTCCACCCAGCACCAGACAGAACCGGTCCAGATCACCCACCAGTCCTCTTACCAGACTCCCTCTGCTGTGAGCAGGACATAAACTTTGACCTGGAGAACTCGACCCAGTGGGAGCCCGTCCTCCATGACGGCGTCAGCCAGCAGCAGCTGATCCAGGCCGTCCACCGCAGGATGGAGTACCGCTTCATCGGACGACTCACCAGCGAACTGGAGGTCAGAACGCCACCTGTCTGTCTGTCCAGGAAGTAAAGTAATCCAATTACTTTACTGACTGCTTATTTTCAAAAGTAATTAGTTACTTTAATACTCACTTTATTTAGTTGCATTTCTAAAAATGATGCACCACCTGAATAATGGTATAAATTCACCCATAAGCCTAATTCCATTTCTCCTGCATATTCCATCATATAAAACTTAATCAAATGAAAACATCTCTTTTTAAAACTTTTTAAATTTGTGCATATTGAAAAATTAAATTCAAACTCAAAAACACTTTATTGATCCCAAAAATATTACATCACCAAAAATAGAACCCTCTTTTAGATAAGATAAGATAAGATAAGATAAGATAAGAAGAATGTTGTTGAATATTTAAGCCTGTTCACATTCCACTGAGCCTGGAGGGAGGCAAGAGAAGCCTGGTGGCCTGCCAGGCTTAAACCCTGCTTGTTCCTGAAATAAAGTAATCAGATTACAGTAACGCGTTACTTCACTGCTGTTCATCCGTCCATCCATTAATTGTGAATTGTTGTCTTGAAGGAAGATTTTCCCAGGAAGTTTTTCCTGATGAGATCTTGGGTCAGCAGGATCGGCATCACAAGGAAAGGTGAAACCGTAAAGCAGGTTGTTGACCTTCACCTGTCCTGTGAGACGTCCAACATCTGTCCCTCTGTCCCCCAGACATGCAGACGAGGTTTCCTGGAGGGAAGAAGGTGACCCGCTACAGAAAAGCAATGCTGGAGCGATTTTCATCCACTGTGACCAACGACGGCCTCATCTCCAGATTAACAATGTACCAGGACCTGAGCTGTGAGACTCCGTCAGAAACGGTTCAGTTTGCCCCATCTGCCATCGTCTCTGATCCTGTGTCTGTTTACGTTTAAGGCACAAAGGTCGCCAGGGTCAAAGAGTGGTACAAGTACAGGAGTGATGGGCTGGAGGAGAGAGAGTTCAACCAGCTGGAGAACTCCACCACCGAGCGCTTCAAATCCGGACGAGCTTTCGACCTTTTATGTAAGTCGACTGCTAAGCGCAGCAACCAGGAGGAACTCACCGGCTGTAACTGGCTGCTTGTTTAAACTGGTTTTTATCTGGAGAAACTGCCAAAATAAAACAATATCCAGGCGAAAACCAAGCAGGACAGCAGAACAGAGCTTGTTGCTGGCAGAACAAAATTAGAAAATATTAGATTAGATTAGATTAGATTAGATTAGATTAGATTAGATTAGATTAGATAGCATTTATTGTCATTGAACAGAATTCAACGAAATTTCCAAATATATCTCCTCTTCTGTATGTTTCCCTGCTTTAAGCATTCTTAGCTCATTGAAAGTTTTCCTCAGGACTCCTAACATTTTGTCAGGTCAGGAGCTCTGTTAAAGCCTGAGGTGCTTCAGGTTAACTTTTATCCTACCAACGGAAAATCCTGAGAAAAATCTGAAAACATTCTAAGAATTTTCCTAAAATCTCGTCACTACGAGCTACTTTTAGTCTGAGGAATGGGCCCAGATCTTTGCCTTCTCTGTGGTAAACGTCAGTCTGAGCTTCAAGATCAGATGAAACCTTAATCTGTTTGGTCTCTTTCTGCCTGGCCTGACATGAGCAGCAGCAGCCAGAGCAGAGGTGGGCAGAGGACAAAAAACTACTCAGTTAAATGTAAAAAGTGTCCATCCTAGAAATTACTCAAGTAAAAAAATATTTGGTAAAAACTACAAACAAGTACTGAGTAACTGATCAGATGATCAGTTAATGGCCTCCCTAATGTTAAGAAATTACATCATCAGAGGGACAAAAAACAACTTTATTTATGAAGCACTTTATACACCGACAGGACCAAATCATACACAATCATAAAATACAAGGCAATTATAAAATAGAAAAGATTGAATATAAAATACATATTAAAAATATATAATAAAAAATATATTTATAAAAATTAATAAAAAAAAAGAAAGATTGAAATATAAAATACATACAGACACAATAAGACAAAGTGAAGCATCTCAGATTTTGCCAAAAGCCAAAGAAAAAAGATGGGTCTTAAGAAGGACTTAAAAACAACAAGTGAAGAAGCCAAAGGAAGATCGTTGCACAGCTTGGGAGCTGCCACAGAAAAAGCCCGGTTCCCTCTGAGCTGCACTTTGTCTTTGGTACCTTCAGGAGCAGCTGATCAGCTGACCTGAGGGAACGGGACGGTGTGTACGAATGTAACGGCTCAGACAGATAGGGAGGGGCAAGGCCATTAAGAGCTTTAAAAACAAATAAAATGATTTTAAAATGAATCTTAAAATGTATTGCAACCAGTGTAAGGAAGCTAAAATAGGGGAAATATGGTCACATTTTCATGTTCCTGTTAAAAGATGTGCAGCAGCATTTTGTACCCTCTGAAGCTGGGAAATATATAAATCACTGAGTCCTATATAAAGTGCATTACAGTAATCCAGCAGTGTGGTCACAAGTGCATGGATCACTGTTTCAAAGTGCTGCCTGGAGAGAAAAGGTTTTACTTTGGCTAGCTGCCTTAGGTGGAAAAAGCTGGATTTTACAACGGCTCTAATTTGTGCTTCCAGCTTTAGACCAGCATCCATCTTAACCCCCAAATTGGTAATAACTGGCTTGACATACTGGACCAAAGAGCCAAGATTGGTCAGGGAATCTACAGTGGATCTGCCAAAAATCACTACTTCTGTCTTATCTTCATTACGTTTCGAGAAATTTAGGGCCACCCAGGCCTTCAGATCTTCCAGACATAAAAACAGACCGAAGAGAGGTGGAGTCTGCGTTCTTTAGTGGTAAATATATCTGTGTGTCATCTGCATAACAATGAAAAGCAATCCCATATTTCCTAAAAATAGAGCCAAGAGGAAGGAGGTACAACAAGAAAAGAAGAGGGCCTAGAACTGAGCCCTGTGGGACACGACAGTGGAGCAGAGGGAGACCTACAGGCATCAAGACAGACAGAAAGTACGCTTGGCCAAATAAGATTTAAACCAGTCCAGAGCTAAAACGGGAAAGTAAGATGCCATGATCGACTGTATCAAGAGCAGCTGATAAATCCAAAACAACACAGTCACCAGAACCAGTTGCTAAAAGTATATCATTAAAAACTTTTAACAGAGCTGACTGTGCTATGAAATGGTTTAAAACCTCTAAAATGTTATGTTCATTAAGATAAGCCATTAGCTGATTATAGACTACCTTCTCAAGAATCTTTTAAATAAAAGGCCGTTTAGAGATGGGTCTATAATTCTCCAGAACAGTAGGATCCAAAATCGGTTTCTTAAGTAGAGGCTGCAGAACTGCATGTTTCAGAGCTTTAGGAGCAACACCTGAGAACAAGCTGCTATTTACAAGAGCAAGGACTGAGGGACCTGTAGTAAGAAAAACATCTTTAAATAATAGGAGAGGAATAGCATCATCTCGAGAACCAGTTGGCCTTAAGTGACCAACCGCCTCCTGCAATGACTGCAAGGTCTCACATTCAAAGCTGTAAAACAGCAGGACAAGCACAACGACTGCAGAGGGGACGACCTGGGCCCTGATAGAAGAGACTTTCTCATCAAAAAAGTGTAAAAAGCTTTCAGATACAGTAGGTGAAGTCTCCATAAAACCACTATGTGGATCATTTAGAACAGAGATAACAGTTTTAAATAAGATAGCAGGATTGTGACTGTTTGATACAATCAGACCCGACAGGTGCCTTCTTTGGGCATCTTTTACAATCTTTTGAAAACAGCGCCAGCATTCCTTCAATATTTGGAGCAACACCTGTAATTTGTCCTTTTTCCATTTGCGTTCAGCTCTGCGACAGTCTCTCCTGCAGCCGAGTGACCTCGTTTAACCAGGGTTCACGCTTGGATTTTGGAAGATTTAAAATCTTCCCACATCCGAATACGTTAAGATGCCGCCTGGTCCGTCCTAATTTAATCATGTAACTGATTGTAATGTTGGTGTCTGTCTCTCTGGTCAGTTCACTCCTGGAAGCCAGTGGATTCTGGGACTGAGCGAGAGATGAGGTTCCACCGCCCCGAACAGGACGGCCTGGAGCAGATTGTGGTGTCGCCACAAGCAATAAAGAAATCCTTCAAGTGCCGAGACGACTTCCTGTACTTGAGACACATTTTTTTCCGTGAGGGCGGAGTGATTTCCCCTCGGTGTTCTGCGGAGAACGGCCATGAGCCCACCCTGGAGAATCTCAATGTGCTGGTAAGAGGTAAACTGATGCTGGACAAGATGCACTGACGCTTTAAATAGATGTGTAATCTTAAAATTGACGACCAAACAGTTGGGAGCGCCACACGTTTCCAGGGTTTTATGCCCCAGCTCTTGTTCTTTTGTGTGTTTCAGAAAGTGGTGGAGCGTTTCCATAGGAACCCCTCCAAATCTGTCAGAGAAGACGTGGCCCAGCGGGTGTTTCTGGTGCCGGAGATGAAGACCGAGTTGACCTATCACCTCATGGATCACCGCACTATCCCTTCCAGGAAAAGCCTCAAAAGAATAGAAGATGATGAGCCAATCACAGACAGCATGTTCTCCTTCTTCTTGGTACGACTGAATCTGCAGCTGAGGCCGTTAACTCTTCCTGTCACAAGCTTATGAACTTCACACATACAGATGTTTATGAGCGCCCTGAGACCGTCCAAAAGATCTAAGAGTGAACATGGTGGACTGACTGATGAAAACATTTGTGTGGGTGTTGTTTTATTAGTGAATATGTGTGTGTGTGTGTGTGTGTGTGTGTGTGTGTGTGTGTGTGTGTGTGTGTGTGTGTGTGTGTGTGTGTGTGTGTGTGTGTGTGTGTGTGGGTGTGTGTGTGCGTGTGTGTGTGTGTGTGTGTGTGCGTGTGTGTGTGTGTGTATTCAGGTGGACATGGCTGAGGAGCCTCCTGGGCCCCTGTCCTGGTACAGGTTGGTGAAGTACCTGATAAGTGAAGAGGAGAAGATCGCTCTCCAAATCAAAGCATCTCTGGTGGAGGTAACGACAGGATCACATCAGATCTTCTATCCTTCTGGTTTTCTTTGCTAAGTATAGAAGAGACTGAGCGCTTTCAAAGTCCAAAGAGAAACTCAGACTGTTGATTAGTACCACACGATGATGATAAATCTGACTAATATAAAGAGTTACTCTGTGCAGTTGATCCCCAGAGCGCCTCTCTCCAAACAGAAACATCCTGTCTCTCTTTACGTCTTTAAAAATGAAGTTAATTCTCCACAGTAGGATTTCTCTTTTGTCTTTGGTAAAGGCCACGACCCGTTTCTCCCGCTATCAGTAGACATGCAAATTTGTTTTAGCTGTATTTACCCAGAATGCCCTGCACTGTAGTCCACTTCCTGCTTTTGGAGCAGTCTCCACACATACATTCAAACCGCAGTTGACTGCAACCGAATCGAACCGTTTGTTGGTCTGGGTTCAAACTCTGAACCCAGAGTTGATTACGTATTCACACCTCCCCGACCGAACTGGACCTTCTGGGCAAACGGACTGGAGTTGGATTATAGTGGACTAAGCAGGGCTGGTGTGAACATTGTTTTGTTGATTGGTTGAAAGATTGAGATTGTTCAATTAAAGTAAGATACATAGAAATAACACAGACAACTCGGCCATCTTGCTGCTACGCTCTCCTGGCTGGCTGCATAGTGCCGCCGTTAACGACACAGCCGTAGACCTTCAGACTGTCGTAGGAACTTGTGCCAGTTTTATTGTGGATGGTGTGAAACCGACGGCATGAATCTGATCTCCTCCAGCCAACGAGCTGCTCTGGTCTATGCTGATGTTTAACCAACGTTTAAGTTCAGTAAAGCTCAGAAAGTTTTAGATTGATTCTGACTTTACCTGATGTGAGCAGATGGAGACCATCGTGGACTGCAGGAAGCAGGAGGAGAAGGAAGTGGAGGTGTTCTCCTCTCCACTGGAGGAGGTTATGGCCTGCAGGGAGAAATGGGAGGAGGTAGGAGAGAGATCCACCCAGACAGCAGGTCAGGCCTGTTTGTGACGCCATGAGTGATTCATGTCTGCTGCTGTAGGAGCTCACGTCCAAAGAGGAGGTCCTTATCCTCCATCGGCAGGGAATGGACGTCATGGTGCCGTACCTGGCCCGGCTCGGGAACTCAGAGTCTCTCACTCAAGAGGAGGCCACCTCCTTCTGCCACGGCTGCTCAAAAGCATTTACAGAAAAACTGGAGGAGCATACCGACTTCCTGCAGAGGAACTTGGAAACGGTGCGGCAGAGCTCCGCCGGCAGGCCAACATCTGTCTGTTTGGTCTGAACAGACGATAAAAACACGTCATTTACACTAAAACATCGCTGCAGCAACGCTCCTCCATCCATTTGTGTTCAGGTGATCGAGACCCAAGCAGAGGAGAATGACAGCAGGAACCACCTGCATGACCCCACCATGAGCCAGGAGGAGGCGGAGCTCGCCTGTCACCTGTGCTGGGATAAAAAGTTTCACATATCTGCTGCCCAGAGACGCCTCGACAGGTAAACACACACATACCATTTAAAGTGGAACCAATCTGGATGTGAAAGCATAGCCTTTAGTGGAATTATTTCAGCCAATTGACACTGAGGAGCGTGGCCAGGTGTTGGGATGAGCAGAGAGGGTTAAGCTGAGAGCGATTTTTCAGATCCTGTAGCGACAACATGAAGCGCCGGTCGCTGTGCAGTGATGGTCCTGACTGAGCAGCGCAGAGTGCTGCTGTAAGCCCCTCCCACGTCCTACGTACTGCAGACAGTCTGCTGGCAGCAACCTGGCAATTCCTGCAGAGTGATGCATCACACAGAATAAAACATCTTTAGAGGTTGTGGATTAATAATAAAAAATCATCACAGCATCAAAAGAAAGATAAAATCAACAACAAGATTAGAACTGCAGAGTTTGGGAACGCTTGGACCAGAGCGCCTGTAGGAGCCTGCTGAGCTGTGTGTGTGTGTGTGTGTGTGTGTGTGTGTGTGTGTGTGTGTGTGTGTGTGTGTGTGTGTGTGTGTGTGTGTGTGTGTGTGTGTGTGTGTGTATGTTTTACAGGCACAAGGAGAAACTAGAGGAAAAACATGAAGCTTTCCTGGTGAAGCTGCTGCAGAACCCTCTGCTCTCCTCTCACTTCAGCAACTGAACTCAGCAGCAGCCGTGTATCCCACCTACCAGGAGTCTCTACTCTGTCCTTTTCGTTACTGATCCACGATGACGCTCTAAAACCGCCATGTATCAATCAGACTACTGGAATAAATAGTTTGAACTTTGATGTTTCTGTAATTGCAGCATCTAGAAAATCCAGAATGTGATTTTTTTCATTGCTGATTCAGTTGATCTGGAACAAAAAGCAGAACTAAATTTGTTGTCTGTTCTTGTCCATAAAGCAGCTCAAACTCAGGATCACTGGATGGAGATAATCTGTAAACATTTTGCTGCAGGTCAATAGTTGGATTTAGATTTAGACTTGAACTAGGCCATTCTAACCCATTGATCAGTTTTGATCTAAACTAGTGATGAACCGATATGACAACTTTGGGCCACTGTCACAATTAACATTGCTGCTATGACCAATGAGCGATATTTACTGATATTATGTATTATATATATTTTCCTGCCCTTTTGAAACAGCATCACTGTAACGTGACCAACAAGATGGAAATAAATATGGGCAGTACTTGGCACTGCTAGCTAAAATGTTAGCTAACCCTTTGGCTAACACTAAACCACTAGATCAAAGTGGCATTTAGTTGAAGCTAATGCTAACTCCAGTGCAAACTATATTTGCTCTTGAAAGGTTGGGAGGCATGTCTTGGTTTTTAATTGTATTCATTTAGAACTTTATTCCACTGAAACTTTGCAAAACATGAAGTTACTTAAAGATTTTAGGGGAAGTTTGTTGCATTAATCGTTTACAGAGTTAGTAAAAATGATAAAGTGCTAAGCAAAAAAATAAAATAAAATTAAAAATAGCTTTGCTAAATATTTTTGTAATATTTATCTTTTAATGAACTCTGAGCACCTTCCCCATCCTCATCCATCCATTTTCTAACACCCTGGTCCCTGGTGGGGTCAGGAGGAGCTGCTGCCTCTCCAGCTAACGTTCTGGGCGAGAGGCCGGGTCACCTGGATGGGTCAGACAGGACACACAACCAAACACACACACACACTCACACCTAGGGAGAATTTAGAGAGACCAATTAACCTAACCGTTCAGAAAGAGTTTACACTGTGCAGCCTCTTCCCCATCCTTCCTGGAGAAAAGCATCCCCACAGCATGATGCTGCCACCACCATGGTTCAAGGTAAGGATGTTTTTCTGCCGCACATAGTTTATTATTTAGGGCAGAAAGGTTTTGTTTTGGTATCATTTGAATATAATATCTCTTGTGGTTTCTGTCCACTACATACATTTGGTAGATGTGCAGGAACCACCGATGACCTGGAGATCAAGACCGCCGCTAGGAGGTCGAGCTAAATAAATCCGGATCTGCTCTTTTATAACTGCCTTGCTTTCAGGTTTACACCTACTCCTCAGACTACTGTACACACTCACTCTTGCACCGTCTTCTGCGGGACAGCTGAGTTTCCGTGCTGGCGCATGCGCTGTGCATCTGTCGGAGTATGAGGAGCAGCTGAGGATCAGATCCGGAGGTAAACAGGCGCTCTGTCGCTGCTTTTCATTAAGAATGTCAACTCATCGGCAGGTTGGATGTTCTCTGAAGGCTTCTCCTCCAGCAGCAGCGGCTCGCAGTCACAGCTCAGGCTGTTATTGAGACTGAGCTGCTTCATCTCAGCTGAGGCTAACTGTTAGCTGTTAGCTCATCTATTCAAAGTCAATGGAGATTCAGTCCGTTGAGCTGCACAGTTCTCATACTAACTTCACCCGTTTGCTTTGAAACGTAGTGGAAGTTGAGTAGCGTGTGTTCGTGAATAACTCTGAGCCGGGAGCCGCGGCGCTGCTCGCTGCAGTTTGACGCTAACAACAACAGATAGCATTAGCTTTTAGCCGCTGTCAAATATCTGAGGATCTGGGAGGCGGGTCTTGTTCTCCACTGCCAGCTCTGTGGGCCAATCAGCGTCCGAGGCTGGGAGGCGTGTCTTTGTTTTTAATTGTATTCACTTTCAATTTATTTTCTATCCTTTTTTACATATTAATTATGAACAAATCAAATATAAAAAGTGTTTTCAGAAACGTAGAAAACAAAAGGATGAAATGTTGGGCGGGGTTTGATGTGTGTAACTCAGAAAGTTGCTCTACAAACAGCGCCATCTCCTGGACAACTGAAAGAATCCAAACACAAACATTCATGATGTGTAATAATAAGTTTCAGCTTCTACAGCGGCTCTGTGTCTTTTTCCGGCAGATGAAGACTCCACCAGACAGGTCAGGAATCACCTTCGAGGTCGGAGCTCAGCTGGAGGCCCGAGATCGACAAAAGAACTGGTCTGCATCACACACACACACACGCACACACACACACGCACACACACACGCGCACACACACACACACACACACACACACGCACACACACACGCACACACACACACACACACACACACACACACACACACACACACACACAGTACCTAGCATATGTTTTAACTATCCTAACCATCCTCTGCTGTTCCAGTTAGCTGCCCAGTCAGCCTCTTTCCAATGATATAACTTGTTAACTCAAACAACTTTAGCGAAATAGTAAAATAATGGCTTATTTGGGGAGTTACTTAAAATTATAAAAATATGTTGTTGTTTTTTCTTATGACAGGCTAAATAATGCAAATTGATGTTACTAATTTTTGACTGTAACTTTACTGACAGCAGCCCAAACTAGTGGATTAGTCTTTGTTTGTATGACAGAAGAAAAGTCTGTCATCAGTTCTGTGCTGATTAAACAGGAACATTAGGATAATAATGTTGGAACACAATACAAAATATTTCTCAATTTTTTTATACATAATGTTTCCAGGATTGTTTGTGGTTAAATTCACGATGCAAAACGTTAAGTAAATAATTGGACAGTTCAGCTGATCATTTTGTTGTTCTGAGTGTCTTTGAATCACCTGAGCTGTTGTCTCTGCAGGTATGCTGCCACTATTGAGAAGATCGATTATGACAAGGAGCGGGTTCTGGTCCACTACCGCCAGTGGAGCCGTCGACACAACGAGTGGTTCCACTGGAGCTCGCCGTACCTTCGCCCGCTGGAGCGCGTCAGCCTGAGGAGGCAGGGCCTGATGCCGCCGCAGGCCCAGCCGGTACCAACGCTGCTTATTAATGCTAAGCTCTTTATTTATCATGATTAGGATTGTTTTCATAATTGATTATTGCTACAAGTATGAAAAATCGTTTTTTTAAATAACAGATTGTTTAATGAAAAACAGCCTGATTGTTTTCTAAATAATAGTTTCTAAATTATTTTTTATAAAATTTAAATTCTTTTCACACATTTTAATCTGCTTTTTTATAAGTATTAAATCTGATTATGTTGTTATAACATTTGATTATTTTAAAAATACATAAAACAATTTTACAAATATGAAATATTTTAAAATATTTACATGATTATTTTCTAAATAATCATTTTATTTTTCAAGTATTTTATTTACAGTAAGAGAAATGTCTGACATGAAACATTCATATGCTTTTTTTGCGTCTCTAAACGGTTCGTTTAAAGCAGGAACCAGAGCGTTTCCTCCATCTTGTCGTGTTTCTGTCAGATCATCCTGTTTCCTGTCTCAGGTCTTCGTTTTGGGCTCCAAAGTTCTGGCCTGTTGGACCGACTGCCGCTTCTACCCGGCAAAAATCCTCAAAGTCAATAAAGACGGTGAGACTCAACTTTGACCTTTCAACAACAGAACATAAGGGCCAGACTAAGAGATTTCTTATGAAACTATCAGAATAAAGTCATAATATTACTTGGAAAAAGTCGTAAAATTACTAGAAAAGTCTCTTTAATGAGAGCAAAACTGCGACATAGAGAGCAGCTCTTCTAGTCTGTCCTTCGTTCCTTGAAGTAAACCGTCGTTTGTTTCAAAGTCCTGCTACTTATAATAATTGGATGCTGATGTTAAATATCATCCTTATTTGAAAAACTGATCACAAAGTTTAACTTCTTAAAATGCTCAACATTCCTCGTGTTAATTTCTGATAACTTTTTATGTTGGAGTTTCTTAAAATTACTACTTCATTGTACTAATATTACAACTTTATTCTTGTAATATTATGACTTTATTTCTATTATTACGTCAACTTTATTATTTTGTGGATTTTTTTCTCATATTATTACAACCCTATTCTGCTAATATTGTATCTTTATTTTTCTGTCGTTTAAATTTTTTCTAGTATTTTATGACTGTTTTCATAATATTATGAGTTTGTTCTTGTATCATTATGTCTTTTGTTCTCATTATTTTGACTCACTGTCATGCGACTTTATTCTCATAATCTAATGTTGCTTCTTTGCCTGGTCCTGATTCCTTGTCATATCGAAACAGATGTTTCTCTGATAAAAAGCTTGTGTTCACATCTGGTTCTGAATGTTTGAAGCTGCTTGTCTGAATCTGAAAAAAGGAACAAAAAAGAAACATTTTAACTGTAACTCCAGTTGAACGGCTTTAAGTTTCAGTCTGCAGTGATGGGCCTAACCCTGCGTTCCCGTCCCAGACTCGTACACGGTGCGGTTCTACGACGGCGTGGTCCAGACGGTGAAGCCGACCAAAATCAAACCCTTCCACGAAGTAAGAACCGCTGCACCTTCCTCACCTTCCTCACCTTCCTCCAACAGCTCGTCATCTTCACTGATGCTGCTTTCTGTGGTCCAGAGGTCCAGATCAGAGAGGAGCGCAGTGGGGAGCGAGGGATGGGAGGAGGGCGAGAGTGAGGAAGAGGAGCAGAACCCCAAAGAGGGGGGAGGCCAGGAGATACAGGAGGAGGAGGAGGAGAAGAAGGGAGGAGAAGAAGAGGAGACCTCAGAGGAGAAGGAAGGAGCTGAGGAGGACGAGGAGGAGGAAGAGGAGGAGAGGAAGACAGCAGAGCCTTCTTCCTCTTATCCACCAACAAAGAAGAAGACAGAAAACAGTGAGTTAAGATTTGACCCCTGATGTTTGTCTTCAGGTTGAAGGTAAATCTGGTTTGTTTTTCTTGTCTTTCAGACAGAAGTGATGTAGTTCAGAAACAGCCAATCACAGCAGACTCCACCCTGGCAGCAGTTCCTAACCCCGCCCACATTGACAAAGGTAACCAATGAGCTCCGGGTCGGTCGTCCATCTTGTGTTTCAGTTTGATGATGGCTCTGTGGCGTTGTTTCCATAAGCTCCTGATTTATTTCCATCCAGTGTTGCTTGAGTGTTTCTCTCAAATCTTGAATTCACATTTAGAGCAGATTAAATCCAAATTAGAGGTACATTGATCACAGTTTTCTGGCTGATCACTGATCTTTGAAAAGCTGGGCGTGCCCATTCTGATTTTTTATTTTTATTTTTTTGTCTGAGAAAAAGTTGCTAAATATTGTCGTCTGTTGCGCCAGAGCAAAAGGGGACAGTGGCTGATTTATTCGATCTCCAGTTCATCCAATGTTGCTCTCCTCCTCCTCAGATGTCCTGATGGAGCGCCAGGCTCACCTTCCCACCACACACAAGTTCAGCAGAGAGCCACGTAAGCTCCGCCCACCACTGGGTCTCCATCTTCCCCACTGCAAAAACACAAAATCCTACCAACTATTTCTGGTCTAGTTTCTATTGCAAATATCTCAGAACAGTTGAAATAAGACAAAACTAACTTACAAGTAACTTTTCAGAAAGATAAAGGAGCTTGTTTTAAGTTAATTATTCCCTGATATTGATTAAAAGCACAGTTTCCACTTATAACATGGGGAAATTGTCTATTAAGGAATATCAAGGAATTGTTGACTCAAAACAAGCTCCTTTATTTTGCTGAGAAGTTACTTGTAAGTTTTTTTGGTCTTATTTCAAGATGTTGGCACCAGAAACCAAAGTACTTGTTTAGGTTCTGTTTCTGCAGCGTCTGACTGGCTGTGTGCTCCTGCAGTGTACAGGGTGATAAAGAACCAGCCTCCTCCTATTCTGTCCATCGAGCTGGACCACAACCCCTTCAAGTGTCCGGCTGCCGGCTGCTCCAAGTCCTTCAGGAAGGCCAGCCTGCTGCACTACCACATCAAGTACTACCACTCTGAGCAGCAGCTGGACGCCGGCGTCGGCGCGGAGCCGGAGGCCTCCAGGTGAGTCCAGGTGAGTTCAGCACCACAGCCTCCGTGATGACCCCTGACCTTCTGCCTCTACTGCCGCTGCAGGAGGAAAAGGTCTGCTTCTGAAGGAGGCGACTTCCCGTCCAGCAAAAAGGCCGACGTCCAAACCGGCAGCTGTCGCCGTGACGACAGAGAGCAGAGCATCATGGGGACCGGTGGGTCAGAGCTCGGTGATTCTCAAACAGATTTCTGTGGGACAAAATGAGCCAAACGTCTGAATTCTGTCTGCAGAGCTGAAGAAGGAGGAGAGGAAGGAAAAACCAGGAGGACACGACAGGAAGGAGAGGAAGCACTTCCTGCGAGTCAAACTGAGGAAGAAGAAAAAGAAGAAGAAGAAGAAGAGCCAGTCAGGTAACGGAGGATCTGGATTCCTCCTCAACCTGCTTTTCAGTTCAGATTATTAATCTGATTAGTTTACCCTGAAATCTGGATTATCTCAGTGGAATCATTCGTCTGTGTTCGCCCTGCTTGCAGGATTCGGCAGCAGCGACGACGACGCGCCGGACCGACCGCCCCTCACTCTGAAGCTTTCACACTCACACGGTCCGAGCAGGAAACACTCCAGATATTCACTTTTCTCTTTGAAAAAACACCAAATATTCTCCTTTCTCGTTCAAAAAACCAGCAAAACGCTGATTTTGTTTCTGCTTCCAGTCGACGACGGCAGCGACTGGTCGACGCTGACGGCTGAGAGTGGCGAGGACACGTTCTGGCCCGTTGCTACGGAGACAGAGGACTGTGAGGTGGTGAGGTGTGTGTGCGAGGTGGACGAAGAGAACGACTTTATGATTCAGGTAACACACACGCACGGTCCATAAAAAGTCTTCATCAGGCTTTAATTTCCACAAATCTTGTGTGAAAACTTTGACTAATTTTTAATATTTTATTTTTGAAATAAAGAGAAATATTTCATTTAATTTAGACCAAAATGGTTCTGGTTCATTAATGAACAATGAATTCATCTGTAAAATTGATCCGATTCTGGGCTCTGAATTTACTGATTTTTATCTCTTTAATAAACCCTATTCTTTCACTCTTGACTTTTTAATAGTGGTGTACCTCAGGGCTTGGTTCTCAGCCTCCGTCCATTCATATTCTCAGACCTCCTCCTGTTCAGCTTGTTCACATCGGGGTGTAGCTCCAGGTGTAGGCAGATCACACCTCCAGGTCCCAGCTGACAAACGCCTTCTTAACTTCACCTGAGTCTAAATTAAAGATTTTTCTAGCTATGTTTACATCTAATTGTCTATAACATTTTGAGTGAAATTTTAAAATGTCAGACAAAAAAAACTAAAATTCATATTAGTTGTGCTTTCATCTACTGTGAAAAATGTCAGATCATCGATAATCTGGAGCGAATCAGCCACCAAAGCGATTTTTCATCAGGTGTTGACTTTATTAATGGCTATCTACTTCCTGATAAACAAGACGTCTCTCCTCTGAAGTCTGGAGGTTTGGACTCAGAAATTTCTCCGTTTTATTCAGCGTATTTCCTTTTCCCCTGTAGCGTTAACTCTTTTTCAAAAAAGCCAAAAAACCTTCTACAGCTGGCGTAAAAACTTTCCAAATGGAGGGAATTTTTTTTGTTTTACCATTCCCATCAATCTTTTCATTTTAATCTTCTCCTTTTACTTCTATAAATTCAATCTTTTCTTGTTTTTACTCAGATTTTCTGATATTGTTTGATGGTCTTATATGGATCAAACCCAGAGGGAATCTTTTTCTGCCGTTGTGTCTCTACAGTGCGAGTCGTGTCTCTGCTGGCAGCATGGAACCTGCATGGGTCTATATGAAGACAACGTTCCTCACAACTACATCTGTTACTACTGCAGGCAGACCTCAGGTAGGATCCCCTCCGCTGCGCTGCAGGGGCAGAAAACAGGAGGAACCTTCCTCTGATCCGTCTGCTTCCTCTGCAGGCTGGAGGCGGGCCCAGCGCTTCCTGTCTGAACCTGATTTGCTGATCTCGGGTCACATGTTCGGCCTGTCCTGCGTGAAGGAGAACTACTCAGAGATCAACGCCTCCAAGATCTCCCACACCAGCCACCTGCTGGCCCAGACGCACAGCCTGCACCAGGTCCTGAGCGGCCTGCAGCTCAAGATCAGCCTGCTGCAGTGAGTACATCAGTCAGCCCACCACCAGGGGGCGCACATCTACAGAAACGTCTGCTCAGCATCTCTGTCTCCCTCTGCGCAGCTCTCCGTCCCACCCCGACCTGCAGCTGTGGAGATTGCCATGGCGACAGGAGGAGGCTCTGAACCTGACGTCCGGCCAGCAGGACGAGCCGCCCATCTGCTACGTCAGCAGCGAACACTGCTACCAGAAACCAGAGGCATCATGGGAAATGGCGGAGGAAAAGGTAGGAGAGGTCAGTCTGGGTTCAGGAAACGAGGGACTAAAATAAACTTCACACTCTGTGAGGCGTCCTGCAGACGGAGTCACACCCCTTTAAGTTCTTCTCGTCTTTCTGAGACGGATCAACACAGAGGAGATTATCAGATGGAAAAAGAAGTTGGCATATTCTGCAGATTTTTCATTAAACCACTTAAGGCTTAGAGTGGCCTAGTCAAAGTCCAAACCTAAATCCAGCTCATAACCTGCAGCAAGACATTAAGATTGATGTCCACAGGTGTTCTCCATCCAATCAGATTTTTGGCCGAGTAAGAAGAGGAACATGACAGAACCCCAGTGGGAGCTCAGTGACCATTTTATTTGTGACATTTTTAAAACCAACCTTCTGTTTCATGAAATCCCATTAAAGCACAATAAAATGTGTAAATCTTGGGTTCTAATTGTTGTTTCTGTTTGAAGCCTGAAGATCTGAGGAAACAACCGTCTCTGAGCATCATGGACGCCAACGCCGTGAGCCACTCAGACGCTCACTTCTTCCTCAGCATCAAACCGGAGAGCCACTCAGAGGACGCCGGCCACGCCCACAGACAGGCCGCCGTGTCTGTGGCTCAGTGTCGGCTCAACCTGCTGGATCACGTGGAGACGCTGCATCACCAGATCACCGCCAGGATGGACCTGATCGAGCGAGAGCTGGACGGTAACACACACAGATACAGGACAGGTTTTAAATTTATTTTTCCACTCTGATGAGGAAATTGAGAAAACTTTCTTTTTCTCCCTGCAGTTCTGGAGTCTTGGTTGGATCACTCTGGGGAGCTGGAGCCTCCAGACCCTTTGTCCCGCCTCCCGCAGCTGAAGCAGCGAATCAGGCGCCTGCTGAGTGACCTGTGTACGGTGCGGCGCCTGGCAGTCTGCCGCTGAGCGACTGACAGCCGCAGGCGAGTGGAAACGTAACGCTCTGTGAGTCGGTTCTGCTGGAAGAACTTTTTTGTAAAAAGAGACTAAACCTGGAGCTGACCTCCATGACCTGTCCTCTGATTGGCTGGCTGCTCCGGTTACAGACGCACCTCCGAACAAGAACACAGATAATTTTATAACTCAGATTTTGTAATTGCACTAATGTTAATACCAACTGTAATTATTTCCTGTTTTGTAATTTCAAAAGAAAAAACACAATGATGATTTTTAAAGTTTGTTGGAACCACAAAATGTTTTTTTCCCAGCAGCAGATTTTCATTTTCATCTACAGAAGCTTCATTTATTCAGCTGTGAACAGACTGTATGCAGAATACCTGGGAGGGCCTGCAGGGGGCGCCTCCTTTCTTCTTCTATGGTTTTATGTTTATGTTTTAACGACTGTTTTGAATCAGAACTGAGCGCAGCAGATCTGGACCAGATTCAGCAGATGGTCCCACTGTGTGTTTACTGGTAAGCCAGTAAACACACGGGCCACAGCCACTGGGCCACTGGTCCCACTGGTCCCACTGCTGCCACTGGTCTCACTGGTCTCACTGGTCCAGGATGAGCGGGGCGAAGTCAGGGCTCAGCTTTGAGGTCAGTGTAATTCAGACGTTTTGTAGAATAAACCAGATTAAACTCCGGATGGATCAGGACAGATTTATTTCTGAGACTCCGGCTCGGTTCGACTTGAGGACAGATGAAGGATCATCTGAGCTGAATCGTTCTGTCTGATATGTGATGACAGCAGAATTGATCCAACCCTGAAGGTCTCGGATTTTCTCTGTGATCCATTAGTCTGGTCTGGTTCAACAGTTCTCCAGACTTTCTGAAGTTTCCTCTGAAAAGCTGCTGTTTTACTTCCAGTCCCTGATTGGCCCTTGTTCCAGCTTTATTAGAGTTAGCACTGTGGAGGTTCTGGTTCTGCCCCGGTTCTGTTACCCGCTTGATCTCCTGGATCAGATGATGAAGATGATGATCCAGGAGATCATCGTCTGTAGCAGCAGATCTATCTGTTGGCCATCACACGGCCGTCATAGTTAGGAAAAGCACTAAATTTATGTTTCTGTTAAAAGGTGAATGCAGAAACAATAAAAACCTGTCGGCCAAATGAAAAATATTAATCTGAGTGAAACTTGATCCATGTTTGGCTGATTAATCCTTCATCTGCCGACCTCGACTTTTCACTCCAGATATTTAACTTCACAGAGGCTGAATGAAACTGACGATTTGGCCTTTAATGCACTTCTGCAGCAGGAATGTTGGTGTTTCACATACAGTCTGGTTCCAACTAAAACCTGTTTATATTTCCCAACAGCTTAAGTTCTGACATATCCACTTAAATATTAGCTGTTTTAATGAAGATAACGTGTAAAATCAGCTTCTAAAAGCTCCCAGATCTTAGATTCTGTTTTTCTTTAGTTTTATTTTTACATTGGTGCTTTATGAGCTTCCCTCTACAGACAAGCAGAATCAGTTTTCATTCTCACAGTTTCAGCATTTTTTATTTCTTTTTACTGAGCTAAAAGCTGCTTCGTTTCAGTTTAGTGAGAAGAAAAATGCTGGTGCTTCTTCACAGCACAGCTTGGAAATGTACAAATGTTAATCTGAATGTTTTTACGCTTGTATAAGAAACTGTACAAACCTGTAGATTTATTTTGATAGAGAGACGGATGGACTGTTTTTCAGAAAGGAAAGTAGACTTTTTCCTGAAAATAAAGCAGTAAAATGTATTCAACACTTTGTTCTACACGCTGGTTTTGATCTGATGGCGACGCCTCTAAAGCGTCTGTTTCCTCTCCTGTCAGTAGTTTAGACGTAAAGCTCTAGATGTTTCTCATTAACCCGTCGAAGCTTCGCTGTTCATTTAGTTTCAGGCTGGAGGTTTTTGTTTTTCAGAGATTCTTCCGTTGAATAAAAATGTTGAAACATGCTGCAAGTTTTCTGTGTCTGGATTTTTCCTGAACCATGAACATAATTCAGAAACATCATTTCCAAACTTTTTGTCACGTGAGTCAAAAATACTGGCAGACCAAGAAAGAAAGAAAAAAACAATGAAGCGAAGCATTTTTATGTTTCTTGCAGAGAAGAGATGTTATTGTTTTTAGATTAAAAACTTTTAAAAGATTGTGTATGTTTGTTGTAGTAAAGGAAAGGACCTAGTTATTTTAGGCTCAGCTGAACAAATTTATTCAGTTACAACAACAGAATAAATTTGGGAAAAGTTTATTTTTCAGTAAAGTCTCTGGACATATGTGGTTCTACTTATAAAAGTCTAGTTATAAAAAGACAAATATCTTGTGCTGTACTTCATATTTTCCATTGCAAGAAAATTATATCAATAATTTTATTCATTAAAATGAAAAGTTTGAGAAAATTTGAGCCACAGTTTCTGACTGAAGTACAGTTACTTTATGCCTCATTTTAACAAACTGGTACATATCTGCTTTAAACAACATATTTTGAGAACATTTCCCCATTTTTACTGCAGAAGTAGATTGCTAACTGACAGTAGTCTCCATTTAAATGTTTTAGATCAGCAAACATTACATATTGAGAAAAGATGAAGTAAATCAGAAAAGATGAAATATTTATGAACTGCACCTCAAATTATCCAACTGATCTCAAAGCAAATTTGTAGAGAAACTAAATGAGAAAAACACCATTTTTATTTTTACAAAGTGTTCTTCTGTCTGGAAAAATATAAGCAGAGTTAAAGGATGCTGTAACGTTTATCTGTGTTTACTGTTGACAAGGCCTTGGCGTCTGTCTGAAAGTCCTGCTGTTTGTGTTTGTGTGTGAGCGATAGTAACGGTGTTGCTGTCCGTACAGCAGATGGTCCCACTGTGTTTTCACGCCGATGTTTCCTGCCTGAGCGACGATCTAAATATGTGCTGCCTGGATGAGAGCAGGCGTGTTGCTCACTTCCAAACAGAACCATCTACAGGAGGAGCTGAGAAATAAACTGTAAAATCAACAGAAGTCCATTCAAACTGTTGTACTTACAACATTTAATTCAGTCCTGAACATTTTCACATTTTCACTCGCTGTTTCAAAATTATGACTTTGTTTCTCAACATTTTAGCTAAGATATCAAAACAATAATTAATATTTACTCATTTTCACTTATTTTTTCATATCAGTGAAAATGTATATTATTGAGGTGGAAGAAGGTTGACTGGGAAATTAATTAAGATACTTTATTATGCCTAAACAAAAAAAATCCATCTATAAACATAGAAAGCTCCAACTTGCTAAAAATTGTTGAAATATAAAAGTGAATCCTTATCATCTGTTTAATGTCAGGTGATTAAAACTTTCAGGTGATATGCACAATGCAATACACAACAGATTTGAAAGTCAACTGCTTCTTTCATATTTTATGCATCCATTTCTCTCTTTATTTTATTTCATTTGTTTTGTTATAAAGGAAAATAAAGGACATTGAAAAAAAATTAGATTAACTGAAGCAATGCATATGATCTGTTTGTGTGTGTGTGTGTGTGTGTGTGTGTGTGTGTGTGTGTGTGTGTGTGTGTGTGTGTGTGTGTGTGTGTGTGTGTGTGTGCTGTTTGTATCATGGGACTACCAATGGAAATTAGCCTTTTGCTAAATCCAACATATTTAATATTTCATAGCGTATAATGACAATTGACCAAATAAGATCAAATTAATACAAGTAAACATAGGAAGAAATTCAAGTAAATGTTAACAGTAAATATAGGTAAATTAATGCTTAATCAACTGTAAACAAAGATATGATCTAAGTAAAGTTAATTAGAATTAGAATCAAATTAAAAAACGATGGATGCATTCATGTGGTGTTTTGAAAGGCATTGACAAATAAAATGCATTATTATTATTATTATTATTATTATTATTATTATTATTATTATTATTATTATTATTATTCTTATAAAATCTCAAAATTATTATTTAGAGTCACACATAACAAGCTGACTTTTTCTAATGACACATAACCAGAATCAACTTTAATTTATGTGGATTTCTGGGGAATATTTACTGGGCTGATATGAATCAAACTTGTTGTTTTCTGTACTAATTTGTCCCTAAAGTAAACATCAAGGCCCCGCCCCCCGTGTTTAGATTTCTGACGTAGCTCCGCCCCGGACTGTCCGCGTGCAGCAGAACGGCCGGAGAGAGAATCTTCCTCGCGACCAGATTCAACAAACTCTGCTGGTTACCAACGGTTACCTGCTGCCGAACCGGATTAAACCGCCTACCGACCCGTTTCAGGGGTGAACCGACTAACGGTGAGTGGGGAAAAAACTCCATTATGTCAGTTAACTAGAGACTGGTTACCTGGTAACGACTGGCAAGCTAGTTAAAACTGCTAACTGACCACTGGGGATCGTTGCTTGTGTTAAGCGGTAACTCAAAGGTTCCGTTTGGAGAACGGTTCGGTTCTGTTCTGATGGAGCTCGCCTTCATGATGACGATGTTACGAGTTACAGGTGTGTGTTTGTGTATCGGGGTGTGTGTATGTCAGTGTGTGAGTGCGCGCGCGAGCTGGAGATGTCGTCTCCCATGGTAACGGTTGGTTGCTAAGGCTCCCTGTCAGTGGAGGTTACGTTACCATCCTATTGTGGCTCTTTGTGCGCTAATGTGGGCGGACAGCTCAGCCAGAAAACATCCAGTTCATCAGATCTGCAGCTGCTAAACCAAATAACAGATTATATTTAAACTAAAGGAACGCAGAGAAAAGTGCCTACAGCCTTTCTTTCTGCTTCTCTGGCTGTTGGGAAGGTGAGTAATAATCACCGTGAACACCTCGGTGAAAGCTTTATGTGTTAACCACCATGACAGGGCGGAAAGCCATCAGCAAAGATTTAAGAGGAGGAGCAACCTGGAAAGCTTTAAAAGCCGTTTCCAAACTGTTTCTGTGGAATTTCATCACCTCAGTTCATCAATCCTGGAGTAATTTACCAATCAAATAGAAAAAAGTAGATATGGTATGAGCTCCTGTAGCAGTCTGTTTCAAGCCTCTGACTGAAGATAGTCTGTGTGTGAAGCAGAATCTCATCATGTTTTTTCCATTTTGTTTAGCATTTTCTGAAAAACTGTCATTTTAGAACTGGGTTGGTATTAGAACCAGTTCGGTTTTAGAACCAGTTCGGTTTTAGAACTGGGTCAGTTTTAGAACTGGTTTGGTTTGTGAACATTGGTGTTTGGAGTCGACCGAAGGCCTGTCGTAATAAATCAATTAATCAGATGATTAATTGAAACAAACTGAATCATTTCTTTGCATGATTTATCTTTTTCTCTTTTCTCTCTCACTACTAAAGTCTTCAGTCTGGTGCTTTGGTCTCAACTAGTCCTTATTTTGAAGGACAATGTTGTTTACAGAGATTTTATAATTCATTTTTATCTAATTTTTCTGATGTTTCGTTTATTTATTTTGGATATTTGTCTTCCAGTTCCAGTGTTTATTAAATGTTTATTAGACTAAAGTTTATTTATATTTCAGATTATGTTCTGAAACATTTTCTAATGTTATATTACTTGAAAATGGTCTGAAAACAACAAGGTTTCGTTTATTGCTGTAATTTCTGGGACAATTTATAAAATTTGTTATGCTGACAGGTTTTGTCTGCCGTCTGTTTTGGGAACTGACAGTCAGAACCAAGCACCACCATGAGGGGGCGTCACACTACATGGAGAAATAGCGTAGCGGCAAGATGGCAGATGATTTGCCTAGACAGTCGGTTGGTTGAGGAGGTGTGAATGCTAATCGAACTCTGATGCAAACTAAAAAAACAAACTCAGGTCCGGTTACAAACCCTGGTCTGGTTCGGTCAGAAACTCGGTCTGGGTTTGAACTGGTTTGGTTCCAATGCATTAGGAAGCTGACTACAGTGCAGGGCATTCTGGGTAAGAATCCATCCAACTTTAAATCCCTTATTATCAGTCAGAGTCTGATATGGTAGATCTATTTACACCTGCATACTGAATGAACAGCGACTGCTGGACAAAAGAGACTAAAGTGTAGAAGTTTGGTCATAATGCACAGGTGAAACCAAACTCAGCATATGATGGAAAACCATTCAGCAGCTTGGGAACAGCTGATTGGCTCAGACTTTTCTGCATCTACAGGAAGCTTTTCAGGACCTCAGCTAGTGTTCTGAGTTTTTCTGCTGTTTGGTTCCTCTGAGGGAAACTGGACCCAGTCAGACCCCAGCAGGCAGAAATAAACCCTGAATCACTTCTGCTATGGATCCATAATTTCTGGATCCACTCCGGACTGCAGGTGGAGCCTGGTGGAGGAGGATGCTAAGCATTTCTCACCTGCTGAACGCTGCCTCCTGCTGGTCAGGCTGTCTGTTAGCGTTACACTCTGACCAAAGTGAAGTTCTGTTGTTTCTTCTTCATCATTTTAACCCAGCCATGCATGCTAAATGAACAACAGCTGTCTTCAGTCAGAGGCTTCTTCAGATTCATTGCAACATGGACTGCTACATGAGATCCTTCCTGCCCACAGCTGTCAGTCAGCATCTACAATAACTCTGTAAAGAACCTAAATTACTGAGTCACAACAACATTTAATATCTCTTTGGGATCAATAAAGTAATTTGGAAATTAATTGACTTGAACTGAAACATTGAAAACATGATAAATGCCTTGAAACTGTGAGAAGATCCAGTAGAAATAATTTCCTGCAATAATTAGTCTATCAAAATCATAGTTAAACAAGACAAAAGGAAAATAAAACCAATAAAACCTGATTAATTACTGAACTAAATATCATTTATAAATTTGAATTAATATTGTGATTTGTTTTTGTTTCTTTACACTGAAGTATTTTGGGATAAAAACCAAAGGAGGCTGATGTGTGTTTAACTCTCATTGCATTCCTGTCATGTCAGTTTATGGTCTGGAAGATAGCTGAGTATCTATTTCTGAACTGTTATTGTATTTATGCTTATTGGATTTTCTTTATTGAAGAAAACAGGAAACACTTTATTCAGTCTCCTGTTGACTTCCTGCTGATTGAGACTTGATTTAATGTTCTGTTTGACTTTAGATCAGAGCCAAGTTGACTTTAGGACACAGTTTATCAAACCAAAACCCAATCTACTGAAACCTGTCTGCACACACACACACACACTTCATGTTTCCATCAGACTCACTGAGCTGGAAACTTTAGGCTGAGTAAATCTGATGTTATAGAATAATTTATTATATTAAACATTAAGAAAACATGGCGGGACTGAAGAGTTTTTCATTTCCATGTTTGTTTGTAAATAAACCTGTTGAAACATTTGTGGATTTTTACAAATTTTTTTGAATTTGAAGTGAAACCGGTGCTGATCCAGTAGAGCCGGACCGGTTCACTGCTGTTTCCTTATCGCCATGGTAACAGACTTCTGTGACATTAAGATTAAAGACTTTAATGAGAGGAATTTATGATAAAATCTGAAGGTTTTTGGAGTTCAGTTTGTGTTTTTCTTGTGTCGGCTGTGGGCAGGAAGGATCCACCATGACCATCTTTCAGTTTTGTAACATTTTAATCAGAGGTTTAGAGATGAGATCTTTTAATAAACTGCTCCCAGATTTAGGAATATTTGTGTATATTTTCAATGTAAGTCTCAGTTTGTGATTAGTTCTCTGACAGTTTAGAGTCTTTCAGTCACAGAAACATTTTAACCCCTCCTAGCTGACTGCTGGACTTGAGCTGCAAAAAGCATTTAAAGATGCTGCAAACGGCTGCAATTAAACCGATTCAGTTATTATCCCATCACTGGCAGCACTTCCTGCTAACAGCTGCACCACAGTGTAATTTACCTCAGATCAGCGGGTGACCTTTGACATTTCAAAACGAGCTGTGATTGTTCAGCTGTGTGTTTTGTTTTTTTTCTGGGTGATGAATGGATGTTTTAGTTTAATCCTCTCCTGTCTGCCCGTTTAAAGTGTTTTCTACCAGCTGACTGGTGTGAAACACTGACATCATGGAGGAGCTTCACGACGTGCAGCTGACGGAGATCAAACCTCTGCTCACAGGACAGGTGAGGGGCGGGGCTTAGCACAGCTCAGACATGGCGTTATGAGGCTGAAATCGTCCCTGTAGCCCTGATAAAGAGCGATGATCAGTTACCCAGTTCTCTGTGTTGTCGTTGCAGAATAAGAGCAACCTGCAGGATGTCAACTGCAAGGTGAGTTCAGCCAGTCGGCTTCACAACTGATTAGTGTGGAAGGATTCAAACCAGGCAGCACAGAGTTAGCATTTCATAAAAGTCTGAGTGTGTGTGTCGTCCAGGAATACGACGTGGAGACAGCGCATGGAGTGCTGCATGTCACTATGAGGGGCGTCGCCAAGGGCAACCAGCCCACAATCCTCACCTACCACGACATTGGACTGAACCGTGAGTAAACGGGGCGCTGCAGGTGGAGACCAGAGGACATCTGGACGTGTCCTGATATCCTCTGGTCCCTGTGTCTCTCTGTCCGTCTGTGTGCAGACAAGTCGTGCTTCAACACACTGTTCAACTTCGAGGACATGCAGGAAGTGACGCAGCATTTCTCTGTGCTGCATATTGACGCTCCTGGACAGCAGGACAACGCTCCAACCTTCCCCACTGGGTAACACACACACACACACACACAGTCCATAACCAAGTGGCCTCAGTGATTGTGTACAGTAATTAGCACTGAGTGTGTGTGTGTGTGTGTGCGTGTGTGTGTGTGTGTGTGTCCAGGTACGAGTACCCTGCCATGGAGGAGCTGGCTGATATGCTGCCGCATGTCCTCTCCAAGCTGCAGTAAGTCCTCTGTCCACTGGTGCAGGAAGGGAGTGATGGGGTAAGGTCACTCAGAGGTCATTCAGAGGTCACTCTAAGGTCACTCTGAGTCTGGTTGTGTCTTCAGGGTGAAGAGTGTGATCGGTATCGGCGTCGGAGCTGGAGCCTACGTCCTCGCCAAGCTGGCTGTAATCAAACCCACCCAGTCATCCTCAGTTCCATTCTGACTCCTCCCACTGCTCCCAGTAAAACCAGTTGTTGTTGTTTCAGCTGAACAAGGCCAGGTTGGTGGAAGGCTTGATTCTGATCAACATTGACCCGTGTGCCAAAGGCTGGGTGGACTGGGCCGCCTCCAAGGTAACCGTCTCCCCAGACGCAGGCGAACGAACGAAGCAGAGACACAAACTGAGCCTCCATTTTGTTTCCTGCAGCTGAGCAGCTGGACCAGCAGCCTGGTGGACAACATCATGGGACACCACTTCAGCTCTGTGAGGGACACCGCACCGTCCTCATGTCCTACAGGTCCTACAGGTCCCACAGCATGTACAGACAGCACTTTATCTGTGTGTGTGTGAGCAGGAGGAGTTACTAGAGAACAAGGAGATCGTTCAGACGCTGAGACTCCAAATCTGTCAGGACATTCCTCAGGAGAACCTGGCCTTGTTCTTCAGCAGCTATGAGAAGTGAGGCGCCGCCGCTTACTTCCTGTCAATTCAGATGGTTAATCCTGATTAATCAATCAGTAAAATAATCAGCAAGTCATTCAGTAATCAATTTGTAACACTCAGAGCATCAATGAAGCCAAAACTGAACAAAAATATAAACATTTAGCATTTAAGAGAAAATGTTAAAATCAAAACTCAAGTGACCTTTTTCTCTTCACCAGGTTCATATGACGTAAAAATCTCCTATTAAAGCTGCAGTGTGTAATTTTTATAAAGTTGTTTTTATTGATTTGTTGAAACTGTCAGTATTTTGTGACAGTTTGGTCTGATCTGTGAAAAATCAAGCCTCTCTGCCGTCTGCCAGTGCTAACTAGAAACAACCAATCAGGGCCAGCAGGCCGGTCTTATCAATGCTAAAGCTAGTTAGCGTGGCCACCATGATGTTGGCAGATAAACTGTTTTCCTCTAATGATAAGTTATTTCTCCGCTATCAGAACATTTAGCAGCAAGTACATGAGGATGATGTACTTATATATTTATTCAAAATGTCACAACATGGTGACAGTTTTAATAAATATGTAAAAACATATCATATTTTTTATATTTTATAGAAGTTATTTGATGCAGTGAACTCCCTGTGTGTGTGTGTGTGTGTGTGTGTGTGTGTGTGTGTGTGTGTGTGTGTGTGTGTGCGCGCGCGCATCAGCCGTATTGACCTGGAGATAGACCGACCCACCCCTGGTCTCACTGGAAGCGGCCTCGTCACACTCAGGTAACTCCGCCCCCAACCTGAACTCACCTGGTCGCCCGGTTCCTGTCGGCCGCTCTGATTGGCTGGTTGTTCCTCAGGTGTCCCACTCTGCTGGTGGTCGGAGACATGTCACCTTCTGTGGACGCCGTGGTGAGTCTCCGCCCTCTTCCTCCTTAGAATCCAGCTCTCTGATTGGCCATCTGTCTGTCTGCAGTATTTATATTTAGTTTTATTTCCTTTCCTTATTTTAAAACTTCTTCATATTTTTCTGGATTTGTGTCATTTTAAGAAGTTTTGTTTGTTTGTCGTGCAGGTGGATTGTAACTCCAAACTGGATCCCACCAAGACCACCCTGCTGAAGGTAACCAACTGTTCAGGCCTTGTTACCATGACGTCTGTTAATTATTGCAATAAATGATAATATTGTTGTTTTTAGAACCTTTTCAAGTAATATATTGATACTCGGCATAATAATGGAAGTTTGCCCTCTCAAAGAACAATAAATACTGGAACTGTTTACTTAATTATCCAAAATAAAACAACCCAAAACAATAAATAAAAAAGAAATAAAAACCATAAATAAAATAGTTTATGATGTCTCTGCCTACAAAATTTTCCTTAAAAATTATTAATCTCCATAATGGAATTTATCAAGCTTATTTTAATTTATAATGAGATTAATTGATTGACTACTTGTTATATTCATGTTTCTTCTTTCTTTACTAAATGAGTCAATTTGTTGTTTTATTAGTTTTTCTAATTTTTTTTTATGGAGAGAAATTTGTTCCAATATTCAAAAGTTCAAAAATTGAAATTAGGAAAAAAAGCAACTTTAAGAAACTTCATCAAACAATACAGTACTTATTAATCGCATTCATTTCAAATTGTATTTTACAGATTATATTCCACACTGCGGAAAGCCAAGTGTCACAAAACGTCACTTTTACCACACTTCTGATTAAAACATTGGTTTCTGACTTAGGACGGCGTAAAAAATGGCCAAGATCCTGTCAACACGCCGCTTTTCTTGCCGTTGTAAGACTGGCTTCTGAATGTCACTGCATGTAAAATGTGACGTTCAATGACCTGAATAAACATTGTACATTTTTGAAGGTAGTCTTAAGATAATTTATAGTTATTGTAAACATATAAATGTCACATCCACCTGCTGTTATCTGATTTCTTATAGTGTGATTGTGGCTGACAGTTGGGGAGTTCAGCCTTCACACAGTGAATGAACCAAACGTTGTAACCAGCAGATTAAAGCTGGTCACTCTGATAATGATGTCATTCTTTATCTGTCCACTAGATGGCGGACTGTGGGGGACTTCCTCAGGTGGTTCAGGTGAGTTTCAGATAAACACCGGAGTTCCTGGTTCTGTTTTTAATGTTGAATGAAAACAAAATGATTTTTCTGTGCAGCCTGGGAAGTTAGCCGAGGCCATCAAGTACTTCCTCCAGGGAATGGGATACAGTGAGTGTCTGCACGTCGGCTCACACTCAGCTGATTAACAGGCTTTTATCCTGATCTGTCTCACATGTTCATTACAGAAGAATCTGCAGCTAAAAATCCTAACATAAGAAAAGCTTTCTGCTGAAATCAATCCACTGTAGGACTGATCTGGGGATTATTTATGATTATTAATTAGATATAATGAGGTTGTTATTGTGCTGCTATCAGGTGATGAATAGATCAACAAAAAATCAGGTGACTTTAATTCAAATAGTTCATGCTTAGTTTGTTATTGAGTAGGTAAAGAAAACATTTTGGGGGATTTTAGTTTTGAAAAATATTTTTTTGGTGCTGATGGTGCTGATGATTTTGCCCTCCTGACAGAAAGTTTGTGAATCCTGTACTAGACGCTGCGATGATTACATAAAACATCTCCTCTTTGTAACCCACCTGGTTCAGTCAAATACAGTGTTAGTGACGACCCGACATTGTTCCAGAACTGAACAGCAGGTTCTGTCTCTAAATTAGTTTAGGTAGATCAGTTTCTGTTTTTATTGTTTGGAATATTACTGCTGGACCCTCTGACCTTTGCCCCTGTGCCCCCAGTGCCCGCGGCCGGTATGACCCGTCTGATCCGCTCCAGAAGCCGCTCCGCCACCAATGCGAGCTCCATGTGAGTCTGGCGCCGTAGCGCCACCGACGCCCACCAAGGGGCGCCGCTGAGGTCCTGACCATCCAGCCAGCAGTGCCGGCCTTGCGGTTCTGGTTCTGCTCCTCCTCCTCCTCCAGTTGTCAGAGTTCTTCCTGAAGAGTCCAGTTCATGCTGGAGATTGGACCGGTGCGGTTCTGTTGTCCAGCAGTTGCTATGGTAACACGTTTCTCTCTTCGTGGAGTTTACATGCCGTTGTTCTGTGGTTCTTGTTCTCTTTGATCAGACATTTTTCTCTTTCTTGTGGTTCTGATCCGATCTTTTTGATATTTACTCGTCGTTGATATTTGGTTCTGACGGACCCGACTCCTTCAGGAAGTTAAATATTTAAAGGAGTTTCACGTCCTGAAACTCATTTATGAACTAAAGCTTGAGGGGAGGTCCGATCCGATTCAACTCCAGAACCCGACTGGTTCTGCTTCTAAGTCACAGCTTGGCCCAAAACCAGAACTGATCTTCATCTGCTTCGTCAGAACTTGTTTCTAGTACTGCCGGGTCGGCTCGATCCGCTTCCCTCAGAATCTCTGCAGTCCATTTGTCGGCATGCCGAGTCGTAGCATGAGAAGTTTCTGTGGGCCCGATGTTCAGCTCTACTGAAGACACCAACAGCCCCAGAACCTGGTTCTGCTCCATTCTCTTCAGTAAACGGGAGTCCATCAGGAGCTCAGAACCCTGTGGTTCCTGGAGCAGAACCGGGTCTTGCTGCGGTTCTGGTGGTTTGGGTTTCCTGTTGCTCTGGTTCTAAACCTGCTGGATGTTTGTTTCTGTAGTTTGTAATGAAATAAAGCTGAAATAAATCAACGGCTCCTCGCTGCTCAGAACCAGAACCAAACCCGGTTCAAACATGGAATGATTCTGCTGCTGATCGAGTCCACTCCACAAAAGTATAGAGACAAATTGGGGCCAACACTTTACTTTGTTAAAACCTTATGAAATTGAAAACAAAACTCATTTTTAAAAATGAAAAGTATTGAAACTGGAAAAAAATAAAATAACTAGAAAAAACAACTTTAACCTGAAAAGAAGTTTAGAATGTTTTTCTTCAGATAAACATTTCTTTGCATTTTCAGGGTTTATTTGGTCATATATATCTGGTTGCCTTTATTTGACAGTTGTCAGACAGGGCTGGGACTCGAACCATTGCCTTCGTACATGGATCTCGCTTTTCCCCTGCGTCACCCACAGACATTTTTTAAGGAACTTTTTGGCTCCAGTTTAGCTCCGTACCGGCCCTGATCCAGCCTCATTCTGGTCCCGTCCGACTCCAGACTGAAGCAGAATGTGGAACGGGATCATTTCAGGTTCTGGGTCAGACAGAACCAGCCAGAGAACCCAGACCCACCCGATGCAGACAGAGCTCTGAATCAGAGCTGGATCAGAACCGCCTCCAACTTTATTCCCTCCACTTCCATCAAAAACAGCAAATTAATTATGAATAAAACCTGACTGCAGATCAAACAGTTTATTATCTAACGGTGGGAAAACTTTAACCCTTCAGAACCTCCAGGGGTCAGAAACTGTCATCATCCTCTCAGGTCCAGTTTGTTCCAGCCACACCGTGGTTCTGGTGAGGAATGAAGTCTGTTGGGTTCATGTTGTTCAGCTGGCAGCAGGGGGCGCCGTCTTGCTGCAGAGTCTTCCCAGCAGGCCGGCCATCTGCAGCAGGGAGTTCACTCCTTCAGCCACTCGCATGTGAGTGAAGCCGATCTCCTGGAGGAAACGAGAGAGAACCGGTTCCTGATCACATCAGGTCCAAACGGACGGGTTTACAGAGTTTTCTCAGTTTAAACAAACAAAGACAATGATTAAAAAAAGTTAAACCTGCAGAATGTGGAAACTGAGGGACTTAAAGCAAATTCCTTTCACTCAAGTATTCACTAATTGAATGAATAATTAGTTTATATTTCTGCCTGTTTGAGAACTTTTTGTTCAAACTGTAGTCTCACTTCTACGGAAGCCAAAACGTGCAAACAAAGAATGATACAAACAACAAATGCTGCAACTACAGAAAATGGAAGCAAAATGGAAAACATTGCAAACTTGCTCCACAAAACGCAAGTCCTCCAGAGCACTAGGGGGAGTCGACCAACAAATTATAAAGCAGTCCAACATAAAGTTGGATGAAGAAAAGCTGTGCTGTCCACCTTCTTCCGAGCCCCCATGAGGCTTTGCGTGACTTATGTGCGCGACTTCCGCCGCAAACCGGAACCGCCTTTGTTTACATGTTAGCAACTCGCTAACCGCAGTTGGTCAGAGCTTTTAGGCTATAAAATATGTGGGAACACCAGCTATCAAAGCTTACATGTGGCAATATTGTTTTACCACAACCTACAGCTATTGAGGGGAGGGATGGAGACTTGAAGAAATGGCCGCAAATAACCCGCACTAGCTTAGTTAGCTACTTCACTGACCCAGTTGCTTCAGATACCAACGTTTCTTCCCTTGGCTTTCTATCCACACAATGAAATGATCACATAAAGCATTTGGGTTCTCTGTTCAAGTTTAGAACTTTTTGCCAAATTCTTTTCGTTTCCTTTTCTGTCGGTGGACGATGAAAACTACAACCTTTGTTTTGGGAGCCGTTCAAGACTCACCTGTTGCTGCCACTAATTAACTTGGTCTGATTATTAAAGTACAGCCACGAACAGCAACAGTTACTGAGCTCCGCCAGGGCAGACTCTTTCCAGTCAAGTTGCTCTCTATAACAGGTTAATGTGTGGTTCGGTTCGGTTCTGGTCCAGTGGGGAGATTCTCCACATTACGGTCTGGAGCGCAGCAGCTGCGGTTATTTCTCCCAGCGACACTCAGCAACAGAGAACCTCGAGGTTCTGATTGTGATGGACTAAATAAACCCAGATATTTTATTTTGTCTTATAAAAAATGTTCCTGGCCCAAACATAATGATAGACTCAGATTATGAACTTTTATTATTTTTTTTAAATACAAACAAAAAATAAAATTCACATCACACCAAGCTAATATTATGTAGTTCTGGTATTTTCCACTGTCGGAGCAGAACAGCAGCTCAGATCTCTGACCAGCTTCTCTGCTTTCTTTTAGATGTAACTTCTATCATGAATATAGATTAGCAAAAAACCCTACAAGTTACAATGAAGTACTGCTATTTCCAGTGGGCGCCAGAAGTAAGACCCATAATCGTTTCCCCAGTAAACCTCCCAGGAGTAAGGTGGACAGAATCAAGCTGTAATATTACAGACTCCAGACTCCCCCTAGGGGGCTGGAGGAGTTCTGTCTTATGGAAAGACCGCAGCGATTTCCCTGTTGCTTCTATTTCATGTTTTTGGAGTTTGGGTCATTCACGTGTTGCACCTGTTAGCCTCTGTACGCTAAAGTCATCTCATCACTGTCTTTTCGCTGCAGCTTTAATAGAAATTGGTTCACCGTTTGAGTATTTTTCCCTTCAGCCTCTCTGTGGGAATTGTTTTAGTTTCTTGTTTATTCAGCAGAGTTAAAAAACATCCAGAGCCAACGCAGGTTTTACTTCCTCATTCAGTCTGGGAAGCTTTTTAAAAATCGCTCTAATGCTCCAATAAATCTTCAAACAAGCTCCAGTTTTTCTCAAAATCACACAAAATCAGCAGATTCCAGCAATTTTTGTACTAGTGCATAACTAAATTTTTTCTGTTCTGCAGAAATGGTAAGAAAATATTGAGTTTAAACAATGCTAACTCCCACCTGCAGGTGGCAGTATTTCTTACAGAAGCTTGATGTCAAGTTTTAGAAAACTCATCAAGTTATTTAAGTTCTTTAAAGAATAAAAATGTTAGAGTTGATCTGTCTGATGTTGTTTTTTTTCTTTTAAATGTACATTTTGGAGGGAAACAAAATCTTGTGAAGTTCCTAGTAAGCAGAGTTAAAGCAGCGCCAGCGGTCCAGTGATTGTGCTCAGCGTTTCCTCCTGTGCCTCACCTTGATGAACTCCAGCTTCAGGTACTCGGCCATCTGGAACGTCTTGCAGACCCTGAAGATGTTCCCCATGATGTCCTCGGGGGAGTAGCCCAGCGCCCACAGCTGCTCCACCACCCGGTACGCTGCGTCCACGTCCCCCGCCACGCAGTGTCCCAGCATGCTTTTCACCAGCAAGGGGTGCGGCTCGTCGCACACTTTGAACACGTTCTCGCTGTTGATGTAGCCAAAGCCAGAGTGGGTGGACTGCAGGTTGTTCAGCGCCTGGAACCGAACCAGAACAATCAGCAACGCACGGCCCTCCTCCAGCCTCGTAGCCCCTCCTCCAGCCTCGTAGCCCCGCCTCCTCACCAAGTTCATTGTACTTAACTAAGACTAACGAAAACTGAAACTGAGAAAACATTTTTGTTAACTGAAATAAAAACTGTAATGGGGAACTATTGTATGCGTTTATAAAACAAATATATTTAGGTTATAGATACAATATCCTTTGTTTTTGTGTTTATTAATCTATTTATTAGCATACACACTTTAAAAACTAACTGAATTGGACGAGCAAAAGGTCCCAAAGAAGCAAAGCTAAACTATACTGAAGAACCCAGAACTATCATGACCCGCATCCTGACTCCGCCCCCTCACCTGCCGCATGTCCCCCTGTGCTGTGAAGATGACGGCCTCCAGCCCGTCGTCAGATATGGCCAGCCGCTCTTGCTCCACCACTTCCTGCAGCCGGGCCAGCACCTGGCCGTCCGTCAGCTTGGCATAGCGTAGCACGGCGCAGCGCGACTGGATCGGCTCGATGATCTTGTCGGAGGCGTTGCAGGCGAGAGCGAACCGAGTCGTTTTGGAGTAGATCTCCATGATCCTCCTGAGCGCCTGCTGAGCACCATCCGTCATGCTGGGGCGGCAGAGCAGCTTCATCAGGACAGGAAGTAAAGCAGGAAGTGTCCGTGGGAATGAGTCTCCGCTCACCTGTCCGCTTCATCTAGGATGATGATCTTGTGTCGACCTTTGGGCAGCGTGACTTTCTGCTGGGCGAACATCTTGATCTTGTTTCTCACCACATCGATGCCCCTGCAGAGCCACTATCAGCGTTCGTCATTAAAGTCCCGCCCCCTGGGACAGCATCATTAAAGCCCCGCCCCCTGGGACAGCATCATTAAAGCCCCGCGCCCCGGGACAGCATCACTGAAGCCCCACCCCTCTGACATTGCACCGCTGGGTCTCACCTGTCGTTGGAGGCGTTGAGCTCCAACACGGCGTCCTTCATGGCGGCCCCCAGCAGAGTGCGGGCCAAACACAGGATGCTGGTGGTCTTCCCTGTCCCTGGAGGTCCTGAACCGCACCAAAACATCTGGATCAGTTCCTAAATCTATAAACCAGCAACCAAGCCCCACGGATCATCCTCCACCATCATGCATGACTGGTGATGTTTTGTTCTGAAATGGTTGGCTGAACAGATGTCTGTGTGGTCTAGTTAAAGTACAACAAGCAGCATTTTGAAGGGATGCCTGACTGACACCAGTGTGACCTGAATGATTATTTTTAATTATCGATTAATTATTCTGACAATCAAATTTTAAAAATTACACATTCTGAAGACTTTTCCATTAAGCCTTTTTAGAAATTAAATGCAAACAAACAATAATGAGCAAAAAATGCATAAAAGATTTTTTTTTTACAGACATTCAATAAAGTAAAGCTTAAACTGCAACTTAAAGATTTCTGGGTATTACAAATTTACAGACAAAAGTTTGTGTTTTTTTTTCTTCTATGCAAAATGTATAATTTTTTGTATGGTTTAGGTTTAAATACTGATCTGAGTTTATAGCTTTCAGCAAATTGGCGTTTTTCAGTCTGTATACTCCAGTTAATGATTAATGACCAAATTAGTTGACCATTATTTCAATAATAGATTAATTCCATAAAAAGTAAAACCTTTATTGAGATAAAAGGCGTGAAGTTATTATCCTCCAGGTCAGTGATCTGAAAATAACCCCTCATATCCTGGATGGAGCTTTACAGGAACAACTCAGGAAGAATCCGCCATGTGTCTAAGATTGGACCCAAAGGAGCCTGGTACCGATAAACTGGAAGACAGAATCCCGAGGAATCCCAGGACGAAAGGCTGATGTCTAAAGGATTAATAACAACTGGAAATAAAGTTTAGGAATACAAATATTAGTGCATGCTCTTATTTCTCCCGAAACTTCAATAACCCTGGAAAATCCTCTGGTCTAATAAGCAACTCCTTCAGACCTTATTAGGGGTTAAACGTAACTTCTTTTCTCAAGAATCCTTTCTGGTTCTGACCCAGGTTCCAAACTCTGCCGCCATGTTGTTTTGACACTTTTTCCTTCCACATTCCAAACATCTTTCATTCTTCTCCTGTCCTACTCCTTGAACTTTAACATTTCCCTGTAGATCACATCCTGATTATTATGTTTCCTCCGGATCCACACCGACCTGCTATGATGATGTTCGGGACGTTTCCCTCCCTGGCGAACACCTCCAGGCGGCTCACCGTCTCCTCGTTCCCAACTATCTCATTCAGTTTCAGCGGCCGGTACTTCTCCACCCAGGGCAGCTCGTAGGAACTCCCGGAGCTTTTCGACGAGGACTCCCCGGCCTCGGTGTCCGTCTTTACCCCGCTTCCACTCGGCTTCTGGTCGCTTTCCCTGTCTGCCATCTCTACGTCCATGTTGTCTTGTCCGGTTGTCAGCCCGCGAAAGGGGAACTAAAACCTCATTGGCTGGGAGGTTATTTTCGAAGGAGGTGATTGGATAAGAAAAGCTCGCGATAAGTCAGTGAAGCAGAGTGGCTTCGCATCATTTTCCACCGGGTGAAGCAGGGGGCGCGCTGGACTGGGTGGAGTTTACTCCGAATTTACACTATAATCCAGAAAACTCACGTTTCTGCACCATGAAACATTAGAATATTTAGTTTAAATCTTATTTAGACACACCATAAAAGATCAAATTCAACACTGGTTGAAAACTCATTAAATTTTGAGCAACCAACATTTACAATGCCTATAAAATGTTTTCACCCTATTGGATGTTTTACCATTTTTATTTATTTCACAGTTCAGTCATGATAAACAAAATTTGACATTTTTAACTAAAAAAAAATACAAAAAAACCCCCTCTAATATCAAAGTAAAACCTGTTTACATTTATTATCTACTTGAAAATTTGTGTCTATTTTTATTTATTCTTTTTTTAAACCACTTTGTGAATTTGTCTATTTTAACTTATTTTTCTTTCGTAATCCACTTTGTGAATTTGTGTATATTTAGTCACTGTTTTTGTGTAAAACTGGATCATTTCTGACTGCTGTTGATCCAGTTGAGCGCCCGCCTGTGGTCAGATGAGGGAACAGCAGCTGGTTTCTCTCAGGAAGCCGTCACCAGCCGCCGGGACCGAACCAGTTCCTGCTTCCGCAAACAGAGCGCTGTTCCTCAGTTTATCGGCTCATCAATGCAGCGACTGCCTTTCGCTTCCTGGCTGTGCTCTACACCCCTCTCTACCCCGACATTTATGAGTGCTTGATCCGCGACATGACGGCCAACAGCCGCTGTTCTGTCTCGGAGCCCCCGGGGCTGGAGACCCAGCGGCGGGAGATCGAGTGTCTGCTTCGGGAGAGTGAGCTCCAGGCTGGGGACAGCTGGTGAGTGTCCGCGCAGACCCGTGGAGTCATTTTGAAAGGCTCCACCAGTGGTACCTCACTATAGCAGGAGCTGTCTGGTTCTGGAGTGGTTCTGGTGTCGGTTCGGGTTGTTTGGGATTTTTAACGGCTCGGCGTTTCCTGTTAGCCTGAGCTAGCTGACCGTTAGCAGTGTTAGCCGCTAATGCTAACAGGAGGAATTAAAGGGAAGTAATAACAACTTTCAGGTGGTTGTTTTTATTTATCTGAACTGGGTTCGGTCCGGACTGGTTCCGCTTATCCAGCTTCACATATCCAACACCTCTCCCAAAGAACTTGAAATAGTCGCAAATATTTTCAGTTTCGATTCTCTTGACAGACCAGAACCTCCCTGAAGGAATCTTCTCTTATTTCATGTTTTCTCCTTTGAAATTATAAAATAATTTATCCATTTAATGAAATAATCAAAAACATGGATATCAAGACATTATGTGAAGCAGAAATAAATCTTAATAAATAAGATTATCATAAACAAAGTCAGTTTATTTCTAGAAGTTAATTTTAAAAAGTAAAACTTAAATAAAACAGATTATTTACATAGTGAAATGTTTCAATCTTCATGCTCTGGTCAACACAGTCATGGTGAATACTGCTAACTTGACAGTTGTCAAGCAGACTGTCACTGTTTTCCGAGTAGCTAAACAACCGGCTTCTCATACAGCTATAGCTAAATGTATTAATGAAAAGTTGAGTGGAAGGAAAAAGTGTCTTGAGAGCCCATTTAGGAGTTTGGAAGAGAATTATAAGGTGTGGTCTGGAAATTGAACGTAGAACCAGTCAGATTAGATGAGTCGACTTGAAGAAATGCAGCAGTTATTCCTTCATTTGTAGCTCTAAGAGTTAGCATGATGCTAAAAGAGCTAAATGCTGTTAATATTAGCTTTCAATGTGACCTAACAGACATGAACGACGTTCAGTTTTTAATACGTAGGAACCCAAACAAATATGGCTGCTGGGTTTGTTCTCACCTTCCGTCATAAAATCAGGAGCCTGTCTTCTTCTTCTGCGCCTGTTTTTATGACGCGCAGTAACCGTCCTCGTCCTTTCTGGGAGATTTTTGATCAGCTTCTGTCTTTGGATCGTCAGGTTGAGACAAACTTTCAGCTCTAAGCTGAGCGTTTGTTCCTGAATGTTTCTCTTCTTCTGAGTTTCTGCTGAGTTCGTTGTTCCAGGAATTAAGATTAAAACTGCAGAGAATCAAAACAAATCTAATAAAAAATGACAAAAAACCAAAAGAGAAAAGAGACGTAAACAGAACCATCAACAAAGAGCCATAAAAACCAGAAGAGATTCTGCTTTTAATCTGGAAACGAGCCTGATCCGACAGGAATCAAGTTTCTAGAAACACTGAGTTATTTTTTACCACCTTGAAATATGAAAGGAAACAAAAACAAATGTAAATGTTGTTGAATAAACTTGATAGTTTTAAAGGTGAACCTGATTCAGGTCAGAGGTCGTGTTGCTGCTGATGGTTGATCAGACCTGTGGTTCTTCGTCTGGATGCTGCTGCAGCACCGTGACTGCAGGGTTCTCCGCTCCGCCTGGTTTTACTTTCTGTTCCCCGTTAATAAGTCATGAACGTCTGCTGCTTTGATTCCTGCTCCTGTTTCCATCCCAGGCGTCAAGCTTCAGATGTTTACCTGCATTCAAACTGATTTATGAAGCAAAGTAATGAAAGAATAATGAGGAGAAAATGTTCTCTGATGTGTTTTAGAATCATCTGGTTTAGCAGATCTCAGTTGAAGCTTCTCTTTACTCCAGTTTATTATTTTATGATAAACCAACAAAAAGTGGAAGAGAAACGATCTGATGATTCAGGATTAAAAATGGTGGCCAGCAGTAAGCTAACGAGTTGAAGCGAACCGTCGCTGCTTTCAGTTTCTTTTTTATTGATAATCATGTGAGGAAGAAAAACATTAACCTGCAGCAGAAATCGGTGCACAGATCAGACTGGAGGATCTATTATAGATAAATAAACTATGGACTCTACAGATCTAGAATAGAAACAACTTTTATTGTTCCAGAAAGGGGAAATAATAAGATCTGGTTTTTATCCAACTGTGTTGAAAAGCCACATGTAGAAGGACCAAAAATAAAAAGTTCTGTCTGGAAATGAAACTGTTGACTTTACGGTCACGCCTTCAGTGTGCTGGATACACCGCCGTGATGCGTTCATGGTGCTGGATACACCGCCGTGATGCGTTCATGGTGCTGGATACACCGCCGTGATGCGTTCATGGTGCTGGATACACCGCCGTGATGCGTTCATGGTGCTGGATACACCGCCGTGATGCGTTCATGGTGCTGGATACACCGCCGTGATGCGTTCAGGGTGCTGGATACACCGCCGTGATGCGTTCAGGGTGCTGGATACACCGCCGTGATGCGTTCATGGTGCTGGATACACCGCCGTGATGCGTTCATGGTGCTGGATACACCGCCGTGATGCGTTCATGGTGCTGGATACACCGCCGTGATGCGTTCATGGTGCTGGATACACCGCCGTGATGCGTTCAGGGTGCTGGATACACCGCCGTGATGCGTTCATGGTGCTGGATACACCGCCGTGATGCGTTCATGGTGCTGGATACACCGCCGTGATGCGTTCATGGTGCTGGATACACCGCCGTGATGCGTTCAGGGTGCTGGACACTTCGCCTTGATGCGTTCATGATGAAATCCTGCTTTGTTAAAAAATATTGAAGAATTGATCAGTGTTGTGAGTAATAATGCATTTTAATACAATATTTGTGTAACATTTTCACAAACAATGGCACAAAGCTCAATTAAAATGGTTCTTTAATGTGTAAAAATACATTTAAAGTAGATATTATAAAACATTTATTTTGAAGAGTCAGGTTGCTTGCTTTTGTTGCTCTGAACAAATTTTGGACCAAAGAGAAAAGTGGTTGTAAAAGTTGTTGAGCACTGGCCTAGTCAATGTCCAGACCTAAATCTAACCGAGAAACTGATGGCACTGAGACTAAACCTCAGTCTGTAGCTGAACCTGCAGTCAGCGCTGAAAACAAAAGCATGCCACACTTTTCAGATTTTTATTGGTAAAAATGTTTAAAACCAGATAAATGTTCGTCCCATGGAAAACGTTGGACTTTGAACACCGGGGTTCTAGTTGGCTTGATCAGAATGGATCCAGAGTGGTGGCTGACCCGGTCCGGTTTGGTTCTGCAGGTATGTGGTGGACCGGCGCTGGTTCGAGCAGTGGAAGGAGTTTGTGGAGAGCGGAGACCAGAACTCGTCGTCCTTCCCGGGTCAGATCGACAACACCGAGCTGTTTGAGGGTCAGTGAACGCCTCGTTGGGTTCCGATGGGTTCTGATGGGTTCTGATGACCCGTCTCTGCTGTTTCCAGACCTGGACTCGTACCACCTGAAGGAGCGCCTGGTGGAGAACGAGGACTTCATGCTGGTTCCGGCCGCGGCCTGGCACAAGCTGCTGCAGTGGTACGGGATGGTAGACGGCCAGCCGGCGCTGGAGCGCAAGGTGAGCCCACCAGAACCGCGGCAGGGGGGTTCTGGCTCCGGACCCGTCTGACGTCTGGGTCTGCTTCAGGTGGTGGACCTGCCCAGCACCCTGAAGGTGGAGGTTTACCCCGTGGAGATCTTCCTGTGTCTCCATAGCAACATGGAGAACGTGACCAGCGCCCAGTTCAGCCGCACCGACAGCATCTGTGAGTAAAAGACCGGTTCTGATCCTCTAGAACCCGTTCACAGGGAACAGGACCACTGATGAACAGCAGCCTGTCGTCAGCATGGGGTCAAAGTTCACATCATGTTTTCTCATAATGAGTCTCAGTTTAAGGAGGTGAAGAACCAGCAGAAGGGATTCAGGTCCAGAACCCCGTGGAACCGCAGACAGAACGACCGAGTCCAGAACCAGACTGAAACGATCAGAATGAAGTTGTAAAAATATGAAGATGAAGTAAAAAAAATACCAGAATAAAGTCGAGAAAACAAAGATCTGCGTTAAAGTGAGGAATGTTGAACATCCTGTGAGGTTATGCTTCACGTTCTGATTAATCTGCCAATATTAGATCAATAGCAGCATTATTAGAATAATATTAGATATTAATAAAGTTTCTGATGATCCTTTTAGCAGGATCTTCCCTCTCTTCCCCTTCTGTGACCTTTGACCTCTGAAGTCTTTGTCAAGCAGCAGATGCTGGTTGAACTGAACTCAGGCTGGTTATAACAAACCAGATAAATATTGATCCAGCAGGTAGAACTGATATCAGTGATGCTGATTCTAATCAATAATTGATTATTTTGTGTTGCTTTGTGTTCAGATCTGCATTTCCTGCAGGTGTGTCTGTCAGTGTGAGGTGGCTCTCAGCGTAACGTTGTGCCGTGTGTGTGTGTGTGTGTGCGTGTGTGTGTGTGTCCAGACGCCATCCAGACGGCCATGTGTCAGGCCTTCTCCGTACCTCCGGGCTCTGAGTGCCGGCTCTGGATGAAAAGCTCCGACAGCAGCTGTGAGCGCCTCAGAAACGTCCAGGTCAGCGTGCTGGACGCCTGCTTGAGCTCCGGGATGGTGAGGACACACACACTCACACACACATGCCCAAACACTCACACACACACACACTGATCTCCACTCCACAGGCGACACGGTGTGTGAAAGTTTCGAGGAACAGAGATTTCCTATGATGAAACAAATGTCTCAAAGTTCTTGTGTGTGTGTGTGTGTGTGTGTGTGTGTGTGTGTGTGTGTGTGTGTGTGTGTGTGTGTGTGTGTGTGTCAGACGGTCATCATGGAGACGAGGAACGCTGACGGTACCTGGCCCAGCTCCAGACCTCAGATCATGTAAGGATGAACTCTCTCTGGTTCCAGTTTTCGGTTTTCTCTGCATGTTTTCTGGATCGGTTCAGTTTAAATTTGCAGGTTTTTGTCCCAGAGGCAAAACGTTGGGTCTGAAAACTGATCTAGAGAGTTTGCGGAAACGCTGGAAGGCAAATTAAACACGCTTAGAGCCAAGAAAAAACCTTACTGTGAGGAACTGCAGGAAGTAAACACGTACTGATAGATCAGCGGACCGATTGATCGGTTATCGGCCGATACGTAGATGTGAAACCGATCCACAGAGTTCTGAGAATCGGCCACCTTTCCCTTCTGCAGTGAGAAAAAAACTCACCGACAGGTCACCAGGTCTCACCTGCACCTTGCCCATTAACAACTTACCGACTCTACAGACAAAAAAATCAGCTGCTCACTTTTCAGACCAATATGGCAACTTTATTTTTTCTTTTTAAGTGACAAATGTAGCGTCTTTTTTAATGTTCCTGGACAATTTGGTGACAGTTATATTAAAAAATATCTATCAGGATATTTCTTTAAAGATCGGCCAGGAATCTGCAATCGGTGCAGTTCCAGTAGAAAGAACATCAGGAAATGTGTTTAAGGTTTTTACAGGATCTGAGCTAAAATCATCTCCACCAGGTTTGATAGATCCTCAGTTTGAGTCGTTCTCTGAAGTTCCCTGGATCCAGACTGAAGTTTGTGTTTCTGCAGGAGAAACTCTGCAGAGGAGCAGGACTCGTACCGAGGACAGCCGGGGGTCTGTGGCCTCACCAACCTGGGCAACACCTGCTTCATGAACTCCGCCCTGCAGGTCTGACACACACACACACACACACACACACACACACACACACACACACACACACACACACACACACACACACACACACACACACACACACACACACACCATAAAATATGGGATGACTTCAGTAAACGTCTGGATGGATCCTGGAAGAAAACATCAACTCTGATCCCAAAGAAGCAGTTCTTCAGACCTTTATTTTGGCGATCCTGCATTTCCTGTGTGCAGTGTCTGAGCAACACCCCCCCCTTGACGGAGTACTTCCTGCGGAGCTCCTACCTGGACGAGCTGAACTTCACCAACCCTCTGGGGATGAAGGGCGAGATCGCCGAGGCCTACGCTGATGTCATCAAGCAGATGTGGTCCGGCCGCCATTACTCTGTGGTGCCGCGCGTCTTCAAGGTACCGCCGGCCCACCGGGCCACCTGTGTGTGTGTGTCAGTGATGTGCAGTGAGGTTCATGACTGGTGAGGCACAGTCTCCTCCAGAGTTGGATATACAAATTCAAAATCCAATATAGAAGCTATATTTTAAATTTGACTGTAAGTAATTATAGCTTCTAACAATATAACAGCAAGAAAGATAAAATAATATTAACATTTTTTAAATTATTGGAATGTTTTCTTTGGCTGACCTCTTTTCTGCCACGTCCATGCTTCTCTTTCCTTCTCTATCTTCATCCTGTTGTAAACAAAATGTTCTTGTTTCTCATTTTCTTTTATTTTCTAAAATCTTTCAGCCAAAGAAAATAACGTTTCTGTTCTGTCTGTAATTTCCCCCCGACTGTTTTCAGTCTTTTCAACTAGAAGAAGAACAGCTCGTTGTGTCTATGGGACTCAGCACTGCCCCCTATCAGTGAGGCGCAGTACTTTTTGCCTCATGCACCAATTGCCTGCTTCATTCACTTATATGATACAGCGCCCCCAGAGGTGAGGCACAGCACTGCACTGCCTCACCTCTGGTCGTGTGTGTGTGTGTGTGCGCAGACCAAGGTGGGCCACTTTGCGTCTCAGTTCCTGGGCTACCAGCAGCACGACAGCCAGGAGCTGCTGTCCTTCCTGCTGGACGGGCTCCATGAGGATCTGAACCGGGTCAAGAACAAGGAGTACATCGAGCTGCGTGACGCCGACGGCCGGCCGGACCGGGTAAGCGGCGCCGGCCGAACCGCCGCCCGGTGTCTGCGTCCAGGAAACGAACTCTGTGTCTCCACAGGAAGTGGCGGAGGAGGCATGGCGGAACCACCGGCGGCGCAACGACTCGGTAATCGTCGACACGTTCCACGGCCTCTTCAAGTCCACACTGGTCTGCCCCGAGTGCCTCAAGGTGTCTGTGACCTTCGACCCCTTTTGCTACCTGAGCGTCCCGCTTCCTGTCAGTAAGGAGCGCGTCATGGAGGTCTTCTTCGTCTCCCTGGACCCCCACGCCAAACCGGTGCAGGTAGGCTGCCGTGCTGCGCCGCCGCTGCGTCCTCAGAAACACTCAGACCCTCACCGCGTTTGTCTCTGCAGCACCGGGTCGTCGTCCCCAAAGCAGGAAGAGTATCGGACCTCTGCGCCGCTCTGTCCGACATGACCAGCGTCCCGCCCACTCAGGTCAGACACCACTGGACCAAAACAAACAACTCAACGAATCTTTTAGATTCGTCATCCTGCAGAACGCTGGATGATGAATGTCTGGAAGACATTAAAATATGAGCTCCAAACATTCTGTATGGAAGACAATTAGTGCCAGTGGGACAAAAGAAATTCTAATTATTTTTTTTCTCAGAATCCTGACTTTACTTTGCTGGAATTCTGACCAAAAATATTCAGAATTCTGACTTTTGGGGGTGTTTTTTCCACTGGCACAAATGTTCTTCCATAGCTCTGAAACATGCATAAATTGAATGTTTTTATTATTCGGCTGCTGAGCATCAGATGAGAATTCAACCTCAAAGTTTCATTCAATCTGAGAAGAAATGATATAAATTATTTACTGTGCAAACTCTGACCTGACCACCAGGTGGCAGTAAACTCCTTCCAGTTCAATCCTCGGTTTGTGTAGAAAATGCAGCTCCAGGCTTCCAGGGACAGAAAAGCTGCTTTTAATGCAAAACCCAAAAAGTATTTGTGGTCTAGTTTCTAATGCAGACATCTTAGTGCATGTGAAATAAGTCATAATTAACCTACATGGAACTTTTCATGTGAGATATCGGAGCTGGTTTGACGGTGGTGGGAAATCTGAGGCTGAGCTCACGGTTCTGATCCGGTTCCACAAAACCGAGCCTGAAGCTCCCTGTTCCTGCTCTGTGTTCCAGATGGTCGTCGCTGACGTCTTTAATCATCGTTTCTATAAAATCTACAACCCTGAGGAATTCCTCAGCTGCATTCTGGACCGAGACGACATCTTTGTGTGAGTAAACCAGAACCGGATCAGTTCAGCAAATCAATCAGCAATCAGGCATCTGATCGGCCTGCTGTCAGCTGATTGGTTGCCTGTTGTCTGATTGGTGGATGTGGCGTCTCCCTGACAGCAGCCGTTTCTCCTGCAGGTATGAGCTGAGTCAGCAGGACGAGGACTCGGTGCTGCTGGCGCTCTATCTGAGGGAGCGCTCCCACTACAGGGACTACGGCTCCAGCAGCAACTCGTACGGAACCACGCTGTTCGGACACCCGCTGCTGCTCAACGTGCCGCGCGGCAGCTGCAGCCAGGAGGCGCTCTACGGCCTGTTCCTGCAGCGGCTGGCGTGAGCGACACTCTGCAGAGAGACGGGGGGGCGGCCCGGTTTCCCTGCAGGTCTCAGCTCAATCTGTCTGGCTGTTTGCAGGCGCTACGTTCGACCTCCTGACCCCGCCGAGGAGCTGGAGGAGGAGGAAGAAGAGGAGGAAGATGAAGAGGAGGAGCTATATAAGACTCAAACCAACGGCATCAGTGATGGTAGGATGTCCAGTTTTTAAGAAAAACAGGAAGTTCTGCTGATTCCAGTTATTATAAATATTAAATTTAATATCAGTTTTTGTTCATAAAGATGATCCAACGTGATTTTATCAAAGTTATTCATTTATAAACTATTTAAGAATATTTATTTACCTAAAATAGTTCATGTTTAGATTATTGTTGAGTAAGAAAAAATAAAAATCAACATTTTTGTGATTTTAGTTTTTAAAAATATTTTTTTTTTGGTAAATGGCCTTATGTAGCGATGATCAAATCTTGACTTCCTGTTGAGCAGTCCTGACTTCCTGTGTCCTCAGATGAGCAGAATGCCTCGGAGACGGCCGGACCCTCAGAACCAGAACCGTGCTGCAGCAACGCATCTCCAAACGGCCCAACAGATGGCCCCGCCCCAGATCCCGCCCCCTCTGCTCCCGTCGCCACAGCAGGTGACCCCCCTCCGGAGGTCAACCACGGGCTGGCCTCTCTGGACCAGGGAGACACCGAGGTCGGGAACGGCTCCATGAACCCGGCTGCCGGCAACCCCGACGGCCTGAGCGCCGGCGGCGACCTGGGAGCCGACGGCGAAGCAGATGGGAACGCCGAGCTGCCAGGAGAGGCAGCGCAGCCTCTTCCAGAAACCACCGAAGAAGAAAACGAGGAGGACAAGCAGGAGGAAGCCCGTTCCCCCAGTCCTCCAGCCAATGACTGTCCAGCAAAGAGGCGGGCGTGTCGCAAGAGGAGGCGGAGCCTGTTCACCATCCAGGCCGTCAACTCCAACGGGACGACCGAGAGAGGGATGGGAGAGGGAGGGAGCGCTGTGTCCTTCAGCTGTGGGTCTCACACACACACACACACACACCCACACACACTCTAAGTGTTTAATGTAGCTTTATGAAATCAAACGGCTGCAGGTGGATCTGCTTCAGCTTCCTGTTCCTCCTGATCTCAGGATTCAGTTTCTCTGTGAAACTCGATGAATCAAAACTCAGTGAAAACATCGACCCCAGTGTGAATATCTGGTCAGTTCGATGTTACTGAGGTTTATTCAGCTTTTATTTTTATTAAAGCTGTGGAAGCAAACAAAGATTTGATCAGGTGGGAACAGAAAGTGATCAAATAAGATCCTAAAATCATCTGAAGAACTGAGATGTTCTGGATTACTGCCATCTAGTGGTGTGACTGGGTAAACCAGCCAGATACAAATAACCACTTTAATTTTTTTATTTTGGATATTTAAAATGTTTTCTAGTTCCAGTGAGAAAAGTTTTTCATCGTTCATCAATAAGCCATTATTAGATCAATAGCTGATCATTTTTCGCAATAATTTGTGTGTCAGGCTGTCGTCGTTCTGTGCTGTCTGATCGGTTCTGGTTCTGTTCTGCAGCTCAGCCGTACGTGGCCATCGACTGGGACCCCGACATGAAGAAGAGGTTCTACAACGAAAACGAAGCCGAGGTCAGTCTGATTCCTTATCGCCATGGAAACATGCAGGTGTGCCGCTCACTCTCCCTGTGGCCCGCAGCGCTACGTGAAGCACGGCAGCATGGAGGTGCCGCAGCAGCAGACCACCGTCCAGCTGCAGCAGTGCATCGAGCTCTTCACCACCGTGGAAACGCTGGAGGAGGAGAATCCATGGTAACCAGCTGCTGCTGCCGCCACAAACCGGCTGCTGCTGCCGAAAACGACCCACTTTTTACATACCTGAGGTTTAGTATCGGCCGATATGAAGAACCGATTAAAATGTTTCTCTTGTTAAACACAGACATATGAAATATGACAGTAACAGCCAACATAAAATAAAAGTGACAAACTGAAACAAACTTTATTTGAAATGGTTCAGAAAGTGCAATTAGGAATTAATATGATGCAAATAAATAATACAGCACAGAACTAGACTGAATAGATCTGTCCTTATGGACCAGGAACAGTCCAGTACCCCATATTACAGATATTAATATTAGATCGGTGCATTTCTAATGCAAACCTCTGCAGGTTCTGATTGGTTCTGGTCCGGTCTGTGGTTCCAGGTACTGCCCGGTGTGTAAGAAGCACCAGTTGGCCACCAAGAAGCTGGACCTGTGGTCGCTGCCAGAGGTTCTGATCATCCACCTCAAGCGGTTCTCCTACACCAAGTTCACCAGAGAGAAACTGGACACCATCGTGAATTTCCCCCTCAGGTACCGACACACACCGGGCCGAGCCGGACCTGGTACTGCCGCCGGGTCACTGCAACACTGTCCAGAACCTCCAGAGGCTGCGGGCCACCGTTTCCTCTGCAGGTTCCTAACCCGACCTGCCGCAGAACCGGAACCGGACTCGCAGTCGGTCCGGTTCTTTCTTGTTAGGTTCAGATGTTTTCGGTTCATTTTCAGCTTCATTCATATTTAATTTCCCAGCAGGAACCGGTTCTGCTGCTGTTCTCATGTTTCTGGTCCGAACCGCTCAGACTCCGTTACCATGGAAACGTCTCCATTAAACTCACCGTCCGACACAGTAGAAGAAGAAACACAGACCGACTCATTAATTATAAATTAAAAATATCCAGATGTGGAGATGAATTAATTCAGTTTTTTTTTGTTTTGCGAAGCGACTGAATTTATAAATTCAGGTTTTGAAATATGAATTTACTTTTATCGTTTTCCAGATCTCCATAGAGAACAGAAAACTGTTTTTATCTAGCTGCGCTTCATAAACGGAGAAGTTTTTGTCACCACATCCATTCATTTGGGAAGTTTTATCGATAAATGTTTCATAATTTAACCATCTGAATAAACATTCATCCATAAAGAGGAGAAACTTTCCAGGCTGAACTGGACCTGTGGATCCTAACTGGACCAATCAGATCAGATCCAGATTATATATATACCTCCTGCTGTGGTTGCAGAGACCTGGACTTCTCGGACTTCCTGCTGAGGAAAGGCGTTTCGCCAGAGGAGCCGCCGAGCCGCTACGACCTCATCGCCGTGTCCAATCACTATGGAGGACTCCGAGACGGACACTGTGAGTGCCGCGGCAGCCATGTTGGATCTCATTCCTGCTGGTCGCATGACTTCATCCTCTGTCTGTGTGTGTGTGTGTGTGTGTGTGCGTGTGTGTGTGTGTGCGTGTGGGTGCGCAGACACCAGCTACGCCCAGAACAAGGACAACGGTCAGTGGTACTACTTTGATGACAGCAAGGTGACGTACGCTTCCCAGGACCAGATTGTGGTCAGTATCACTCCGCCGTGCTTTAGGGGACAGGAAGTGACATCACTTCGTGACCTGCTGAACTGGGATCTCGGCTGTTTTTTATCCAAACCAGTTCTGAACTGGTTTTAAGACAGAGTTGATGTAACGTTTTAATTAGTCTGAAAGATTTACTGGTTACGGAATGAAAAACTAACCAGTTAAATCTATAATCTAACTGCAGGCTTTTATTTTGTAAGTAGATGGATATGTTTCCTTCCAGTTGTCATGCTGAGGTTTTCCATTTGGTGCCTCTGGTAAGGCACAGACCCACCAGTAGGTGGCAGCGTTGGCTGTGTCAGGTCTTATTCAGTAAATGTTTCCGTCGACATTTTTTAATCTGACTCTTCAAAATGTGCATTAAAAAAACCAGATGGGCTGAAAACCACTAGGATATAATCGCTTTATCAGTCTATTGATAATTATTGATTAGTTTTTTGTTTTAAATATCTGAACTATTGCCAAACCGTGTTTGACATTTCCAGTTTTATCCAGTTTTTACTCTTTTTTTTAAATTTCTAAGCTGTTTTGAGGCGAAACCTGAAACTGTTGCTGCGCCAGTTACTCCACAGGTTGTTGCTAGGTAACCACAGAGAGTGAATTGCTAGGTAAAAAAAAAGTGAAGAGTTCAGACGCATTATCTATTGATGCTGTTGATATTTATTATTGATTTATTGCCCACTTCCAGTGATGTTCTGTCTGTTGGGGTCAAAGGTGAAACGTGTCCATCTGAAGCAGCCTTACCAACGTTTTCCCGTTTTGTCCCGCAGACTAATGCTGCCTACGTCTTGTTCTACCACCGACAAGATAAGATCAGGAAGCCCACTCTGCCCGCCCCCTCCATAAGCTCCGCCTCCACCTCGCCACCTGCCAACGACATCACAGAGACGGGCGCCGCCCCTTCCTGTGGCTCCATGGAAACGGACTGAACGTCCTGCTTTTCTTTCTTTGACTCTGGACACTCAGGTTGATTCTGCTTGATTTGGACCCAAACCCGTCTGGACCCGCGGGTTCAGACGGAGGAAACGGCCCGAAGCCTTTAAGACGCTCTGAAAGCGAGTTTATTTCTGTTTAATAAAACACCAACATTCCACTGAACGCCTGTTTTTACTGCGAGCTGGAAGGGTTCAGTCCGTTTTCTCCTCTGGAATAAAACATTTAATGATTTTCTGTAAATTTCACTTGATTTTAGGAAGAAGTCGTCCGGTTCTGGCGAGCAGAACCCGGGCTGATTATTTCTAACGACGCTGTCAGGGATTTTAAACATCTGTTTGTATATTTAGCTTTTCTCCAGATATTTATTTGTATGAATTCTCTAGATGATTGGCTGGTGACTGGATTTATTTTCATATTTATAGATGAGCTTTATAAAGTGGTATTAATCCGGTGGACGGGTGTACAGTATTTTTGTAAGTAATGTGAGATGAACGGTATCAGTGGTGGGTGGATCAGCCGGGAACGCTGGGCCCATTTCTTTCTTTGTCTTCCTGTCAAATATCAGAGGAAATTATTTTATTGTACTTCTAATCTTTTGATATGAATTAAAGGATTATCACCACCAGAGGGCGACGTTTCCAACTCATTCAGAGGGAATTGATAGAAGAAGCGCTGAGACATTAATATCAATTTTAATTAAAATTCTGTTTTTTTATAAATTCAGTTAAAAAATGAAATTAATCAAATTCAGACATTTAAAGTTTTTATTTTTGTTCAAAGAAAACCAAAAATATTTTTTTCCAGAAATCTGAGTTAGACTGGACCAAGGTCTGGTCTCTGCGACATACTCTGGGGTTAAAGGTCAGGCCCGTCTGGTGGCTTTTCCAGACCATTGTCACCATGGTAACTGGACCAGGTTCTGGGACCAGAACCATGGAGGGTCCTGCTGGTTTTTCTGTTCTGCCTCCCACACTTTTTCCTTCCACACAACTTTCCCTTTTTGAATGAATTTACAGAATTGTAGTTCCTGATGAAAACAGAACCAGGCTCCAGATTTATTCCAGAAAGTGCAAAACAGAATCTGAACCGAACATTTAGAATAATCTGAAGGTTCTGTTGGGTTTTCTTCCAGAACCTCTGGGCTCCATGAAGCCAGTCCGGATCAGCGGTTCTCCGGGTTTCCTGAAGGTTCCGGTCCGTTTGTTCCCATTTTGTCAGATGTTCGGATTCTGTTTCAGACCTTCAGGAACCCCAAAGACCCGCTTATCAGAACCTCAACGGGTCACAGTGGGATATGAGTCACTGGAAGCAGAACAGTCCGGTTCTGTCCAGAGGACCGGGTTGGGTCCGGATCAGAACCTGTCATCGGCGCTGAAGATTCCTCTAAAGTTCAGGTCTCTGACCATGAGCTCCTCCTCCACGCTCTCCAGCGCCCACCGGTGGTTCACCACCTCCAGCGCCTCCCACTCGCTCTGAAACGGGTCAAACCGGGTCGGAGCGTTACGCAGAACCGAACCGCACCACCCGAAGCTCTGATCTGCCTCACCTTAAAAGCCTTGTTGGGGTCAGGGGGCATCGCCATGGCAGCACCGGTCATCTGGTCCTGCATGATCCGTGATTGGTCGGCAGCTGTGGAGGAAACGGGCCAATCAGAGAGCTTCATTCTAAACGCATCATCAATCAGGAAAAACTGGTTTCAGGGAAATCCATGTATGAAGAATTAACGTTTAAAACTAAATTTAAATACGTACCACTTTATAGAACATGAAAGAACAAAAATAAAACATTTAAAATAAATTTAGGAACTAAAGACAGAAAATAAACAAACATGGAAAAGTTTTTTTCCTTTTTTCACTTTTTGCTGATTTTTCTGTCATTTTCCTGTTTCTATTTTTTCTCTCTTTAATTTTTTCCACATGCTGATATAAATTGGTTTGCTGACTGAATATTGTTCGACGCGTCCAGAACCAGAACCAGAACTCACCGTTGTCCTGGCCCAGGATCAGCGAGTACATGCTCCTCAGGCCGAACACGTTCAGGAAGTACCAGGAGGCCGAGCTCACCCTGCACACCAAACAGACGCTGAACAGAACCGGCCGGGTCGGGAAGGTCCGGTTCTGTTGGGTCGGGTTCTCACCAGGAGGCGTCCAGCGACAGCAGGTCGATTCCTCTCTGCAGCATCGGTTTGAACCGCAGCGTCAGCGGGAACGGCACCTTGGCTGGAAAACAGACGGTTCTGGTTTTGAACCTGGCCATGGGTCAGAACCGGGTCAGAACCAACAGGAGGAGGAAACTCACTGATGACGAACCCGGAGAAGGCCCAGTTGATCCATCCTCCGATCAGAATCATGGGCAGAACGTTGGTCAGGTTTCCCTTCATCATGTCCGTCAGCATGCTGGTGTCTGCAACAGAACCGGGTCAGCAGAACCGGGTCGGGTCGCAGCAACAGAGCCGGGTGAGGTCCAACGGGGCGACTCACCTGTCATGGGGTTCTTAGGAACGACCTTCCTCTTGACCCTCTTGAAGAAACCGGTTTCTGCATCGTTAAAGTAATGCTTCCTCATGAAGAACGACTGAAACGGATCAGAACCGGCGGTCCGATCAGAACGGAACCGATCGGATCAGAACCAATCAGGTCAGATTGGGACAGAACCGTTGTTTCAAATGCAGGAAATCTTAAAAATGGATCTGAACATTTGAAACATCAGGGAGGTCAAAGGTCATGGAAGGTATGATGACATCACAGCTGGTTTGTCAGTCAGACCTGCTGCAGGAATCAAAGCCACTAAAGAGAAACTAAAGTTTCTGAGACTTCAGGCCTGGAGATTTTCCTCCGATGGTAGAAGGTCGACTTTATTCTCATAACTTCAGAAATCTCTTCGTCTCGCCCCGATTCTGTTGTAGTTTATGATCAATGTTTGCTGATTTAAATCCACATTTTACTCTTAATATTCAGTTTTTCTTCTTTTTATTTCTTTTCTTAAATAACAAAATTTCATAAGGAGTAATTAACGCAGCTGTCCTGCTGAGGTAAAGTTCTGAGTTTTCCGGATCACGATCCTCCGATCCGAGGGAATAAAACGAGTTTCCTCTGAGGTCGGGTTCTGACCAGGTCGGGTTCTGACCAGGTCGGGTTCTGACCAGGTCGGTTCTGGTTTCACATCCTAACAGACAGAACTAAAATATTTAAACAAAAACTAATTTGTATCCCAGAGTGAATCTGTTCTGTTTTTAAAAAACTTAAACGTTATGCCTTTCACCACTAGATGGCGTCACTCGCTGAACAAAACCAGAACCAGAACCAGAGGCGGTCTAGCAGACAGGAAGTGAGGCGATCTGTTTACCTGTCGGGGGATGTACTTCCCGTTCTCCCGGAGGACGCGGCTGCGCAGCAACACCTGGCTGGAGACAGAGAGTCAGAACCAGGCGGTTCCGGTCCAAACAGAACTGGGCCGTCCGGACCCTCACCTGTCAGACACCTGCTCCAGGTCCAGCTTCCTGTCGCTGCTCAGCAGCTGGCTGACGTAATGCCGCAGGACGCCGACGAAGAAGGTGATGAAGACGATGGGCAGGACGACCCACATCCTGATGCTGGAGTCCAGCAGGAGCTCCGGGCCGGCCATCGGTTCTGACTCTCACTGAAAAAATAAAAAATAATAATAATAATTATTATTATTATAATCCCAGCAAAACCTAAACTGGGTTCATTTTGTCCGGCTGCTGTGTGAAGCTTTTACTGTCCAGAAGTTACTGAAAACACATCAACACAGAAATAAAATCTGAAACGGACAAAAAAAATTAAACTAAAATCTTTTTAAAAAAAAAAAGGAGTTCTGATTTTTTTTTTATTATATAAAATGGTTTCCAGTTTCAAATTCTTTTCTTAGCAAACTTTTTGGCCCCAATTTAAATCCTTAATTTAGTTGATCATTTTTATTCTCTTAACGCTGTTTGCACATGTTTAACTCTACTTTCTGAATTACCAGCTTGTTTAAATCTCCGGGTTGAGATCTGCTAGGAAACTTTCTCATCAGCCGGTTTTCTATTCATGGTTCTGTATTCTAGAGAACATTTCCGGACTGAAAATGATTTAAATTAATATTGAAAAGTATTCGCAGGTGTAAATAATCTTTATGTTTATATGAGTTTCACTTTTTAAATGAACTTCTCCACAATATTCCGCCTTATTGAGGCCAGTTCCAGTAATCAGAACCATTAGCAGCAGGTGACTTCAGTTCCTCCAACCTGCTAAAGTTTCAAAACAGACTCGAAGCTAGCCCGGCTAGCTAGCTTAGCTAGCTCGGTTTAAATCAGCTCCGGTTAGAGGAGGAACTCCAGATAAACTCCGCCACCGACGAGCCTCAAACACCGAACACTCACCTCATCCACCAACTTTCTCCAGACTCCACAAACGAGCTCCGCTGCGTCTTGAATCCACATCCGGTTTAAACGGAAACGCCGTAATACGCGACGAGGTCGCGTACAGTACTTAGCAGATAAGTACTGTACGCTAGCGCGTCCGCCATGTTGTGAGTGTCATTTTCTTTATAGCATGCTTACTAAATCGGGTAAAAGCAGCGCTACATTTTTACGTTCAACTAAATTTGACTAATCGTTGTCATAAACAATGATATAAACTCCTTCCAGTAATGGCGATTACGGAAACAAAAATTATACGTTAGCTTAAAAAAAACAGAACAAGTGAAGATTTCACTGTGATTTTTATGGAGACGGATGCTGCCCAAATTGGCAACTAACTAAACGAATGGCTTGATTAAATAGTTTATTTGCGAAATATTAGACCCAAAAATGAGCAATGTTCCTAACTTATTTTATTTCACTGTTTGACAATAATTATTTATTGCGTTCCATTTTGTTCATTAGTTTCACTTTTCAGTTTCCATTATTTTCTCACTTTTTCATTAATTGTATTTATCTATTTATTTTACATTGCTGTGCCTTTAAAAAAAACATACAATCTGTTTTTCTAATGTAATATTTGCTCTTTTCTCCTTTGTCCATTTATTTACAGATTTTAACTCGTTTTCTTTGCTTTTCCTTGTGACTCTGTGCAAATACACAAACAAAGGATAAAACAGGAGTTAGAGCTGAAAATAAATCAATGTAAGATGAAAAAAGTTCATAAAAAATTAAATACAGAAAACGCAAGAATAGAAAAAAATAAACAAAAACTGAATATTAAAAAGTTAGAACATAATTGTAAACAATTAGTAAACTAATGAAACAATGAGATTTAAAACAAAAAGGAAAATTAATTAATAATGGTAATGTTACGTTGATAATGTTGAAAATGATGCACAATAATTGTAAATGACTATAATTGAAGGTAATAAGAGTTGGGATTGAAATGAACTGGCTGACCGTTTCAGTTCAGTTAAAGACCATTGAGTTAAAAAATGACGACACAAACAGGAAAAGTTCCCATCCACTGAACAGATTTTTATATTTTTAGAGCAATAAATATTTCCACTTTGTTCATATTTCTGCCATTTCAAAAACAAAGTACAAGTAATATATATTTATGTACACAGCTAAAATCTTCCAAACATAATTTTTAAAATAATGTTGTCTCTGTTGGACACATATTTGACACTTTACTCGTACAATTTTACAAGGACTATTGCAGTCTCTCTTTTTGCTCTACATTATAAACAAGAACTGATTTTTCTCCATGAAGCGGTCCGCTCCAAACGGGCCGGACCCCCGTTCACCCGTCCCTGTATCGACACACACACAACCGGCCGTCTTCACGTGGAGGCAGAAGTGTCTGAGCTCATTGGAAGCAGATCTGATCGGCTGTTTTAGTTTATTTTGAAAGTTCCCTGTCTTTCCTGCAGCGGTCAGACCGGATCTGCTTCTAGGGAATAAAAAAAATTAACTCAGGCCTTCTCTTCCCGATGAAACGCAGCCGACGGGAGCTAATGTTCATTTAACAACTTATGTACATTCATGTTTATAATACAGCTCATTCAGTGCAGATACTGGAATAAATACCACATGCAAACTGATAGTGGAGAGCAGGCCTGGGCACAAAATAAGGAATATCTCAAATAAGTGATTAAAGGAGCATTAAAAATTGTTTCTGCATGTTTCTAAACTCAATCTACTGAGAACTTTGGGTGTTTGGATTAAATAATGCTTAAAATAAAGAGATCAATCATACAGAAAATATCATATTTGACAAAAATTCAATCAAAATGCAGAAGCAGGGAGAAAAACGTCCACTCAGGTGTGTGCTATCACTTAGCATTAGCTTCTGCTAAAGAGCTTTAGCATTGCTGAAGCTAACGTTTATGGTTAGTGCCTTAGCTAACTTTTTGATAGCTACCTATGCTGGTAGCCATCAAGATGGTGGAGTTTAGTTCTTAGCATTAGCTTTTGCTAAACGTCATGTTGGTGTAGCACTTTAGCTTTATGGAACCAAAGTCTCTGATTAGTGCTCTAGGATAACGCAACTAACGTTTTAGCTAGCAGTTTCCACCACTGATGGGCATCAACATGGTTGAATTTAGTGCTTTAGCATTAGCTTTTGATAAATACCCTGTTGCTATTGTGCATTGGTGAAAGTAATGTTTATGATTAGTTAGCCTTTTAAGGTTAGTGGAGCTAACATTTTAGTTGGTAACATTTAGCTGCTAAACAGGTTAAAGGTTGAACTTTTAACCTGGATAATTCTAGAAATACTCAACAAGTTTGGCTGTTTGGATGAGTGGAAGAAGGACGACCTCAACCTGAACACGCTGTAGGTCTGCAAAGCTGCAACGGAATGAAACCAAAGACCTCTGGAACATCTGGAGATGCTTGGAGAAAGCCAAACATGGAAAATAAAACTGTTGGGTCATAACTAAACAGACAAGCTTCTCCAAACCCTAACGAGTTGAAGGAAAGAACCATGTGAGGTTCTGGTACTGAAGGTTCTTACAGCCACTGGATTCAGTTTTCAGCCACTGCTTCAGAACTTTGCTTTTGTTTTTGTCAAATTTGTCATATTATTTTAATCTGGATTCTGACCTGATCTCTAGAACTGGTAGAGCCTTAAGGATTGAGAAGCTTTTCACCGAACAGAGGTCCAAATACATTTACCAATAAACACGGGTGAAGGTAGGATGGTTTCTACAGGCGGCGCCAGGATGGATCAGATCTGAAACCTAATGTTGGTTTTTGGAGGATTTGGAGTTTAGAGTTCATGCAGAAACAGGCGTGGATGTGTTGGTTTCTCCTGGACGGGAACTGGAACAGAACGAGCCGTGTTCTCTCGAGGTAGGCGTGATCCAGTGTTGAATGAAAACCTTTTTTTGTTTCGGTTGAAATGGTTTCTGTAAGGCCCCCATAAAGGAAACAGGTGTTTCTGTAGATGCCCTGTGTAGACCCAACGGTCCGGAGCTCCAAGAAGCTCAGGAGGAAGGGATTATTTCTGGTCTGGTGTTGAAGCAACTCGACAAGCATGTTAGAAACCTCTGCATGTTAGAAACCTCTGCATTACTGTTGTTGTGGTTGTAAACGTGTTAAAAGTTTAAAAAAACGGATCCTAAATCAGAAGCCAAATCAGAAATCACATTTTAAGCACATAACAAAATCAAAAATGCTAAAAAATACAAAGCAGCCCAAGGAGCACTTCATGTTATTAAAAGCTCGTCACACAACAATACTGATATCAGAAGCTTGCTCTAAAACGTCAAAGCGGTTCTTCAGATTGAAACCAATTATTAGTCCGTGAAGTGTTTCTAAAACGACTGGAGCTTTTGTTTTGGCTTTTTTCCACAGGAGAACCAGGAGAACCAGGAGAACCTTTTGGTGTTTAGAGCGCAGGGTTGTTATTTCAAGCAATTCTGAACGTCGGTTACAGATTGATGCTGTTGGCCCCACTGAAACAAGAACACACTGTACACTTTATATCTACAGGTGGTTTCAGGTGATCGCAGAGAAACTGAAAAAATGAGTCAATGTTTGCATTTCCCAACATCCACCAGTTAAACGCGATCATACAAACCAGAGCTAAGAGGGAAGAACTTTCTTCCAGCAATCGTTAGTTTCCGACATCCAAGAACGTTGATTAAAAACAGAAAATATTCTGGAAGAAAAACACTGGGACAGTGGTTTAAAACTCAAAGTACAAAAATAACATGTAAAACAGAGTTCATTAAAGAGATTTCCACTTCATATGAGATGTTAGGACATGATTTACTCTCCAGTCCGATGAGTCGTCCTTCCAGAAGACTTTAGGTCCAAGTTTCAGGTCCTTTTTGTTTCTTTGTTGGATGATGACGGTCACTGAAGGCTCGGTCCATTTTGTTTCTTAAAAATCCAGAAATGGCTTCGTATTTCTGTTCTGGATGAACATCGTCAACCAACGCGCAGGAAACTCAGATATGGAATTGTCTTTTATTCAGGTGTTTTGTCTCGGATGATGATCCCCGTGATTATTGATTATTGTACCATCCTTATGTCTGAAGGCACCTTATTCTCTGTTTTGAAACCAAGTGGCAGATAAAACATCACTCACCCTCAACAGAAAGTTTTATTTTACTGCTTAAAAACACAAAAGTAGTTGGTACTGGGTGGGAAATACATAAACTTGCATCTGAAACCAAAAACTCTGACCTCATTTAAGGATCTTTACTGAAAACATTGTCAGTATCCAGCATCGATATTTTACGGCCTGACCGGTCCTGTAACATATGAAGCCATAAATAAACAAAAAAAGAGACGTAGCTCCATGACGAAATGACCTCCGCCAGTTTCCCCATTAATATAAAAATCTGACTGAAACAACCTTGAACTTTTCTTACAATCTTCCTAAGTGCTTCAATAGATGCCACCTGTCCATTTCTCTACCTGCTTAAGGGCGTTTCACCTCTGACCTAAAATTTACTTCAGGAAACAAGAGAAAGTCCAGCTGTCTATTTACAATTATGGAAGTTATGTCATAACTGGACTCTAACTGAGCGTTTTGGGTCACTTATTTTATAATATCATGTTTGGCTTAGAAAACCTATTAAAATAATCTCTAATCTTATGTTTTTAGTTTTCCAGACAAAAATATTTAAGGTTGATGAAAAAGATGGTGGATGCACCAAATCTGAACTTCTTCATCTGTTCTCTGACCTTTCATTGGATGTTGAAGGCAGAGTTCATCACTGCACTGAAACCTTTGGTCCCCAACAGTGATTAACTTTGGATAAAAGCTTCTGTTAAGTTATTTGTATATCACAAATGTTTTGTGAATTATTAAAAACAGAAAGAAACGAGAGAAAATGAAACAAAAAATGTCAAACTTTAAATTTAAAACAAAAACAAACATTTTCATGATTCAGTTAGCTAAAATGGTAATGTTAGCCTGAATGCTAACATTAGCATGGGGGGTATCAGTAGCATGTTGACCTACAATAGCATACACCATCTAATGTGCAAAGAACAGCATGTACACTAAAATAAGCTAGAATGCTAATGTTAACCTATGTGCTAACATTAGCCTGGGAGATATCAACATATGTTGACCGACAGTAACGTTCTCCACTCAGTGTGCAAAGAGCATTGTATAAGCTAAAAAGAACTAGAATGCTGTTAGCTAACATGCTAACATTAGCATGGGAGATAACAGTATGTTGACCTACAGTAACATACTGCATTTAGTGTGCAAAGAGCATTGTATACACTAAAGTGAACAAAAATGCTAATGTTAGCCTAAGTGCTACCATCAGAATGTGGGTAATCATTAGCATATTAACAAATACTGACTTTCTCAATTCAGTATGCAAAACATTAGTGCAAAAGATAAAATTAGCCAAATTAGCAACAAGAAGTGCCTGCCTCTTTTGTTACCAAGTCAACCAATCAGTCTGGAACCAACAAATCTCCTGCTTCCCACCAACCAACCATCACCAACCATGGAGGATTCTCCAGTCTGGCTTGGAAACGTCTCATAATGGGACCATTAAAAACATGTCGGTGCCCCCTACTGGTGATTTCAGACAAACAAAAACTTCTGGAAGCTGTACCCTGCTTCTGATTTTTGTAAAACTTCCTTTTTTAGCTTTATTTTCCCACCCAGTTCCATTAACATTGCTGCTGCTAAAGGTACAGAAAGTTGCACTGTAAAAAATCAAAAATAAAAACATCATGTTTGTATTTCAGGTAGAGCAGCTCCACCGTCCTCATTGGCAGAAAACAACAAAAATCCCCCAGTTTGGCATCTTTCATCTTAATCTCCTTCTCTGGCAACGTTGAGGGTCACAAACACATCATGGAGCATCAAATACAAATGACAGATATGATTATTTCTGAAAATTCAAGCGTACACTTTCATATATACTGGGATATTTGAGAAATGAGGAGAGCATTCACAGATTTAGTAGAAATAAATACTCAAACTTACAGGAATAAGTGAGAAAATCTGGAAAAGTCCCATTCCAAAACAACAGTATAGCGCCCCCTGCTGGAACCCTGTAATCCACAAACACTAAAGGCTTTTAGTAGTTTTTGCAGAACAAAAACGAAGACACCTGTAGATTTGTTTCGATGGCTTATTTCAAAGGTTTTAGGAAGTTTATGAGTAGAGTCTTCACTTCGCTGGATTGGGGCTTCACATCACAACAAATCTATCCCTGCATATTGGATATTAACCATAAACACACTGATAACTGTTAGCTATTGCACAGGTCATGCATGCCTGTCTAAGACACAAACGCCACCATATTAATGCTAAACATCTCTGTTCTGCCCGTAATGGCTTGTAAATATGTCAAAATCAAAGTTAAGTGTTGGTTTTTGTGCTGAACAACATGGTGTGAAACTACTGTTATTTTTGGACACGGTACTGTCCCTTTAACTCGGAGCGTCAACTCTCATGTTACGTTTTCAGGCACTGTTCCCTTCCTCACTGGTCCCTCAACCGCTTGTCCACTACAGCCACAGAAATGTTAAAAAAGGTACTCACAACATGAGACGAACACTCTGAAGTAGTGAAGAACTACAAACATGTCCGACTGAGTCCCGGCTCACCACGCAGGGCGGTATGAAGGGGACGTGGGGCGTCACCAGACCTAAGCGGTAGTTTTTCCCTCCGGCGCTCTACCTGCGAGGAAAGTCTATGTGGAAATAGCACAGGCTGAGCAGCTTCCTCTTTCCCGCTCTCACCGCTCTCCTCCTCATCAGGCGGCCATTTTGATACAACTGGATCTGCCCTCCCGCTCTTCTTCCCCTCCTCCCTCTTGTGCTCACTCTCAATATCGCCCCCTGGCGGCTCACTGTGGGGTTGCGCGCCACCGTCCTCGATTTCTGCGTCTTCACACGACCGTGCTGATGCGGCTGACTGGCTTCGCTTTGGGGCCGCCCCCTTGCCCCACCCCAGGGGGGAGCGGGGAGAGCGGGGCGCCCGACGGGGGAGGCAGCGGGGAGTGGGGAGGGGGGGGCGGGATGGATGACAGCGGCGGGTACTGGGGGGCGTAGGGCTGCGGCGGCGTCTGGGTGACGAGGCGCGCCGAGGGCGTCTGGGGCGGCGGAGTGGAGAAGATGAAGTGGGTGGAGCCTGTTGCGGAGGGGGAGGGGCTGAGCGGGGAGTGTGTGTGCACGGTGTGGTTGTGTGTGTGTGTGTGAGCGTGCGGGTGGGGCTGGGAGTGCGAGATGGTGAGGGGCAGCTTGGCTCCGCCCCCCGGCCGGTGGTAGTGTCCGTGCGGCGTAGTGGGCGTGACGGGAGAGTGGGGGGACAGCGGTGGTGGCGTGGTGAAGCCGGACACCATGTTGTAGCGCGGGTGGGCGGAGCCTTGCTGCAGCCTCTGATGCGGCTGGCTGTGGGGCGGGGCGCAGCTGTGCCGCAGCGGCGCGGAGAAGCGGTGCGTCAGCGCGTGGTGCTGCGGCAAGCTCTGCATGTGGTAGCGGTGGTGGTGATGGTAGGGCGGCGGCGGCGTCTGCTGCGGCGGGTGCCCACTGACTCCGCCTCCTCCACTGTTGCCGTGGCAATACTGGGCGTGCAACGCCTGGAGCTTGGACGGCCCCCCTCCCGGGCCGCCGGCCCCTCCAGCCCCGGCCGAGTCCGACTGGCCGAGGTTGGGCGAAGGGGAGGGGCATGGGGAAGGGGAGGATGGGAGGGCGATGGGCGGCGCGGGGGCGGGGTAGTGGGGGGGGGACGAAATCATCAGAGGACTCGGTGGACCCTGAGGAGGCGGTGACATCATCGTCAGGGGACCAGGAACTTTGCCTCTTCGACTGCCGAAGAAGTTCCCCATTCGGCCTCCGGGGATCTGGCCGCCGCCCGCCGCCATCGCGCCCCCGGGCCCAGCCCCGCCCCCGCTCGCGAGAGGAGATGTGGTGACCCCCCCTCGGTTGTGACAGAGCCCCGGCCCACCCCCCACCCCCGTACCGGGGCTCTGAGTAGGGCGGTGCGGCCGGTAGGCTGCTGGGGACGAGGGCACCATCATGGGGCTGTAGGACAGACTGGCGCCCTGCAGGGGGCGCTGCTGGTGAGGCCGCGGGCTGCTAATAATGGAACCCTGAGGACAGGAGGAGAAGAAGAACAAAATCAGATCTACATCCTGCCAAGAATCTTCATCAAACTTTCTTTAGTCCCACAGAGCTTCAGGCATTTTGTTAAGAAAATGGAGTTAAATTGAGCTCCATTTTCTACACAAATACCTCACAGTTTAATCTGAGATGTGAAGAAGAAAAAATCCAGCAGCAGCGTTAAAATAAAAACATGCAAAGCAAGAAAATCAGAGAGCATCGAGTCTTTCCTGGTCAACCTGGTTGCCATAGAGACAGTCCTAAAACCCACTATAAAATTAGGTTTTTCAGTGAACTACAGGCTATTTGCAGGGAATATGCAACATATTGGAAAGAAAATGCAGCTTAGGAAGCTGGAACACGAAGGAGAAACTGGCTGCTGTTAGCAAGAGCCAATCAAGGAGTGAAATTAATTTTCCTTGGTGCTGATTGGCTGAACCCCAAGAGTGGAGGTAAGAAAGAGCACAGATATTAGCTTTTGAGGTAACGCTAAGATGGTTTCCACTTTGTGTATTTTGGTATGTTTGGTGTTTTAAGAGCCACTTGGAGGCGTTTTTGAAGGCGACTTCAGTCATTAACAGGCAGCTTCACTAATATCAGGATCCACTGGACACAGAGATTATCTAGTGAAAAGACCTGGACCAATGATTCACCGTGTTTAGAAGATAACATTTGAGTCTGTTAGTGAAAAATAAATCCAGGAACAAACAGCTCAACACACTGCAGCTTAAAAATCTAAATTTCTCCAAACTGAAAGACAGCAGCTCAATTTCTGACAGTCTGTGATTTTTATCTCTTTAAACTTCTAATCAATATTCAGAAATCAGACTGTGTATTTTTGTATCTGAAAACCACAAGTTCAGTAAATATTTTCCTCTTCCTAACCAGCAGATGAATGTTTGTGTTTCTTAAGCTGCAGTATGTTGAGCTTTCAGCAATCGGCCTGAAGGATGACAACAAATATTTTAATATTTCTGTAAATCCTTCATTTAAACTCTAGTTTGCTAAAGAACATAAGAAGCAGCAAACAGACATATTTATAAAACTTCACAAACATCCGGACGACCTTTAACCCCGCAGGCAGTGAGGCATGCATGCACGGCGGTGCGGACATGCTAGCAGCGGACATGCTAGGACTTACTTCAATGGTACTGTCCAATGAGCCAACACTGTTCCTCCGACCTCGCTTCCCTGTTATCCAATCAGAATCCAGGGATTAAACTTTATTACAGGAAACAGGAAGTGCTGAACAGACGTTCGCATGAATCTGCTCATCACTGAGTTTTCAGTTTTCATCTGGACACGGCCGTTTCCCTTCGTTAGCGTTTATGCTAAGCTAATCTGAAAAAACCCTAAGTTAAGTTTTGAAGTCCAGATTTTATTATTGATGCTGAATTCTAGATATGAAACATAAAAAAGTGATTTTCAGAGAACAAAGAAAAGCTAATTCAGGAATTTTGGGCTTTTACTAAACACAAATACTATAAAAAATTATATTTTAGCTTCTCCACTTCATGATAGTTAGAAAATATAAATCTGTAATTTAATGCAAAGATGAACAGATATTCATATTTAGGGACGTGCTTTTCTAATTAGCAATTGCTCAGATTTTCACAACGGCGTATTAAGGCAAAAAGACTTAAAACATTTATTTTTATTACCAGAAAATAAGCTAATGAACTAATGAAGTCATAATATTCCAAGAATAAAGTCAAATTAATAGAATAAGGTTGAAATGAAAGAGTCATAATAATTCAGGAATAAAAACGTACTAATGCGAGAACAAAGTCAAAATAAGAGAATAAAGTCGTAACAATCTGGAAACAAAGTCATAGTAATACAGGATAAATTCACATGAACAGTCATAACATTACGTGAATAAAGTCGCAATAATGCAAGAATAAGAGAATTAAATTATAATTGTATGAGAACTGCTACACAAAAGGCAATTAAAAATGTAAATATTATTCTGATAATATTAGAACTTTATTTTCATATTTTAAAAATCTCTTAATCTAGCCCTAATCCGCCGTCATAGATTTTCTTTCACTGGTTAAACCAAAAATAATCCAAGAGGTAGTTTGGCATCAGAAGCTGCGTTGTAGTTCCTGCTGCTGTCCAGCAGGTGGACACAGCACACCGGAGCATCATTTTGTCACTGAACTGTAATGTTGCATAACAACACAGATGCAGGTTCACTGTGAGTCAGAAGAAACCATGAAATCCTCCAGCCAGCCTGAACTGCTTCGTCATCATCGTCACTTCTTTGTGTTTCGCTTCCAATGAGACACTTTTTCTCAGAACCTGACTAAGAACTGGTTTAATTTAAAAAAAACTTTCACACTTTAGTAATCAAACTAGACAGGAGGACGTGACTGGGACGTGACTGGGACGTTGTGGACGTCCAGCGTCCGGTCCTTACCCGTCTCTGAGAGATCTCTGAGCGAGGAGCTGAGCGCTGTGCGTTTCAGTCCGTCCACGGAGGCGTACGTATCGTCGAGGCTCGGCCTTCCCAGGGTGCCGTTCACCACCTCACCCTTCGTGGGCCCCCCGGTCGAACTGGTCCCGCTCCCCGACGTCCCCATCCCGCCAGAACCCGCCAACATGCCGGGACGCATCATGCCTTTCTGCTTCTCGAGCTCGGCTGGAGGGGAAGCAGGAACCGAGACGTAACCATCCACCCAGTTGGACACAGACACGACTAACCTTCACTTTGATGATAAATTCATCTTTATCCACCAAAAACGTTTACAGGCCAATAGAGCAACTGATTACTGCAAACATATTTCAGTGTAAGAGAATTTGCATGCTCAGCCCTCCTATGTTTTTCATATTTCCCAGTAGCCCCTTGAATTTCAGGATGATGGCTAAAATTCAAGATGGCTGCCGTTTTGAGCCTTTTTACGCCAATTATTGCTATAAAATTTTACCCATTTTCATGATGTGGATGAACTTTATGTCACATCATATGTTTTCGGTTCTGTATAGGCTATAATTTGACACAAAACACATTCATCTAATTGGTGATTTGAGAGCAAAAATCAATTTTCCACGACCAAAATGAAAACATCATCAGTAAATGTGATTTGTATCAGTCCAATTATGTGATTTGACAACAGAAGATCTGGCAGTTTTTGTGCAAAAATGTATTTTCCTTGACTACCGCCATCTTTAATCTTTTAGCGACTAGAGTTGTTTTTATCTTTTGCACTAAAACCACTTATTACCTCACAGAAGTGACTTCTACTACCCAGGGATGAATATATCTAGTTTTCTAAAACTCTGTTTGAAGCGGTAAAGTCCTTCTCCATTATTTCCAGCCAAAAGGCAAAAGGAACTAAATTGTTTCACTTGAGATAATATAATTGCTCTGATTTCCCTGCGCTGCCGCAGAAACACTCACACTCCACCCGGTACTTCTCCATCTCCTGGACCTCGGCGATGCTCTCTCGCAGGTCGGAGGTGAAGCGCGCTCGGTCCTGCTGGCTCGGAGCCGTGAAGATGATCAACACCTTCCTCTCTCCTCCGGGGTTCGCAGACGTCAGCCGGATGCCATGAGGGTAATCTAAGTGGGGAAAATGACGTAACATCCAGAATGCTCAACATTCTGACGACGAGCTGCTGAAATTAAACCACATTTATCATGAGAGGAGATAAAAATCAGCTCAGATGGTGGATTTAATGTCTCATACTCTGATCCTGGATGTGTGAAATTCAGCAGGAGTCTAAAGAAGAAAGCAGCAGGAGCCAATTTATGGCTCTGGGGGGGAAACTTCAGCTGATTCCTAAAACACAGAGTTTTCACTGTTATTACAGTCATCACTTCTGTGCAGTGGGCCATTTCCTGAGTGGGACTGAGTGACTGATGTTCCCTCCAGAGAGAAATTACACATAAAAACAAAAGTGTTTGCAGTTGAAGTGACTGAATCATGTTTGGAGCCTGGAAAGTGAAAAGGAAGATTTTTAACTCCAGGACGGCGACACATCTACAACCTGTTTATGATTTTATCACTAATTTCTGCTTACAAAATTAAAACCTTAATTAATTAATTATTAATTCCAATTAGAAACACGAAAATAATTATGTGAATTAAAAAATATATGTGTCTTTATTGAAATAATACAGTATAGTATGTAGAAAATATATTTATAAATAATTTTAGATCCTAAATATAAAAAGGGTTTAATGAGTTTGCCTTTTTTAACAGCAGACTTAATCTGAGAAACATTTATTTCAGATGTAAAAAGTAAAAATACTGAAGGCTGTTTATTAACATATATATTATTAAAATATTAAAACAATTTTATTTTATTAAAATGTTATTTAAACATTTTTAGTAAAATATTTTATTTACATATTTTAGTGAATTTGACTCACTATCTCCATCCAGCCAGAAAAGTCATTTTAATAGAATATAATACAATATAATATAGTTTAATATAAAAATTATATATATTATATATAATAAGTACATATTATATTATACTGAATGTAATATATAATGTCTCCATGTGCAGAAAGTACCGTTCAAAAATAAACTGAAATAAACTCAAAATATAATTTTAATGATGAGAAGATGAAGGCTGACTTTGATCTCCTTGAACTCTGTCACACACACACACACCTTCCTGCCTCCTACACACACACACACACACACCTTCCTGCCTCCTAAACACACACAAACACACACACACCTTCCTGCCTCCTACACACACACACACACACACACACACACCTTCCTGCCTCCTAAACACACACAAACACACACACACACACACCTTCCTGCCTCCTACACACACACACACACACACACACCTTCCTGCCTCCTACACACACACACACACACACACACACACCTTCCTGCCTCCTACACACACACACACACACACACACACCTTCCTGCCTCCTACACACACACACACACACACTCGCTGCGCTGATGAATCATGTGCGACAATCTGTCCTGGTCACACTTGTCACCAGGCTGCCAGGTCCGTTTGGGTCCGGCTGCTGAACCAGAACTGTCAACAACAGCAGCAGCTAACAGCCTGAGCAGACAGAGACGACGCTGCGGATTCCTACGACACACAAACGTGACGTCGGAACGCATCACGGCGACACCAAGCAGATTGTTGGGCTCGATGTTCCTGATTTTACTGTGAGCAGCCAGAAACAGCCGAGACTTTCATCCTCTCTTCTTCTTACTTAGAACGTTTGAAATTGCTCTCTGTTGTCAAGCTGCAGTAAAATCAGGCCTCTAATGATATTTGGCTGAGTTTTGGTGAAGTACGGGTTCCCCCCGTTCAGCAGAACCAGGAGGAGAACCGGGTTGTTCTTCTGATCCGGCTCACGGCTCCTTTACTCTTTAAAAATGAGGGAAGTTCGGTCCGAAAGTTCATTTATCTCAGGATCACATTCCTGATCCAATTAAAGCCTCTGCATGCAACCTCTACTTACTGAGGCTTGAGAAATGCAGAATTATAAAGACATGGAGATAAGAAAGCAAAGGTGACAAAAAGAAATAAACCCAAATATTATAAACCGGTTTCATTTTGTTTATTATTATTTCAGGAACTGATAAATAATGTTTAATCAAACTGATCTAAATTGGAAAGAGGCAGATAGTAGAAAATGTTGGACCAATATAAATTATTAGATAATAAAGTCTTAATTACTAAGCTGGAGGTTATGAGATTTAATGATATATTAAAAATGTGGTTAGTTTATATCACAAAAACAGACACAAATGGTGGAAATAAAAGTTAAGAAGCTGTGGGAGGGGTGTACCACAGGGCAGCGTCCTCGGCCGTCTAGTTTAGTTATTATTCATTTAAGGTTTGAAAACTGCTGTTTATTGTCATTTATATTTTAAATTACAGAAAGAACATGACTGGTTTGTTGCAAAATACCAAAATTAGGTTAGCTAATCGAAAGTTTAATAGTTAAAACGGGAGAATGAAACGAAGGTGAACTGTAACCCCATGAAAGCTTAGCCTGGGCCACAGACAGAAAAAAATCCACCACAAAGGGGCGGAGCCAAACACAAGGGGCGTGGTCAGCGGTGAGGCGATGGGCGGGGCTTACGAGGGGGTGTGGTCAGGACGGGCAGCCTCACTGTTACCAACTCAACAACTTTGTTGCCATATTTAATAACTTTCCAGACCCTATGCTGACTTTTTCATCAAACCAAACATGGCAACAAATGGAATGACTTTTTTCAAAAAAGCAACTAAAGACAAATCTAACAAAACTGAAAACAAAATAACAGATAAGCCTGTTTAGGCACTGTTTGACCGAAGGATGGCTGTAATAAAAATGATGCAGAACTAAACAAACTATATAAAAATGTTAACATTTTATTCTCTGTTGGAAAATCATTTTGATCTAAGTTGCTCTCTGTGGTTTTGCAGATAAACATGAATCAAACAGGTGATTTATGGCGACTTAAATCATCCCTGCATGGCTGAAAACAACACCTAACGCTTCTTCTGACTGCATCTCTAAATGTGTCCTGAAAAATGACTCATGTTTATGAAACGCTGCGATCTTGTCCTGCTGAGAATCCTCTAAACTCTTTAGAGGAGCTTAATGGAGTCTTAAATCTGGAGCCTTAAATTAAAAGCTAAACTCGTTTATCACCAGAACTGCCTCCAGTTTTTATCCACATTTCAACCAAATCATTTTAAAACAGATTTAATATTTTCTCAGATGTCCAGTGCCTTAAAAACATATTCAGACCCTGTGCACTTTAACACGTTTCATCATCACAAAAGTATTTATCTTCCAACAAAAGTGGGAAGGAAAAGTTTGGCATGTTTTTGTACTTCCCCCCTTTACTCTGGCAACTTTAAATAAAATCCAGCCCAGAGGAAGGTGAAGCTGTAGGAAGGTTGGTTCACCTCCCAGCAGGACAACCATCCTGAACATGCAAGTGTTTAAATGTCCTAGTCAAAGTTCAGGCTTAGACTTACTGCTGTATTTTCATAATTGTTGATGTTTTATTTCCCAAATTTCAACTTTTAACTTTTTTTTTTCTTTCTCCGAAGAGTTTTTGCGGCGCTAGTGGCTCGTATTTACTACCTACTACAGTAGGCAGACAGGAAGGAGGGTGAGGAGCGGGGGGAAGACATGCGGTAAAGGTCGCTGGGAGTCGAACCCACGACGTCCGCGTTGAAGACTAAGGCCTCCAAACGTGGGGCGTGCTAACCCCCTGCGCCACCACAGCACGCCCCACTTTTAACATTTTTAACACAAAAACAGAGCAGCTAGTTTTTATGGGAAATTGTGCCTTTTTATCTTAGTTTGAGCCTAAATGCCCGATGAAGCGGCTACACCTCAAATTTCCATCTATAATCTTCCTAAATCAGGAAGATAACAGATCAAGTTTGATTTCAGATCCGATTTTTGCTGGAATATTGTTGTCATTGTGGTGAATATGTGATGCTATTTACAGAGTTTTATGAGCTCAGATTGTTTCCTCAGTCTGATCAGCCTGGTGACTGAGGCGTAAAAATAGAGCTGTGAGCGAGGAAGAGGAAGAGGAGGAAGGTGGGAACGGAGCGGTACGTACAGGTGTTCTGGAAGGTGTGGACCTGCATGTCGAGCAGAGGAAACGACTGCCTGAAGCTGTACATCACCGACGTCTTCTTCTTCTGGTAGATCTTCGTTACCTGAGGAGGAGGAAGAGGAGGAAGAGATAAGAAAGAAAGAAAAAAGCAATGAGATGGAGAGAATAAACAGAGGAGGAATTGCTTTCATTTTTCTCTTCTTCATTTCTGAGGAAAAATGTTTGAGAAAATCCTTCCAGAAGGAATAAAAATCATTCACACTCCCAGTGAAACGCCAAACATTTTTTCCTCGGTGTAACCACAAAATCCTTCCCCTCTCTCTGGTTCCCGCTGCTTACCATGAGCAGGTCGTTGAACAGGAAGACTTCTCTCTGATGGACGCCACTCCTCTGGGCCCGGTTTGGATCGGGAACCTCGAACAGCTGGCAGCAGCACACCAACCTGCGGTGCGGCAGCGACAGAACCTGCAGCACACACAGGAAGCGCTCAGCCCGGCTCAGAGCGCGGCTTCCTGTCCGCCTCGGAAGTCCTTACCGGTTTCTTGCCGATCACCATGCGCTCCACCGCCTGGACCTGCGACACGTGGTCGTCGTTGGTCCTCAGCTCCCACTTCTGGATGCGGCCATAGATGGCCACCAGCAGGTCTCTGGGGATGTCCTGCCCGTTATCCACGCCTGCAGGACCAAATACAGACATCAGGACATTTAGAGGTTTTATCTTCACTAATATTCATTCATTCATTTCAGGCTGAAAACATCTGAGAAAGATTATTTTAGTGAAACTCATCCTGCATCGCATCTTTCCTGCTCCTTCATTTGGAGCATGATGGAGATTTTAAGGAGTTAAATTTTACCCATGAATAGTTCCAACACGTATTTAATGTCTAAAGTTTCCTGTCAGATTCCTACCAATAAAGGCCAATAGAGACAAAAAAAGTCTAGATATTTCTAGATAAACTGAAACTTAAAGGGCCAGTATCATGTAAAATCAACTTTTTTAACCTTTCCATCATGTTTCAATGTTTTTCCCCTCATCAAAAACAAACCTGGACTGTTGCTTTGATTCTTTCATGCATGTCTGAGAAAGCCTCTAATCTCCATGGCAACTGTGCAAAACACCTGAATGGATGTAGCTCCGCCTTTGAGGCGCAGCTCCTCCCTCACTCGGCTCCTTCAGACTAGCCAGCAGCAATTAGCAAACTCTCAGAGCGACGCTGGTAAAAACGCTAAAGGGTTAAGAGAGGAGCCATGTTGGGATGACTTTCAGAAAGCAGGAGTTTTTAAAGAGACAGAGGCCCAATTTCAAGGCGTTAAATCAGGAGATCACATTTTTTTTCAGTCATATTTGAAATTTATGGAATTTTTATAACAAATGAAGGTAACATTTGTAAATCCAGGTTTTAGATCAAAATTTAAATGAAGAACACAAACGTGTACAGTGGCCTGGATGGATGGATGGATGGATGGATGGATGGATGGATGGATGGATGGATGGATGGATGGATGGTTGCCTCCTAGTCCAAATAAAGGGCCGTTGTCTCTGGACCGCCCCTTCCATCAGCACCCAGCTGTTCTGATGGATCTCTTCCTTTAAATGTTGCAGCTGGTGAGTTCTTCCATATGGAAGCTGCCGTGTTCCCCACTCACCCCTCAGGTTCTTGATGAAGTCCTCCAGCTTCATCTTCCTCTCTGGCTTCACGTTGGGGCTGTACATGTCCGTGTTGAGGAGGATGATGGCAAAGGCCAGGATGAAGATGGTGTCTGGGTTCTGGAACTGCCGGATCAGCACCGGGTTGCAGACGCAGTATCTCTGACTGCAGAGGGAAACAAAGAGCTGGAACAAACTGAAGATCTGAAACGTTTGCGCTGAGGGACTGGACCCCACAGATACCTGAAGGCCTCCACCAGCCGCTCCACCCGCTGAGCTTCGCCCTGAACCTTGATCTGCGCCTGGAACTTCCTCAGCGCTTCGTCCAGATCCATCCCAGAGAAGTCCATCTCATCCAGGACGCAGCTGCACAGAGGAACACAGGAACTCTGACTAAACCTCAAAAAACACTTTGAGTCTGCAAAATAAATGAACACCCAGCGCTGGGCACCGATTACTAAGCAGTTAGCTAAGCTAATTCTGCTAACATGCGTTCCACTAACCCTAAAGCTATAATCATAAACATTTGTGTTAACAGCTAAATTATCACTAAAGTACTTATTCTAAACATTAGTTCAGCCAGCGCTTTAAAATCAATCATAAACATTAGTTTGTCAATTCAGAACAAGTGTTGTCAAGGCAAAAAAATCATTTTAATTCAGTCAGACATACATCCCAACTGATCCCAGTCATCAAACACAAAGTGAGCTCAGTTAAGAATTCAAATTAATTTCAAATGTTTCCTCATAAACTCAGCAGATTGCATCGGGTCACTCACATGCAGCAATGTTCCACTAAAGCCAAAGCGCTAATCACAAACATTTTCTAATCCTAAAGTGTTACGCCATTCAAGAACGCAGAAATCGAATGTTGCACTGACTCCAGGACGTCTTTGTTGAACTGCTGCCGGCTGCCCAGGAACTCTCCGATCATCTGCCTGCTCAGTCCTTTCCGCTCCAGGATGAACCTGGCGATGCCCACCGGAGTGTCCGACACGAAGCCCTTCTCGATCAGGTACTGGATCCCCTTCTCCGGCTTCCTGTGGACCAGCAGAAACAGGACTTTCATGTTTCTTCGTATGCAGCTGACGTAGTATTGCATATCTGATTGTTATTGGTGTTGGAGGACATGATGCCATGGGAACCAAACAGTTGCTCTGCATTATGACCAAAAGAAAACTTTATGCAGAGAAAAATGGTTGATATATATTATCTGTAAGTAACATACTGATGCTAACACCAACCTATTTGTGCTAATAGACAGCAGACAAAGTAAACAGTCCAGTGAGTGACCACCTAGCAGGCTAGTTGTTAGCCTATGCAAGGCTAATGCTAGCATGTCCATGCTAATGCAGAGGGAGGAGGCAATCCATGGGTCACCAGCCTAGACATGCTAGTCATCAGCCGTCTCTTATTTTCCAGAACCAGCCGATCGGTTGACCAGTGCCAGCCAATCATCTATCAGATCAGTAGCTGATCGGATCAGATCGATATGAATTTAGCCTCCTGCAACAAGTAAGTAGCCACCATCGCCTTACTTTTGGCACTATTGCTGGGCCGTATAAATCAAATGTTCTGATCTTGGACCCACTTGTTGAAGAGGTTGAGGCCGATGCGGTACTGCCGCCGCTGCACCACGTCGTTGTTGAAGGCGGGGGAGTCCCAGCTGTGGCGGCTCTCCCTCTGGTAGGTCTGCTTCCCCAGCGAGGCTCCGCCGATCGGCTCCCGCAGGCTGTCCCTGGACGACGAGCCGGAGCTGCAGTTGTTGACGGTGGTGTCGTCGTTGGAGTTGGTGGTGGTGGAGTTGACGCTCTCGTTGTCTCCGTCTGAGCAGAGGAGGTGGTGGTGGTGGTGGTGGAGGAGTGGGTGGTGGGCGAGGTGCTGCTGCCCCTCCAGGGTCTGCAGCACTGAGGAAGACGACATCGGCGAGGGCGTGAGAGGCGGTGGCAGCGGGGACAAAGGTGTGAGAGGTGGAACCGGAGAGGGCAACGGAGACGCAGGGGGTTCTGGGTACGAGTGTGGGAGGTGGTGGTGCTGGTGGTGCAGATGGTGGTAGTGGTGCTGGGCGAAGTGGTGCGGATGCTGCATGTAGGGGCCGCCGGCGTGGGCGTGGTGCATGTGCATGATGTGCTGGCTGTACTGCGGGTGGTGGTGGAGGATGGTGGGAAGATGGGGGATGGCAGAGGGGTGGGGAGGGTGGGGGTGTTGGAGCGGGTGGGGTGGCAGCGTCCGGGCTGACGGCATCGGCAGGGGGACGTTAGCGGGGCTGCGCGTCTGTCCTTGCGCCATGGCGACCGAGCGGCCGTTTGGCTTGTGTTTGATGGTTCCTTGTGGAGATTCGGCTTCGCTGCTTCCTGCCCCGAGCTCGTCCTCTCCACTTTCACCTTCTCCTCCTCTCTCTCCTCCTCGCTCCCCTCCGGAGGACTCCTGCTCGTACACCAAACGTCCGATAGACCCACGCTCCGACCTAACGACACACAAATCACACAATTTGTGTACAAACAACTATAACTCAGATCTCATAGATCCTGTCCAAACCTGCCAATAAAGGGATGAAGAGCTACTCAGAGCAGGAAGCTTTATGGATCCACTTCCTCCATCAAGGCATGGTCCTCAGTGTCTACCTGACATAAATCAATCATTAACAGGCGTCTGCTGCAGTTGTAGCAGGTAATGCAGTCATTTGAATGAGACGTTACAGGTGTATGCTGCTGCAGGCACAGCTAAGGTGGAGTCCTCAGTGACCCTGGATTTCAAGTATCCTAAACATTTATATGAACTGTTGGTTCAAGAGGCAGAACATCTCCAGGTTGACTAGCTGATCTACAACAGACTAGCTTAGCAGCCCACAGTTAGCACAAGTTCCTATTTAAAGGGCCGGTTCAGCTTGTTGAGTTGTTTCTGCTCTGCATGCAGTAAACCGGCCCAGTGACTTCAGCTGCATGTTGGATCTGGTCTTCCCATCAGCTGACCTAACATTACCTGAGCTAAACATAAACAGGACTGTAGCTAAAGCTAAACCTTACACCAACATGTATTTAGTGGAAGCTCACATTAAAGCACTATAACAACAATTTATCTAGCGGGAGCTAATGCTAACTCGCTACAACTGGGTGTAAAGGGTGATTAGTTCTCACCAGGTTCATTTGGATGTTTTTTCTCTTAATGAATTAAAATTATTTTTAAAACATTTATAATCTGTGAGGTTAATGTTTTTTTACAGCTTTATATCTAGTGAAGTGTCTGAATGCTGACCTGTCGCTCATGTCCACTGAACTGTCGCTGGGCGGTTCGATGGTGAGGACAGGAAGGTGTCCTCCTCCTCCTCCTCCTCCTCCTCCTCCTCCTCCTCCTGCTCCTCTTCCTCGGTACTCTCCTCGGCACTCAGTGCAGGGGGTGCTGCTCCTCCGGCTGGTGCTGCTGCCTCCCTCCGTCTCCCTGCTGTCTTCCCGCCCTCCTGCGCCCCCGACCCAGTAGTCCGTGTCGGAGCTGGAGGCGGGACGGGACAGCGGCGAGGACGGGAGGCAGCCTTCGTCCATGTAGAGCGTGACGTCACTGAAGGAGGTGGCGGTGCTGTCCTCGTGCATGGCCACGCCCCCCCGGCCTCCCTCCGGCCGGCCGGGCGCGCGCCGCGACGCCGTGTTCGTGTTGCGCCATCCGCACTGCCTGTACTCTACCTCCTCCTCCTCTTCCTCGTCTTCCTCCTCCTCCTCTTCCTCGTCCTCGTCTCCCTCCTCCTCGTCCTCCTCCTCCTCTCCTTCTCCGCCGACATCTTGGGAGTCTTCGCGGCCGGACTGGCAGGTGAGCGAGTCGTCCATGGAGTCAGCCAGAGACTTCACCTGCGAAGGACGAAGAAAAACGTTTAGATTTATCTGATCGGATAAATGTATTAAAGGTGACCTTGAACAGGTTAGGATGGGACTATGGGCTGAATAAAACATGTTCATTACAGTTTTTGTACAAAATTATCCATAAAGAGATTTCAGAATGAGCTGTTTTCGAGCTCATCTGGATTATCTGGATCTGTAGATAAGCTGCTGCTGGCCACGCCCCCAAATCAATGTGGCTGCAAACAGATGCAAAATTATACTATCACACCTCTTTGAAAAATGGAGCCTCCTGCACAACCAACAAGAATACTGCAAGTGGTTTCTGGATGATAAGTCAGCAACAAAACACCTGTCTTTTCTAGCAGCCATTGTACAGCAGGGACAGCGGTAGACTCGGGCTGCTAGGTAACGGCGCAGTGAATGTGACTAAAGAATTGGGAGGTTTTTGAAACAGCTCACTTATTGCCAATAACCATCTGTGTGTTTTTTAAGGGCTTAGGTTGTTTTTAGAAACAGTTGAGATCAGAATGAAAGTACAAAGACATGCAAAATGTGAAATTAGCATAATAGGTCACCTTTAAATTAAAGAATAAACACCAGCTGAACATGTTTCTAGAAGCTTGTTTCAACAAAGCTGCAGATTAGTTAGAGCTGGTTTGACAAATACTCTAAAAATAACCATATGGTGGATTTTCCCCAGGCTGATGTTGTATTTCTGTGAATAAAATGACAATCTGACAGATTTGGAGGGAAAAAGTTGACAAGTCAAGATTTGACTCCTTACAAACAAGAATTAATGCCCAAATCAAGGTGTGTTGAAAATACTCAACTTCTCTGTTATTTTTGACCAGCATCTGTAATTTTAATCTACGTCCCTCCTGATAATCCTGTAGATTCGATTCAATTTGGGACCAAAACAGTAACACCTGCTCCACCTCCAGCTGCTGTGGTTCTGACCCAAACCAACCTGTTCCCCTCCTGGCCTGTGGGGGCGCTGCACCAAGAACCACTGAAAGAAATGACACAAAAACCTCTGAAGACACTGAGAGCAACTTCCTGTTTCACCAGATGGAAACAAGATGGAGGCGTCAGATTTTAGTGTTGGAGGATTTCTCTTTAGTCTTTGGCTGAAGACCAGGAGCCATTTCTGCTGCTAGCGCTAGGCTAACATGTTAGCTTTGGCTGTATTTACCCAGAATGCCCTGCGCTGTAGTTCACTTCCTGCTTTTGGAGCGGTCTCCAATTCACTTGGAGTTCACATATGCATTCAAAACGAACCAGAGTTCACTTCAACCAGACCCAGACTGAGGTTTGAAGGACCAGAGGTCAGAGGTCAATTAGCATTCACACCACACCAACAGGACTGTTGTTTTTAGAGTTAGATTAAAGCGGACTAAACGGGGTTTGGTGTGACTGCAGCCTTAATCCCATATTAAACAGGTTTCCAGGTTTTCCTTCTTAAATCTCCTGATTATTGCTGAAATTGGAAACATCCTGTCGAGGAGTGAAAAACTAGTCAATGCATTTCTTCTTTCAAGACTGCATTAGTTCTTTACTATCAGGAAGTCCACAAAATGCAGTTAATTCAATTACTAGCTCTATTAGTAATCACCCTAAGCAATTATCAATAATTTATAAACGACAGCATAGAGGTCCATATTTGTTGGCCACTCTTCAAAATGCCATTTCTGTAAGGCTGAAGTGCTTTGACCTTCAAAGTTCAGGAAAATGGCTCCAATAGAACAGCTGCTGGTCCAAACCGGTCCAAACAAAAAACTCTGGACGAAAACCAAAATTTATCTCAACCCCACATGCAGCTGGATGGTCTAGCAGCCTCACAAACGCTCCATAAAAACATATTCAAAAGGTTTTCTGCACATTAGTGGAAACTGAATCTGAAGGTCCTTCTTTTTGCAGGTGACACCTTGTTGTAAATGTTAAGTATTTGGTTGACAGGTGGAAGTAGAAAACAAGAATGTGGTTGCCTGTTTGGAGAAAGAGTCGTCTACGTCTCCAGCGTCCTCTGAACCCTGCTGGCCCGGCGACCCCTGACCCTGTGGTTGCCGCTCATCAAACGAATACTGCGCTCAGAGGACACAGTCGTCACCAACCAGATCAGAACCAGATCAACTCTTGGCTGGTCCAGTCTGAACGCACTCCTACCTGCAGCCTCATGTTGGACAGGATGATGCGGCGGGTCATCCTGCTCTCTGACGCTGAGCTGCGGAGCCTCTCAAACTTCTTGTTCATGCGGTACCGCCTGAACGCCGCCTGGATCGTCCTCGCCGCCCGCCGGGACACAAACTGGCCCCCGTACTTCCTCTCCAACATCTCCACCTACCAGATGGACCAGTCAGAAAAGATGGAGCAAAGCGTTCTCCATTCTCAGGGAATCACAGGCGCCCGATGGCGGAGCGGTACCTTCTTGTCCTGGAGGTCTGTAGAGAGCTCATAGCTGTCAGATAGCGCCTTGCAGCGTTTGCTCTCCTCCTCCTCTTGCTTGCGGAGCGCCAGGCTGGCCGGCTGATGTCTGCTGCGCTGAGCCCAGGCGAGGCTTGCAGGGCTGGGGGGAGAAATGGGGGAGCTGCCCTGGAGACAGACAGAGAGAAGAGCTGCAGAAACTGCTGCCTGTCTGCACTAACCACCAGTTTTATATGGATCATCTTATCCTTTTTTACTTTGCAATATCCTGTCCTCACAGTGTTTTGTAAGTTGTTGATTTTCTCTTTAATATTCTCTCATTACTAAGGCCTGGCTTCAGGTCCAGACAGTAATTTATAAGCATCTAATCAAGTGAGGAAGGTAGAAAGTGAAGATGAATCAAGGACCTAATCTAATCATAAACATTAGTTTCACTAATGCTAACATACGACACCAACACTGGATATTAATGCTAAAGTGATAAGTTCAATATGACATCATTTACATGTTTTAGAATCTCCTTAGATATTGTAATATTTATATTTTGATCTCTACTGTCTGTGTTTTATTTTTAGTTTGAAATTAAGTTATTGGGGAAAAATTAGTTTAGCAAATTAGCAGTAATTTGTTCACTACCGGTGCTTTCTTAAATTGTCTTTAGGTAATTTACTAACATGTGACAGAAAAGACGCCTAGAGACACTTCAACCTCTAGGAAGGATAACAATCAGTGTGGAGTGTAAAAAAACTAACAGTACATATCACTGTGAACTCACCATACCCACTTAAAACATGGTGGTGGCAGCATCATGCTGTGGGAAGCAGGTCAGAACTGATGGGAAGATGGAGCTAAATACAACCTGGAGTTGGACTATCGCACCAAACTCCAGTGAAAAACACTCAGCTTGTATTTTAGCTGGTGACAAAACGTGGATGGGGTATGAATACTTTTGAACCCGAAGTTAACGAGGTTCTTTATTTAACGGGAGAACCTGAACTTTGTGGGTCGGTACCTGTGTCTGCGAGTGAGAGGCTCCCAGGGGGCCGGTGCCGGAGGCGGGGCCGTAAGGGTCGCAGGGGCTGGAGAGGGGGCTGTTGCTATAGCGATGGAAGGGAGGAGGATGCCCAAACGACGAGTCTGAGAAGGTGAGGACCTCCGGACACTGAGGGTCGCCCTCCACGCTGAGAGAGACAGAAACAGAGACAGAGCTGCTGTTAGGTCAACACATGGGTCAGCTGGGACTAACTGGAACCAGTCTGGACCAGAACTCATGAAACCAAATCACCAAGCAGGAATAAACCTCTCCAAACGGACCGAACTGTTCACCAGTCTACCAAGTTCATCCAGACTGGGTCAGAACAGACGGTCACCAACCAAGAAACATTTTCCCAACAAAATAAAATTACGTCGCAGTACAAAGAAAACTAGAAAATTCCTGAAGAAATTTAACCGGGGCCTGCCAAAGTGTGCCCATCGGTTTGGGCCCGGCATTGTCATGCTAGAAATTAGCATCAATGCTAAAGAACGCTGCAATGTAATCAATAGCATGTGGAGAAACACAAGAAAGTTAAGTAAGGTGGACGTGCACCATTCAGTATGATTTAAAATTTTCTCAAGGCTTCTATTTTGAAATTTTTGTTAAACTTCATTTCAAAGGGCCAAACTAATCCCATGTGTAATAGTCATTGGGTTAAATCAGTTATATAATGCTCAAAACACAAGTAGTTGATGTAAAAATATTAAAGGCTTTTATTTTTGAAATGTTTGTTAAGCTTCATTTCAAAGGTCCAAACTAATCCCATGTTTATCAGTGCTTTGGATAAAAAAGTCACATAATGCCCAAAAGAGAAAATACCTGATGTAAAAAATTATCAAGGCTTTTAATTTGAAATTTTCAGTATGCTTCATTTCAAAGGACCAAACTAATACCATGTGTAACAGTGCTTTGAATGAAAAAGTCAAATAAAGCCAAAAAGAGCAATTACATGATGTAAAAATATTCAAGGCTTTTATTTTGAAATTTTCACTATGCTTCATTTTAAAGTTCCAAACTAATCCCATGTGTAATAATTAAAATCAAGTTAAATGTTTGGTTAGCAATTTAAATATAGAGCTTTGGTTTTAAATAGCTTGCTAACTAAATATTTAGTTTTGGATCTGTGACATTTATTAACGGATAAACAATTTGGTAAAAATATATGAACCACCATTGTTTATTTCTTTTGTCAGGCTAAATGACCAGAATTATTCCTGTTAATCGTTTGGCTACTTTGAACTGCCTCACCGTGACAGGAGAGAAAATGCAGTGAGTTCAGCTAAATGAAACCTTTCCACAAATATGGAGAAGAAAGAAAAGTTACTGAGCGACTTTTATTTAATGGTTTTAAATAACAGTTTGACATTTAAAACCATTAAATTACTTTTAAACCCTTATTCTGTTCTAGATATCAGGTGCAGAAAACACATGGAAGGACATAAAAAATCTTTTCTATCATCATAAATAAACACATTTATAATATTACATTTGGTTTTATTGGAGCAGCATGGCTCCTTGCAGAGGAAAACCTGGATTAGAAGTGGATCATCAATCAAATAAAATATGCAAATGGGTTAATCTAAAGTAAACCAGAACTAAATTACGGTAAGCCACATAAGTTCTGATCTGTCAGCATCGCTTATTGGATCAGAACCTTCAGAAGTCCTTCAGAACCAGGCGCTCTGTTCAAGCCTAAAGATCTCTGCTGGCAGAAACAGGCGGACTGATAGAAGATCAATCAGTTTATTGATGAGTCACTGAGAAGCTGAAGGAGGAGGAGGAGGAATCTGCGTGGCGGCCATCTTTACTCTGCTTGTTTCATCGTCAAAGAGGCTCCTCTGTGTTAATCTAAGACATCCGTGAAGCTGGCAGGGAGGCCGACGTGGGCACTGCCAGCACACACACACACACACACACACACACACACACACACACACACACACACACACACACACAGCTGAGTCATAGCAGCCGCAGCAGTGTGTGTGTGGGTGTGCTGTGTACGTCACTGTGGGTGTTCAGTGTGCTGCGTTTGGGACGGGCTCAGCAGGAGCGTGTTGGAGAGCAGCTTATTTGTGTAGCCGTCTCTGAATGGACCTGGTTCTGGAGGTTCTGGACCATCAGCACCGTCTGAGTTACAGATCTGGACACAAACCCTTCAGCTTTACCTGCCACAGGTCATAAGCTCCGTTCGGTTTCAGCTGCTGCTGATTCTGTTTAAGGAGTTTAAGTCATTTGGTCGACACTGAAAATACAGCAGAAAAACACGGAGCAGATATTTTAAAACACAAAGTGTAGCTAAAAAATCTGAATAGTGTGGAAAAGTGAAATATTGGAGAAAGTTCCACTAATCTGATAATAGCAGATCTAATTTTTAGCTTAGCGCTAACTTTAAAAAGGATTAGCTTCCCCTAAATACATTTTAAAGCGACGTTGGAAACATTTATCGCAGTTAACTTTTCCTAAATCGGTTCTTCCAGATAAACACTGAACCGCTATTTAACTTTCAGTTGACTAAAGTTCAGCATATGTTTGACAGTTTGGTTATGGAGTGGACGAAGTAGTGTTTATATTTATGCTCTTGTTTTGAAGTTGAAGACTGTTTACACCTTCATGTTCTCTCTTCTTTCCCCACAATAACTTTATTTAAAACGTGAAACAAACAGTAACAAAACAAAACAGACTGCAGAGAATAAGATCTAAACATAAATACAGCATCTAATCACTTCCTAGAGCTCAAACCGTACAGGAAGGTGTGTAATGACACATGTGGTCCTGTTGAGGGCGATATAATACACTAAAGTTAGCGCTTTAGCATTAGCTTCCACTAAATACCATCAAAATCAAATCAAATTTTATTTGTATAGCACATTTCAGCAGCAAGACATTTCAAAGTGCTTTACATCATTACAAACACAGAAACACAATGCAATATAGAATCAATAATCAAAACAGCATTAAGTCAAGGTCCATCAATAAATTTGTAATTGATCACATTTCAAATACAATCCTAAACAGGTGGGTTTTTAGTTGAGATTTAAAAGAAGTCAGTGTTTCAGCTGTTTTACAGTTTTCTGGAAGTTTGCTCCAGATTTGTGGTGCATAGATGCTGAAAGCTGCTTCTCCTCGTTTGGTTCTGGTTCTGGGGATGCAGAGCAGAACCAGAACCAGAACCTGAGAGATCTGGAAGGTTGATACAACAACAGCAGATCTTTAATGTATTGTGGTGCTAAGCCGTTCAGTGATTTATAAACTAACAGTATTTTAAAGTCTATTCTTTGAGCTACAGGGAGCCAGTGGAGGGACTTTAGAACTGGTGTTATGTGCTCTATCTTCCTGGTTTTAGTCAGAACGCCAGCAGCAGCATCTGGATCAGCTGCAGCTGTTTGATTGATTTGTTGGACAGACCTGTGAAGACGCTGTTGCAATAATCAATACGACTGAAGATGAAGGCATGGATGAGTTTCTCTAGATCTGGCTGAGACATTAGTCCTTTAATCCTGGAAATGTTCTTCAGGTGACAGAAGGCCGACTTTGTAACTGTCTTTATGTGGCTCTGGAGGTTCAGGTCAGAGTCCATCACTACTCCCAGGTTTCGGGCTGATCGCTGGTTTTAGTTGTAATAACTGAAGCTGTGCATTGACTCTAGATCTATAACTCTAGATCGTTCCTCTTTAGGTCCAAAAATAATAACTTCAGTTTTGTTTCTGTTCAGCTGGAGAAAGTTTTGGCACATCCACACATTTATCTGTTCTAAGCATCTGTTCAGTGATTGGATGGGTTCATATCCATATCCAGCGTTAGTGAAACTAATGTTTACAATTAGTCCAGCCAATCAGAGATGATCTGGGTCACCATGTGATCTGCTGGTTCTGGTCCAGTGGGTTTTCTGAAGTCCATATTCTGTGCAGCGACTGCCAGGACATTTTAGAGACCTTCACGCTTCCTTCTGCTGCTGAGCTTCATGGAGATGATTTCATTCTGCTGCAGCAAAATCTGATCTGACCACTTTAACGTTCAGCCACATGACAAACTCAAACCTTACTGGAGTTTACAGGATTTTATGATAATCCAACACAAAACAGTGATTCATTGTGAAGTAGAAGGAAAAAAACATGATTCAAAGTTTACAGCAAGTTTTGAGACAAATGAGCTGCTAGAGCTGGACGATGACTGAAACACGATATAAACATATCATATATTGATAATTATTGATTTGTTTTTTGTTTTAAACATCTGCTACCAGCTAACTCACATTAGCAAGCTAATTACATATTAGCTTGCTGTGAGAGATTGAGCAACTAAAGCTTTTTCCTTTGCCTACATATCCCAGAATGCTGTGCGGTTCTGGATCAGAGTTCAGTGAATATTCTATCAATATAGAATTATCTATTACAAATGATCACGTATCTATTGCAATATATATTGTAATTGATATGTTGTCCAGCTCTATCAGCTGCTTCACTCTGACACCCAGAAATAAAATAGTTCCTGACCCGCCAGCATCAGGATGACCGAGGAACAGCAACATGAACCCACAGCCTTGGTGATGCAAGAGATCACCGACGCAACGGCGACCATAAATCCCAGGACAACTTGGAGCAGAAAGTGAGAGAAAGGCACTCTGGGTAATTACACATTACCGAAGCTGTCCTGCTCCATCTCATATCTATTTAAAACATCCGTTCCTCTCCTGCAGGCAGCTGAAGCTCAGCCAGCTGCAGGGTTGAGCCGAGGTGAGGTGCGTTTGATTTATGCGCCCGCCGCAGCCTCCTCTGGCTGGCCGCTGTGTGCAGAGGTCACTCGGTAAACTTCAGGTGACCTCCAGGCTGGAAATCCATCACATCTGTGCCAGACTGCAGCTTTAAAACTTCAGTCCCTGAAAGATTTAGAGCTCAGAGACATGGCTGCTTTAATCTGCATCCTGGATGTGTGTTGAACTCCAACAGCTCTGCAGTTTAAAGTGTTTTTTATGAACAACTTCAGCCAGCATTCAGTCTTTTCTCATGTTCTTCAAACAGAATGAAATGTATTTATTTACGCCATGAATAAATTTGTTGCTCTTTTTTTTAAACAATTTGCTGCTCTGGCGTCTCCAAGGTGGAATAACACCAGCAGGGATGGAAGCACGTTTCCGGTCCGTCCATAAATCTGACGCTCATTCGCTGACGCCGGTGAACGTCGCAGAGTTTTCTCTGGTCCCTCTGGGTTTTAAATTCTGCTTCTAAACGATCTGATTGGACGCTGGAAAAGACTATTGTGTTCAGGTTGTGCTAAAAGGAGTTAGCCTGAGCTATCAGCCAGCTGCAGGGTTGAGCCGAGGTGAGGTTTACTGATACGCGTTCTGCAGGGCGTCCTCTGTGGGAGGGTCAAGGTCAAAGCTGAGCAGCTTTCTGCTGAGATGCTACATGTTTAGCATCTCAATGCTAAACATGTAGCAGCTAATGCTAATGTCAACATTCACTGTCCACATTTCTAAAGAAGCTCCATGAATGAGGAGGATTTCCTGAAACTCTGGAACAAAACAACAGAAACTGGTTTGGAGTCGAAAATGTTGCTTATTTTGTCAGTATATAGTTTTTGATTGATTACTTACAGACGCTGCAATTAAATCAAATAAAAGTTCAAGTTTATATACATGTCTAGATAGATATAATTACTTGTTTTTAAATAAAATAGAAAAATAATAACATAAAATACTTTGATGTTATTAACATAGTGTAATCTGAATGTTGAACTGACTAGTTAAATTTAAAAAAATTACAAAATGTTTATGTGCAGTAGAAAACAACAGACAATTTACCAAATAAAATTGGGCTAATATGATCTACGGTTGGAGCAGAGCAGGAAGGATCTGCGGTGACGCTGCTTTGTGCGCCCGGGACGCAGCAGTTTTTCTGATCGCTGCATTCAATGACGACAAACCAAAACACACTCCTCTAAAAATGATTAGGCTTTAAGAATCAACCAAATAAAAGCTTTGAAAAGCATTCATTCAGAAAACCTGAACTATTGATGAGGACGACTTGACAGACGGCAGGAACCCGGGAAAATAACATGAACATAACGGATTGGATCAGGGATCTAAAATGATTCAGATTCAGTGAACCTGAAAAGCAGAAGCCTGGTTTCTGATCCTGAATCAGGAGCAACAGTCGACTAAAAACAGAAAACGGGTAAAGAGGCCGGGTTCTGCTCCGGCCCGGCAGACTCACGGCTCGCCTGCTGTTCCTGTTCAGCGCCTCCGCCTCGCTGCCCGGCCGGCCTTTCAGCCCGATGCGCGTTCTGCAGGGCGTCCTCTGTGGGAGGGTCAAGGTCAAAGCTGAGCAGCTTTCTGCTGAATTTGTTCGGCAGCAGCGCGGCGCGGCGGCATTACACCGTCACTGAGCCGGGCCGGAGCCGAACCCGGCTCGGCCCTGATTTAACACATCAGCTGGAGAACGCAGAACCTGAGGAAACACTGAATGATCTGATTCAGTCTGGAATCCGGATGCAGGAAAAAAAACACGTTTAATGTGATTTAAACCTGCACTGGATTTTAAATAAAGGTGCAAAATGATGTTTTCAAAGTTTCAATGAGAATTTACAGAAATGAAGATGAATCTGTATGAAGAGAAAAAGAGTCGTCATACGATAATAATGTCATAATGTTGTCAGAATAAAGTCATAATAATCTGAGAAAAGGTTGAAATGATTTGAGAAAAGTCATAATATGAGAATAAAGTCAGAATATTATCTAGGAAAGGTGCAAAAATACTAGAATAAAGGAATAAACTCATTTATAATATTCTGCAGCAGACGTCCACATTTCAGAAGAATGTCCTTTAATAATCAGAGAAACTCTGGAAAGATAGAAAAACATTTTGCTCCCATCTGAGGGCTGAAGAACAGATTAGAAACTAGAAATGTGTTCTTGAGCTCATATGTCTATTTAGTCAATAATTTATCAGAAAAAATGGTTTTTAAATTGAAAATGTTACTTATTTTGGTTTTCAATGAAAATGCAATTAATTACAGCCTGACTCTGAGTTCTGAAGATACTGATCAATAAACCTGATCAGATCTTCATCATCAGCAGAAAGAACAGACTGATCAAACCTTTCTGTTTGTTTGCTTTACTGTAAAATCACACAAAACTATTCGTCTGAGACGCTTCAGATCCTTGAGAAGAAGTGAGAAAGCAGCCAGAGATGATGGGAGGCAGTTCAACTAATCAGTTTGGCTTGAAAAGGGGATTTAATTCAGCTGCTGTCCCGGCTCTGATGTAAATGTCCCTGGTGGGCTTCTGTAGCCTGGAGCCATTAAGCAGCAGACTGCTGGGGTTTCTGAGCTCAACTGAGTGAGAAGCTTTTCTCTCTCATTTACACACACAGGTTTCAACACACACACCTGAGGCTTTGTCCGAGTCACACACACAAGGTCAGAGTGTCAGTCTCCAGTAATTAATAATGATCTGTGATTAACCGTTGAGCTGACAACACCTGCACACACGCTGCGTTCGGGTCGATAAATCTGCAGCGTGTAATCAGCTCCAGAAACGGCGCTGAGCAACCAAACAACCAGACGTCAGCTGGAGCTCTGAGGCTCTGGACAACCTGGTGACCAATCAGTCCAGTTGGGACAGGAGCTGGAAAATATTCCTATATATGAATACTGGACAAAATATATTTATCTTTAGAGACATGAAAACATGGCGACCTGTCCAGGTGACCCCGCCTCTCGCCCGGAACGTTAGCTGGAGAGGCAGCAGCTCCTCCGGACCCGACCAGGACCAGGGTGTTAGAAAATGGATGGAAATGAAAAATGAAACTTGCTGGATTTCATCAGTTTTAAATGTAACAAAGTTAAAAATAACCCTGCTTAATTATTTTACTACATAAAGCGTCATAATAATTACACATTTATGAATTAATATGCTGTGTTACTTATGTTAAGTATGTTTAACTGTTTGTGTAATAAATGTTTGTTATGATGTGGACTGCATGAAAAGTAGCCGTTGTTATGGTAACGGCTAAAAGAAATCCAGATAAATTAACTACAAAAGTATCCATAAGTGTGAAAATGCCCTAAAGCAACGCTGGAGCAGTTACCAGTAATAAAATCATTTCTTCCTAAAAAATGATTTAAATAAATCATTAAATAATCAATGGATGGATTTCTGCCTCTAGCTGCTGCTGTAATCTGAAGTGTGATATTGATTCAATAACGGCGCCTCATTTCTAAACCATATTGTTTCGGATTGGAACCAGCAACCTCCCTGCTCATCTGCCCTGCAGCCACGCGGCGCTCTACATCCTCTGGGGGAAATGTGGGTTAGTGAAACACAGCCTCCGTTTACACGAGTGTGTAAATGTTTCCTGTATCGACGGGTTGGTGTGCGAGCCGCACCAAATGGCACCAAACCCAGCGGCATCGATCTGCTTCCCACAGTGACTGCATGCCGTCTCCAGCTCTCCCATCGCTGCTTCTGTTATACGCATTAATGCAGAAATGTTTAAAAACTACAACAAAACATGATCAAAAATGTTGAATAAGACTTTAAACACCATATTAGGTGAGATGTTTAATCACATCTATTAAAAACAACAAAGAAAATTGCAAAATTGAGTGATAAAAGAGAATTAAAAACACCAGAATTAGCGCCTTTACCTTTAGCGCCTAGCATAACGCTGTGAAGATGATGAGTGAAAGCTTGTACTCTAACTTTATAGATATTGCCATTTGCTCAAAAATTACAGTAAAAACAATTTAGTATGTAACAATATATATAAAAATTTTAGGTATGATAAGGAGCAAAGCAAAAAACAATGTTAGCAAAGTTAGCATTGTTAGCATTGTTAGCATTGGCCCAAAGGTCAACTTCCAGTAAGAAAAATGACTTAAATAAAGCAACGATGCTTTTTGCTCCATCGAAAAGCTTCATTTTACACAAAGTCCAACAAAAAGAACACAATTTAATTACAAATAATGCAATTTTAAATAAATACACTGAAGGCAACGAAAGAAAAAATATAGTTTCAAGTAGAATAATGAGTAATTTTTCTTCTAAATTAATTTCTAAGAGTATCAGCAGTGTTCAATGATCATGTAATTTTAGATTTTTTTCTCGTGGTGGGATTTGATCATATTTATGGGTGTACCAGAAACATGTTGCGGTCTGAACTTTTGAATGTAAAAAAAAAAAAAAATCACAAAAAGAGATGAATTGTTTTCTAATTTCTAATGCGTTAAATCTATGTACTTAATTCATGTAAATGAACTTGCTGAAGTCCTGGCCCTGTTTCTCTCCACATTGTATTGTTTTTTATAGATGTGATGTAATTCTGAGTAATAAAAACAAGAATTCATTCTAATATTAGATTCATTTCAGTGAACACTGGAGGACTGCTCTCTGACAAACAACATTTGGACCATTAAGGCCTGACCCAGTAACCCGACTCTGCAGCTCTGCAGTGCCAGTGATGAGGTGAGTTCTCCTCGGATCAATAATATTCCTCCTGCATGACAAATGCCACCCGTTAGCTCTCGGTTTCTCTTGGTAAACCAAGCCGCTCTTAAAGCCGGCTCCCTCTAAGCTGGTGCTCAGATGTCCAGAGGGACGCCACACAAACATCGAAGTTTTGATTTTATTGGTGCTGACTGATTCTGGCTCCAAAACAAGCCGAACACATCCCATCCCTCCTCCTGTTTCCACATGAGCGGCGGCTGCACCAGCCGATGCCCCGGCCTGCCAGAGCTCATATAACACACACATCACAGTTTGGTTTTTATCATTTATCCAGCACATCCCTCCATCTTTAAGCCATCAGGTCATGTCAAATGATGCCTGGCAGCAGAATAACATGAAAATGAATATGGCTGCAATGACTTGAGCCGGAGCCAAGAATCTGTTCGGACGCTGCAGCTGATTTGTCATCTCCGTCTGCAGGGTTGTGTTAATGAAAACAGACAGTTAGTCCTGAGTGGGCAGCAATGTGATTGGGTGAAAAGGGTGACAGGATGACACATGATACATCTGTGTGTAAGTGTGGGCAGCTAAAAGGCAAACACTGCAAAAGGTATTTGCATATTTATGTAAAACTTTATAATTGGATCATTGTGTTTGAGGAAATCTCAACATTTACTGAAGCTTAGTGTGCAGACTGGCATGGGTTAGCATTGATGGCTAATGTACAGTAATCTGGCAATTACAAATCAAAGCTGTCTGCAGCACTGGAGCAGCTGAAATTAGGAAATACTGTAATAATGACTCCTATAAATGAAGATGATAAATTCTTCTGACATGTCTTTATTATCCAGCTATTATCTCTGCATTTTTATTTCACTATCGTTTCTCCTCTAAATTATGATTTAGCGCTGAAAGCTACACGGTACTTTTTGCAGCTTTTAGGCCATTATTCTTTATGTAATCTAAGATTGCCATCCCTATTAATGGTGCTGACATTTTAATGAATTCATAATCAGATAAGATAGTCAAAAACCAGACAGTCCCATGTAAAATCATCATGCATCTTACAAAAGAAAACACAAAAAAGGGTTAAAAAAACATCTAGGAGAACAAAAACCTGAAGAAGGAAAAGACATGAACATAGATCGGCATGAAAATAAACAGTGAAGAAGCAGAAATTAAAAAGATAACAAGGAAAAACTAAACACAGCAGCACGTAGCATTTAGCATTAGCAATGCTTGCTAATGCCTGAACTTGTGTCAGGCAGTCAGACTAGTGATTAATATGAAGACATATTAAATGTGATATGAAATGAGACAATCATAATCAGAGACCTGACAGAGCAATGATGAACACTGTTAGCATTAGCAAGTGGCTTAGCAAGCAGTAATCAAAGGACCTAAATAATGATGTGTACTACAAAATTATGCTCACATAAGTTTGTAAATATTTTCCATAATGATTTATAAAATGTTTGTAAACTGAAACAGAAATAGAGTGTCAGAGAAATGACTGAATAATACCATGACAAAGACATTAGCGCTGTTAGCTTTAGCCGCTGCTAGGCTTCTGACTATCTGTGAGGCCGAAAAACGAGAAACCATGTAGCATCTGTCCTGACTTTCTAACAATTGTCCTTAACTCAATAACTACAAATTAAAACGTAAGACTGTCGAAATAGAAAATAGAAAAATTATAGGCATGTCAGGGAAGGACTGAAAAGAGAAGTTAAAACATCGTTAGCATTGTTAGCATTGAGTCGTGTCTTAACTTTCAGTTAGAAAAAGCACTTAAAAAAGATTTTATGTGTCTTCCTTGAGCAATATTTTTTCCTAAACTACATTGTTTTCCATAGATTTGATGATGATTCTGAGTAAAAAAACTCCAGTAGTTTGACTAACAGCATCGGCTCCAGGCTGAAGGCTCAATAATGTTTCTGCTGCATAAAAAAATGCCAGAATTTCCTCTTAAATGCTTGTTCGTAGTTTATGTTGTGGATTACAGCAGGTACAGAGAGACGCTCAGCAGGGTGCCAGCTGACGCAGGACGAATTAAAAAGCATCATCTTAAAGTTTTAACAGCAGGAAAACATCAATCATCTGTTTGAAGCTGCTGAATGATCCCGGTTAGCATCACTGCTGACTGTAAACAGCTGGAGGTGAGATGCAAAGTTATAATTTATGTTTAAAATTAACCAGCTGTATGTAGAACTATAAGCATTTAAGTTGACATTTGAAGCAGATTCAAACTCAATCATGTTCGAATCAGCAGTTTAAAGATTTAATGCAAAGAGTTTTGCAAACTGCTGCTGAAGAACAAACTTTCTTCCTTTTTAATTTATCGATTTCCTCAAACACACACAGTTTAATTTAAATGAGCAAAAATCTCTGCAGTTCAACTTTCTGCAAACAAAGCATCAATATTTTATCATTTGTAAGGAAAACAGAGCTGCCCTGCAGACAAACACGCCAAATAAACAGTTTAGGTTGGTAGCTTAGTTAAATCCCTCCAGATCCGCAGCATTAACGTTGCACTAAATAAATAACTCCTCGTGCAAACTGTTCATTTTATTGTGGCATCTGTGATTCATCTGAAAACAACTTTCTAGAAGAAATCTCTCAGATGCTTCAGTGACTCCTGAATCCCAAAGATACACAAAAACCGTTTTAAATTAAATTCCCTCCAAACCAAATTCAGTAACAATGAAAGGAGATCAATTTCCTTACAATTTACTGCAAACATAAAACAGCAAAAATAGTCCAACTGCTGCAGTATTGGCTGAGAAGAGGCTTCATTTAACAAGATGTTTTAAATGTGATCCTGGTTTCATTGCAACCTGCAGAAAGAAAACATGAATAATGAAACAGAAAACACAAATCTGAGGAGTCGTCTGCAGCGATCCTTTAACATAAGACATAAACCTCACCAGATGTTCCGGTTTTTACTGAACAAGAATTTTTTATTCACATAACAGAATTTCAATAAATCAGTAAAAAGGTTTGAAGTTATGCAAAAATAAAGTTAACTCCTGAACACTGAATTTCAGGTTTACATGGTCATCAAAATTACTACAAATAAAAGCTTGAAATATTTAACTCCATGTCAAATAAATTTATTTTATCGACTCATTTAATTTTCTTTTTAAAAAGATTTAATTTTTGGAAAATCCAGATTATTTTTCACAAATGCACTCCTTTGGGTTTTTAACAGCTTGTTTTTATTTAGACTTTGATTTCCACTCAACTTTCAACAAAGATAAATGAAATAAAAGCTTTAGAATTATTTTCTATCATTTGTAATTCATTTTTAATGAACAAAAGTGAGAAAAACAAATCAATTAAAATCTGAAATCAGATTTGGAGGGAAAAAAATCTATCAGATTTGTATCTGGTTTAGTGCCACATGTGGAAGTGGGTCAGACCGGATCAGAACTGGTTCAGACTGCCGTGACAAAGTCGGATTCAAAACAAGCAAAAAAAAATTAAAAAATCTAAATTTTATCTAATTTCTATGTGAGCGCAGCGTAAAGAAACGGGCAGAACAAGGCAACATTAATCTACTCATAAAATTAAAAAACGTTCTTCCAGTTTTAGCTAAATAGTGCCCCCTGTAGGCCAGGGTTAAATTAAACGACTGGTTAATTTCATAATGTAAAGTAAAGCAAAGTAAAAAAAGAAACAAGGATTGTTTGAAATAATCTGAACATGTTCATTGAAATCAGAAATCAGTTTGGTATGAAGATGGGAGATTTTATTTTTAATCCATTTCGCTCAGCTCTCTGAATTTATGCTGAATATTTCTGCAGATGCACCTGTGATGGGAGATATTGAATATTAAATATTTGAGCTGAGACGTTTCAGTTTGAAGAGAGGAGGATGATGATGAACTTAATCATCAATATTTGATCATTTCTGGCCAAAACAGCCAACATCCATACATTCTGACCGATTTTCCTTTTATCTGCTGCCTTTTCCTGACATTAAAAATCGATAAATAATAGATTTCTAGCGAATGAATTGTTTATCGCAGCCTCCTTGAAGAGAAAATCCATCCAATAATTACTGCTGGTTTCAGTCGGACTGGCACTGCCATCCCTCGAGCCATGCTGCTAGTGAGTCTAAAAATAATTCAGCAGCAGAGAGGCTTTCCTTTTTCCAAGGCTGCACAGAAACAATCACATTTCTGACAGATGAAGCATCACTGGGTCCGAGGAATCGGCCCAGCTGAAGTCTGGAGCGTTTTTACGCTCGGCTCTGGACCTGGGATGATTTCCTGGGTTCTGTTTGAGGTCCAGAGATTTAATCCATCCAACATGACACTGATCTCATTTACCTCCATTAATCCATCAGAAAGCAGCAACAGAAAAATAATCCATATCATAACCAGATTACAGCAAACGTCATTAACCTGAACGACGGAAACAAAACTGCGTTTTCAGGAAGAAGACATTCTGGGAAGTTTTCAAAATATTCTGCTGCACTTTTACATATTTAGTGAAGCAGCATAAAGTGGAAACATGAACAAAACACCAATATTGTGTTTGATGTGTATTTATAAGGTATTTATAACCTTACAGCCTGATTTCACTTTTTTGTAAAAGTTTTAGATTAAATTAATGTTGAGCAACACAAAGATACTCTGATTAGACCTCAACTTAAGTCAGGAGTCAAGAAATGATTTAACTAGGACCTGATTCTCAACAGGAAGTGAAGCTTTCATTAGGGTGGTATTAATATGATTTATTTATTAGATTTTACATTTGTATCTTGAATTAAAGTATGTTTTAATGAGCTGCAGTAGGCTAAACAATTACACAAAGCAAAACATCTAAACAAATTTCAGAATAGATCAGAAATAAATTGGCATCTATCAGTGTGAAATAGTTTAAAAGCCATTTTTAAAGCTTTGGGATGAAAACAACCAAAAATATCTGAATGGAGAAAACACAGAGCAGAGGCAGAGCTATCAAAATGATCAATTATTATTAATTCATAGGAGAGTTCATAAAGCCCCGGTGAATATTTGCCTCAAACATCTTGATGATACTGAAACAAAAATATTCTGTTGTCTAACGAGACAAAGGAGGAAGTACGCTGAGCTCCGTCCTCACAGCAGGAAAAAGCGCCGGCGGTCTGAACGACCCAAATCCAAGATTTCACTCCACAAAATCAGATATTTTTCAAATATATTTCAAAGCTTCTGTAGTTAAAAAGGTCTTGTTGAATTTTATCCGACTTTTACTCGTTTATGTCAGACATGCGCCAGAAGAAGCCAGATGTCTGAGGAAAAACTGTGTTTTTCTTCTCACCTTCCTGCCATCATTTTGTGACGATTCTGTTGCTCCTGTTGCTCAACAACTTTAAAAGCGACTCAACGGCAACGGCAACATCCACTGTTACTTCCATAAACACTGCGCTGCTGTGTGGCGTCTATGTTGTTCTTCTGCGTTTTCTGGGTCGCTTGGAGATCGCAAACCGTTCACACAGAAGTCTGACTGCTGTCGAATTTAATTAGTAGCATGAACGAGAACACACACACACACACACACACACACACACCCACACACCCACACACGCACATTAAAACTAGGATTTCAGCAAAAACTTTTTTGAATTGAGCATCAAGACCTGCTGTGAGTCTGGTTATATTTGCAGCGCCAGTCAAACATGGCGGTAAGGTGATGGTGTGAGGCTGCAGGTTCAGGAGTGGTCTACTCAAAGTCTGGACTTAAATCTGACTGAGAATATGTGAAATGACCCAAAGCTTGCTGGAAAAGCCTCCAACCTGTCTGAGTCCAAACAGTCCAGGACCAAAGTTCCTCCACAGAGACGGAAACGACTCGTTGCCAGTTTCCAAGGGAGAAACAACCAGTTATTATTTTGGAGCTCCAGGATTGAAATGTCATAATAATATTGCATAAAGCGCTCTGGATCAGAAAATATCATCACGGGAAGATAATTAAAATGATATATCAGCCTGGAACAAAAAGAAAGCTGGGGCAGAGAGGGCAGGACTTCAATAAAAAGGCAAAGTAACAGCATTCAGCTGCCATCATGCTGCAGCACCAATCAGTGTCTCCATGGCAACCGCAGCACTTCCTGTGGATGCCAAACAGACTCTGTAAAGGTGAGTGTTTGCTGCATGAATATTAAAGTTGATGTTGTACAGATGAATGTGGGAATGAGACCCGGTTTCAGCCCAGCTCTGTGCAGCTAGCTGACATTAGCTGAACATGTGAAATCCTCACTTTTTCATAAACAACAGTTTAAGTCACATTGTGTGGGAGTCGACGTCCACGCAGCTTCACAGGCATGAGACTTTAACAAGAAAACCCAGAACTGTTTTATTCACAGATTATAAACTTAAACCTGTTAATGCGTCTCTGTTCAGCGAAGCGTTCTCCAGGTCTGTTTGAGTGTTTCAGGCTTTGAACAAAAGATGGAAACTAAAGAAACGACACGAAAACCTCTGAAGACACTGAGAGCAACTTCCTTCTTCACCAGATGGAAACTAAAATGGAGAGATGTCAGATTTGATCATTTGGAGGATTTCTCTTTAGCTAAAGGTCACGAGTCATTTCCACCGCTAGCGCTAAGCTAACACATTTGTTTTGGTTGTATTTACCCAGAAAGCCCTGCTCTGTAGTCCTTTTCCTGCTTTCGAACCAGAGTTCACTTCAACTGAACCCAGACTGAGGGTTGGAAGGCAGAGTTAGTTTTTGGTCTGCATCAACTGGACTTTCTTTCTAACTGGAACTGGACTGAACTGGACTGAACTGGACTGAACTGAACTGAACTGAACTGAACTGAACTGAACTGAACTGGACTGGACTGGACTGGACTGAACTGGACGGGTGTCTTATGGATCATGTGTCTCCATGAGTCCACCTCTCGCTCCACTGCTGCCATTGATCATTGATCTGGAATCGCATTTATCATTTGCAGCTGATTTTGCATTGCCTTGGTGTGGAGTGCTTCAGACAGAACCTTCATCTACTTGGTTTCTGTCATTAGCAATAAAAAATAAAGGCTTAGTGGTGATCATGTTTCACTGTAATAGAGGAAACTATAAACCACCTGGTTTTCAGTTTCCATCTGTCCACATATTTTTAAAATTTGTCCATCTTGCAAAAAAAAAGACAATCATCTATGAAGGCAGGACGACATGTTAACGAGTCGTTTTTGCAGATGACTTTCTCTCAGCTTCGTTTGTATCAGACTGGCTGCTTTGTCGGCAGATTCCTGCCGGTGCTAAAAATAATCACTCCCCCTGTCTTCCGTCGCAAAGCTGCGCAGAGCCAAAAAATCCGGCAGCGACCCGAGAACCAGCAGCAGAGCCAGCCAAGCGTTCGGCGGTGACGCGGCGGGCCGCCGGCTGCAGGAAGCGACACGACGGCGTCTGAGCAGAACCGCCACTCTGCTGAGGGGGCGGCGGCCGGAACGAAGAGGAGGAGGAAACATGATGAAGATAAACAGGAGGAGGGGGGGATGGAGCCCAAAGCTTTAAAATGAGATGATGGTGATGATGATGAAGAGGACAGAGACAGACTGTAGGAAGAAAAAACTGGAAAACAGAGGAGAATGTGTTTGGAGGTCAGAGGTCAGGAAAAAGGTGCAGAGGGTTTAATGAAGCTGAAAACGTGATTCTGTTTCTGATCCTCGGCGACCGGCTGCTGGACGTGCGCTCCACACTAACAGGAACAGCTACTTCCTGTCGGCCATGTTTGCTTTGACAACAAACCGTTAATCAGATTGTCATGTTTTTTTATTTTACATATTTTATTTTACACATTCCTGTCAGAAACAACCAATCACAGCCAGGAGGAGGGACTTAGCGCTGCCAATCACCCTCACTAGCTGCTACGCTAAAGCTGCTTCCTCACATCAGAGCCTCCATGAATGTTAATGCTAGTTAGCATAACCACAGCGGATAAACGGTTTTCCTGTAACGGTAAGTTGTTTCTCCAGTAGTACACTGAGCAGCGCGTACACGAGGTTGATTTACGAGTTTATTCGTGTTGCACGTTTCAGCGACAAGGCAGTTCAAAATGCTTTTTACCATGAAAACATCAAACAGTGACCAGGTATGAAATAAGTAATCGTTACATTTTGTCAAATTTTATAATCAAGCAAATATGTATCAATATATTGATCAATATTCCAGTTATTAGTCAAAAGCTAAACAGGTGGGATTTCAGCCTCGATTTAAATAAACTCAGTATTTCGGCTGTTTTGCTGTTTTAAACTGTTGAACTAAAAGTTTCATTCTCTGAAGCATCTTTGAGTTCAAATCATTTTAGAAACAAAACCTTTAGACTCGGCGTTTGGAAGGTCGTCTCATCTGAGGTCAATGTTTTCCAGGGTAAATGAAGAAAAGCAGGACCGGCTGTTTGACACCTGGACTCACGTTGCATCGCGTGCCGAACGTCTGCGTCGTTCTCAGATCTATTTCTGAGGTGTTGGCTGTTTTTCAGGCTGTAAAGCTGACACTTTGCTTCTATCTTTGGTCCGCAGGGCGGAAAACTGCTGCTGCATCGTTTCTGCACCGTTTCCTCAAAATAAAGCAACAATTCACTGAAAAATCACGTTGATTTACGGGTCAAAATCTTCGGTATGAATGGAGCTTAGTTCAAATCCAAAGTGCCCCATCTGGTTAAAACACTTTCAAAATAAATCAGGTTTAATTTTTGGCTTATTAAAAAATGACATTAAGACTCAATTTCTTGCTTAATTTTCTCTTGCTGTTGAAAGTAGTGATGCTGTGGGCTCTTTCCTAATGTAATTATAGATATGGTAGTCTCTAAACTGGACCAGCAGGTGGCGACAGCACCACCATCAACCACAGTAAAATACAGAAGAAGTTCCTGAGCACGGCTAAAACAGAACCTGGTGCTTCTGTCACACCAGCAACCCTTTAAAAGTTGAAGTTTGGAACCGAGTGGGGACACAGCGAGACAAAGAAAATATGAAAATGAAGATGACAGAAAACTGAAAAGCGACACTGAGCATGTGCAAAGGGGGGCCTCCATGTTTTTGTTTTTAAAAACCTCCAGATATCCGGTCCACCACAAACAGAACTTTAAAAATTCTCCACTTTCTCAAAATACTTTATTTATCTCAAAGGGAAATTAAAGCTGATTCCCTCCTGATAGTTCGGTAAATTTGGTTCTACTGGGTCCAGAACTTCAGCGTCTGCCCCATCGCCTACTGCTGTGGTTCTCTTTCTCTCTGCAAACCAACCGAGCCCTTTGAGCAACCGGTTCCCCTCCTGGCCTGCAGGCCGGGCTCCGGTCCGCTTGGCGTTCACACATGCATTCAAACCAAACCAGAGTTCATTTCAACCGCACCCAGACCGACGTTTGGAGGACCAGAGTTTGGTTTTATTATAAGAACAATATAAAAACAAAGTGAAGAGTCAAACAAGATGAGGTCTGAAATCAAAGTAAAGATTCCGTTTAAATCTGGAGTCACACCTCAGATTAGATCATTTGTTATTCAGATAATCTCCAGGGATTAACGCAGGAAGCCAAACTGGAGCTCTGGGCAGCAGCTCACCTTCAAACCTTCTGACGAAACCAAAACTAGAAATGAGTTTGTGGTTATGATCGTTATTTCCAGGCAACAACAGCCTCTGATTGTGACCTACTTTATCTCTCTGAGCTGCTTCCTGTCTCCGTTTGAAGGTTGGTCCAACGGATCCTGGTGGAGCTTCTGGAAGGTTCCACCAAACCGAAAACTGGGTCAGGTAACATCTGACGGTTTACCTCCACTGCGCAGGAAAACGCTGCCAGAATCTGCTTCATTTTCCGAACTTTGTTCAGTGATTTCTACTAAACTGTTACATTTTTATAACCCTGAAAGCAGCAAACAGAACCACCTGCTCAGGTTCTAACACCTGCTTATTAGTCAAACAGTGAGGAGGAGTGCAAACATGTGGGCCGCAGAAACCACGTCGGTTCTGTTCAGCCGCCGCCGCAGGCAAACATGCTGGGAGTGTTGGATGAAACACGTCAGAGCTGCGCTCACGTTCTGCTGCTTTCGTTTGCTTTGGCCTGACGTTGCTGACGGTTTCAGAGCCGAGCAGCAACGGGTCGTCAGGAAATCTGTTTCTACCCGGAAACACAAACCGCCTCAAACATTCAGAAACTCAAACAACAGAAATAAACTGTTAAATGATGATTTCATGACAAATCATTCAGGTCAGATCAGGAGATTTTTCTTTTTTTATATCACGAGAATAAAGTTGTAATACTATCAGAATGATAACACAATATTAGCAGAATGTCATAAAGTTACAGAAGAGAATTTGTTTCAATGAGAAAAAGGTTTTAAAAGTTATGAAGATGAGAGGAAACCAGTTCAGTTTGATTTTTCTCAATCACTTCAAAGTCCAGCAACTAATAATTATTTATTGTTGATCATTTTTTGTGTTGGAGTTTCATAAAATTACTACTTCATTCGACTATTTCTACTTTATTCTGGTAATATTGTGACTTTTTTCTTATATTATGACTTTATTCTAATAATGTTATAACTTTATCATAAGACTTTTTATCATATTACTACAACGTACTTTGGTACAAATTTATTCTCGCAATGTTACGATTTCCTTGAAATATGACTTTATTTCCTTAATAAAAAAAAAATCTGTCTGGCCTCAATAATCTGCTGAATATCTCAGGTTTGATTTCTGTACAATAACTTCAGGATTATAATTATTATAATTCTCAGGATTTCTGACCTTTCGGCCTTTTTGTTTAAACGTTTCATTTCTAATCTGTGAGGATGGACTCTCCAATAATCAGGATTCATAGCTGGCAGAAAGCCTGAACTGAATCCAGAGTTTGAATATTTCACAGGTTTTTCTGCTGCAGAGCTGCAGCATCACAGCAGCATCACAGCAGCATCACAGCAGCATCACAGCAGCATCACTGCAGCATCACTGCAGCATCACTGCAGCATCACAGCAGCATCACAGCAGACAGTGAAACTCTGCGGCCGCCTCAGTTCACTTTCACCTGCAGTTGGAGGGTTGGAGCCGCGGTGGGTGGACCACTGCCGTCCTGCTCGCCCAATTATTCTCTTTAACACACACACACACCCCACACACACACACACACACACACACACACTCACTGACATGTGAGCCCCTTCTGGTTGCTTTGCTCTTCTGTTTGAAGCCCACAAAATGCTGCAGAGCACAAACTCTGATTAATCTCACAAACACACCCGGCGTGGCCGGCTGTTTCTGCTCCGCTGCAGTGGAGCTGCTTCACGTTCACACACACATCTAGCCGAACCGACACCAGAAGCTCCGTCAGGCTGCAGATCAGCGCCGCAGCGCCGCAGCCTTCTGCTGCATCAGGAAGCAACAACCTGGTCACATGACCTCAGCAGGCTGACTTTAAAACTAATAATACCTTAATCTAAGAGTCAGCTGGGAACTGTTGGCACCGGTTATTGGCCTTCCTGTTTCTCCAGCCGTTTTAAACCCGACACTCAGTTTCTCTATTTAACAAACAGGAACAAAATGTAAACTGTCCCCACAATAACATCTTAACCAGAGACGGGTAGTAACTAGTTACACTTAGTCACATGTACTGGAGTAACTATTTTGCAAATATTTACTTTTAATAGTATTTTTACTATGCTGTACTTTTTACTTTTACTTGAGTAATTATATTATAAAGCATCTCTTACTTTTCTGGAGTTTCTACCCACTGAATGAAGAACAAACATGTTTTAACCAAAAATGAACTAAATAGACACAAACCTGCAGTTTCTGTTAAAGTTTCAGAAGTTTTATACTGACATGAAATGATTTTGATATCAATTATTTTGCCTGATTTTATTGTTTTGCTTATATGAATAATTGTTATTTTTCCACTGAACTTTATATTTTAGTCTGTCTGATTATGGAATTTTAAATACTAAATGATAATTTGATTTAGAACTTGAGTAGAATTTTTATTTTTATTTGAGTAAAATTATTGGTTATTCTACCCACCTCTGATCTTATCAGATACAACCTGGAATAAAAATATTAAGTTTCTTAATGCCCCTATTGAATGAACACTGATAGGTTGGAGTAGCTCTGTGTTGGTAACAAGCTGTTGTAACAGAAACAAAAGTTCAGCAGGTTACAGTTTATTGTAAGAAAATGAAAAATATTCCTGCAGACAGAAACTTTTGAGTGACCCATTTATCCATTATTATTCTTAAATACAATCATTTGGTAAGCTAATTGTACACATCACATTTTGAGCTCACATTACAGCAAGTAACTGGTCGTTTATATGCAGTACCATGCGGCCCACTGGGGGGCGCATGCGGACCACAGTTTGAGAAAGTTCTCCATGGATGTTTGGAGATTCCTCTTATTCAGCTGATCCCATTTAAAGAACCAGTAAAATAAACTGGTGTTTCAAAGATATCAGGATGAGCCCCACTGCCCACAGCATTATACATCCTCTACCATACTTAACAGTAGGAACAAGGTCCTTTTCACTAAGATGGCCGACATGTGCGACGCAAAACTCTGAAACATACAAAACCAACAAAAAAACCAATCACATTTGTAACCCGTTCACACAGAAATCTGACTGCAGTCACATTTAATTAGCAGCATGAACGTCTACACACACACACACACACACACACACCCACACCCACACACACACACACACACACACACACACACACACACACACCCGCACACACCCACATAAACATTGGATTTCAGGAAAAATTCGGACCTGCTGTGAGAGCGTAGCTTTAGTTCTGTTAGTTGTGGGAGTCAGTCAGAGGTCAAACATGAAACTGTAAGACGGAGTTTCACTGCATGACGAAAGGGACGAGAGTTTATCATATCGTTTAATCGTTATTGTGAAAAATTTCTCATCATTTTAGGAATTTTGATTTATCACGATAACAATTAATTGTCTTCTGTCTGGAAACCCCAGATAGAAATAACAGAGGAGATGGTTGTGGTTCAGTCTGGACTGAGAGCTGCCATGGACATTCATAATAAGATAAGGTGTTCCTCAGGGTTGTGGACTTGGATCACCTCTGTTCTGTTGTCTCATTAAACAGGACATAAGTCAACGTTGAAGGTGTTTATATTATGTTAATAAAAGAATAAATCTGAAGACATGAGGCTCCATGAAGACATAAAAATCTGGATATTCTGAACGTTTTAGTTTCAAGTAAATCTGATATATTTTGGTATTAAATCATTAAATTCTCCAAATTTGTTCTCACTCAGAACTACGTGATTAACTTTAACAAATATTCCAGTTCATGTTCAGTTCTTTAGATGTTTTATTGTTATATTTGACCAGCAGAGCAGTTTGATGCTCAGGATCAGCTGCATCCTGCAGGACAAACTCAGGGCAGATTTCACCCACATGTAAACCACCTGGACGTTTCTCAGCTGCTAGCGCCCCCTTCAGTCCGAGCTATGCAGTTCTGAGTCCACAGGCTCAGACAAAGTTTATGCTTCTTTCCTGCATCCTGCAGTGAATCTGAAGCATCTCAGACAGAGAGAAGAAGAAGGCTGGTTTGAATCTGCTCAGAGGTTTCCAGGCAACAGCTTCGCTCCCGTGGGATTAGAGCACCAATGCCGCTGAGTCAACTCCTCCAGCATGTAGCAGCCTGCATGACTCAGGCTCTCTGCCTTTTCTTCCTCGGCTCTCCCACCGGCGCTGCGGAGAGCTAATGAAGAGCCACGCTGCTGGGAGAGGGGGCAGGATTCCCAGCTGGACCACCGGGATCCGGATGGAGACGCTGCAGCGGATCCGAGGCACTGAGCCGAGAAACGAAGGAAAAACACAGGAAAGCAGCAGAGGTGGAGCAGAAACACAGACATCTGTCCAGGCAGCTGGGTCTAGTCCAAACCTGATCCAGTCTGACATTGCAGGATTTAATATTTAGTTAAACATTTTATTAGGTTTTTAAACCAAATCTGATTTTGAGAGGCAGAAACCTGATTAGCATATAAAATAATAAAACTAGTGTTTGTGAATTCACAGCAACCCCGCTTAGTCTGATTTAATCTAACTCCAGTCCGTCTGTCTATAAACTCCAGTTCAGTTGTTGAGGTGTGAAAACTAACTGACCTCTGACCTCTGGTCCTCCAAGCTTCTGTCTGGGTTTGGTAGAAGTGAGTTCTGGTTCGGTTTGAATGTGAATGGCAGGCGAACCGGAGACCGCCCCAAAAGCAGGAAGTGGACTACAGCACAGGGCATTCTGGGTAAATACAAGCAAAGCTAACGTGCTAGCCTAGCGCTAGCAGCAGAAATGGCTCCTGGTCTTTAGCCAAAGATGCTAAAATCTGTCGCCTCCATCTTGTTTCCATCTGGTGAAGAAGGAAGTTGCTCTCAGTGACTTCAGAGGTTTTTGTGTCTTTTCCTTCAGTGGTTCTCGGTGCAGCGCCCCCACAGGCCAGGAGGGGAACAGGTTGGTTTGGGTCAGAACCACAGCAGCTGGAGGTGGAGCAGATGATGGAGTTCTGGTTCCCATTCAAAGTGAGTCTATCGGACTATCAGGAGGAAAACATCCTACTGTAGCTGTAACAGTCCGACTCTGATGGGTTTGTTACTTATTTCACTGATTAAACTAAAGGATTTAATTCTGTAATTATTCACCAGCTGCAGCTTTACAAG